>NC_092345.1:64494536-64819584 GCF_963676685.1 Mytilus edulis | reverse complement strand
CCAGACATTGTGACCATTCAACTCACAGATGCCAAGAAATTATACAGAGCACAACCCTTGCCAAAAACATTTTCACACAGGAAGTGCCTACCTTCTGACAAAAAAAATCTTGATATCAATGGTAGCTAAAATCTTTCTTTTTTGGTCAAGAAGGCTAAAAACTTTGATTTCTGTATGCAGATATCGTCACCAATTCCAATTATGGAAAACAAACATTAAAACTAAAAAAGAGACCAAAAACTCTGTCCTTTTTAATTTCTTTGGATTTCCCAAAACAAATCTGTCTTAGTCCAAGATTTGATTGATTTTAATTGTTCCGTTTAAAATTTTACTTAAAAGAAATCATTTTTTTCACCCAATTTTAACGAGAATTAAAATATTACCTGTAAAGTGTGCTGAAAGTCATGATTCCTGCTGATTAAGCTTGCACCAACATGATGTAACAGTATCATCATTAGGTGATGTGAAGTAAGGTTAGTATGAAAAACACATGTGAAACTATGACTTCAGCATAGGATAGGTGGTAATAACTCATATTTTGTCTCTCTACAAAACTATTAGCACAACTAGTCAATTATCATTAAAACTGCAGAACTTGGAGGGTTTTACTTCTTTCTATATATCACTTGACATGAACGATCTTGAAAAGAGGGGCTGGGGATAGCTGCATAAGATAATCCCATATCCCATCAAACTTAATAGTTAAACATCTAGTCTTTTTTATTAAAAAAATTAAGGTTTTTATTGGTGGCGTGGGGGGGATTGTTGTAATCTAAAGTCTTAAAAATGTTTAAATTACATACAGGATAGGCTCTATGATCATGGTGCAAAGTATAAATGCAATCACTTATTTCCTACTTTTCTAAAATCGTGCAACTCATCACATAACACAGGAAGAGGGAAAAAATGTCAACACAGGATACGAGCATGTTAAGACGAATAATTATATATAAACAACAACAATACAACACACCATTTCCTTAATATGACGCAACATCAACATTCTCCATGAGAATCTTTCTTTAATTAAATACATCAAGCAGAGACCAATGTTTGTGAAATGATGTAGCCAATTAAAACTACTGAATGTCAAATCATCTTCCACTATATATATATATATATATATATATATATATTTCTCAAATTGAGATTATTTAGAATTGAACAGTCGTGAGAGCAAAATTAATTCTTCTTTTCTAACGATCTGTTCTTTAAATGTGATGTCATCAAGCATAGTTGCCTTTTTTAGTGATGTCTTAATTTAGAAATTCTGAGGATTCACGAAAGCAAGAAAATTTGACACCATAATTGAATTGTGACCAATGAGGAACTTATATCAACTAACCACAGGTTGACTAACAAGAAATAATCAACAGGTCAGAAAAAGGATAAATTGGCTAAGATATATATCTATTTATAAACTTGAAGAAAATACATGTACATGCACATGAATTTTAAGCTGAATTATATACCATTATTTCTAATAAATTTAAACACCATCAATGGTATTAAAATTCTATAAAAATGCCACATACCTCATTTCAGCTGATGAATTTATTCCCCTAAAAACACTTTCTCTGACAGAAGCTTTTAGCATTATTAAAACGCTATCTTGGAAAAACTCCAAACTAAAATCTAGCTCTACATGCCAACAGTGAAAGACACTTGCAGAAAATTAGTATACATCTTGAGTTGTTGCATGTGGAATTTCACCATGGAAAGAGTAAACAATGTTTAAAGACTGATTTATTGTTTAGATGTGATATAATTACTGAGAATATACAAACCAAAGCCTTTAAAGCGGACATCTGTTAAACAAACAGGATACAACATCTTATTTCTCATCAATACTACTGGCCATCTTGACTATATCCACAAGTTAATCTTTTGTGATTAAAACCTTGGACATATTACAAATGGCTATTTTTTTTTTCACATATCCTTCAAATTGTTTGCCTTATCTGTCTGACCATACATATTTTCTCTTGACATCTTACACAAGCCTCCTAGATGAGGCATCTACATTTTCTGATTTGGCCTCAGTGAACTACCAACAAAAAGTCTAACAGTTAAGTATACATCGGAATGTTTTATAGAATATAGTCTTCCTGGCATATATGAAACAACAAGGTTTCCCATGCATATTGAAGGCTCATTTAGAAGAAGATGAGGTACATTACTTTCAAATAACTATACTCTATATACAAAGTCACTTTGGTTATTCCATTGTTGTAATCGATTCATAATGTTTTAACCGCTGTGAGACAATATCTATTGAAAACTAATATTACGTAAATTTCTGGACAGTACAACAAACCACAACCACCAACACCAAACTGCTATTAAAAAAACAAACCTAAAGAACAAACAGCTTAGGGTACAGTAATTAATAATTTAGTTAAAACACAGATAACTACACAAACTTGCTGTTACACTACAAAAGCATGGAATAAAGTATGGAAGGTGCTAAAATACAGAAAATACAGAAATAAGGGGGGAAATCAACCGGAATATATATTAGGGCAAAAATGTTGAAATCTGAAAATCTTAAGAATTTCTGAAATATTGAATAAAGCATATGATACTGGAAAAAATAAAAACATGAACTACTTACAATTTTGGTGAGGAACTTCGCAGCTCCTCTGATGTAGGATTTTGACGATTACGTTTGCGATTTAACCTTCCAAGACTCATTGTCCTCTTCAAGGATCCCACAAAAGTGTTTCTATAAAGTGAAAAAAACAACAAAAAGGGTGTCAATACAATACGTGCAAACATAAAATACACCAAAAAGCAAGTGAAATTAAAATATGCAAAATATTCACATCTATTTCAAGGGTCTTTACTTAAGCCATGAGGTACAAGTAGAAATATAAGCTAACACCAAAGAAAAAGTCTACATCAAAAATAATTATAATTTTTTTTTTTTTACAGTTACAAATATATTTTCAATGTTCCATCTCTATGATTGATTTGTTTCAATCTTCTGGGCTATAACTTTTGGGAGAGATTTATTCCTTGTTATAAACTTTACTTGTACCTCAGAGGCCCTAAGTTAAAGCACCACTTGATAAAAATTTACAACAAAAATACCGGAAAACCCTCAGTCACTACATCTACAAAAGGTCATTGTTTTCTTCCCAACAATTAGAAGTAAAGATAGATTTTAATTTACTACTGTTTTTATGAAAATCAGTCCCCTTATGAAACTGAATTGTTTGCCACAAACTTGCAGCAGACTTGCTGCAAGCTTGCTGCAAACAAAAAATTTGCAGGAACACAGAAAATAGTGTTTGCAGATGTTTGCCCCTAGCTGCAAACTTCCGGCAAACATTGCTGCAAGCTTGTGGCAAGTTTGCAGAAACATCAATGTTTGCCGTAAGATTGCCAGAAAGTTTGAAATAATAAAGAATGTTTGCCGCAAGATTGCAGAAAACTTTGAACATTCTATCTATTTGCCGCAAGATTGCAGAAAACTTTGACCATTCTATATGTTTGCCAGAACATTGCAGGAATTACACAATATTGACTGGGCATGCCAAGTTAGAACTTCCTGGATGCTAACAATTTGAAATTGTGGCTAGGTCAATGTTGGTTGTGTTTGGAAATGCATTTCACATGTAAGAGATCAAGGAGGCATTTTGGTTCAATAATATGGGATAATCAGTATGTAATTTTGTAAGTACAAATGATTAATAGAACTTCATGCTTTAATAAAATAATTAATGTTATCATCATACACAATTGAGTAAGCAACTATATATTCATGTATGTGTGATTGAAAAACTTAAGCTATTATAAGTTTTAATTTGTAACTGATGTACTGCACCATCATGATCATGTTTATTAAGATTAAGTTAAATTCTGTAATGCAATTATTACCTAGCTTTATAGTCTCAAAACACATTTGAGATTTTACCTTGATCATTTTTTAATACAGGTATATTATGTCATTTGAGAATGACTCCTGCCCCTTTTTCAAAATTCAAATGCATGTATGTATTTCCTTAAATCTCATGAGTTTGCAAGAATTCTTTCAATGACTGTTTGTATAAAGACAGGAATTGACTTTGTAAAAATGTTGATGTGTAATTTGAAAGAGATAAATTGAATGTGTCTTCACACATGACATTAGTATATGTGTAGTTCCTGCAAGTTTGCCACAAGTTTGCAACAAACATTTGCCGCAAGCTTGCAGCAAATAATTGCTGCAAGCTTGCGGCAAATCTAATTTGCATAATTATGTTTGCAGCAAGCTTGCCGCAAACTTCATTTGCATGGTAAAATGGTTGCGGCAAGTTTGCAGCAAACGTTTGTTGCAAGCTTGCGGCAATGTTTGCTGCAAACTTGCTGCAAATGTTTGACGCAGGGCTTTTTTTTTCGATAAGGGGATCTTTCAGTGAAATAAGATTAAACTACATATAAATCTATATTTCTATTCATATTATCTTATCTATCCTTAAACACAACACTTTTTCCCAAACTTTGACACCTTTCTTCTGATAACTCAAGGTTAGTTTGTTCTTAAGTTTATAAATTATGAAGACTGTTTAGAAACTAATCTCATTTACCATGTCTATTGTATTAAAAATATTCTGACTGCTAGTACAAAGCTTTGAAGTTTCTATCCTTTTATCATTTTTACTCATCATACCAGTCTTTTATCTTTATACAGATAAAGAAAACCTCATTTGAATACCCTATCTAAGTTTTTATGTCCCTTGTTAACATGATAGTATCTAAAGTACAGTATATATAGATAACATAACTACTGTCAAGATTGCTATATAAGTTAATACACAATTCATAGACTATCTTTTTAGGTTAACATAACTTTCTTTATAATTTACCCTGCCCAATAAGTACACAGATATTTTTAGACTGGTTCAGTGCAATGACAGAGGTTCCTAGATGACAACTGTTTTACTGGTTTCTACTCATATTACTTTCAAACTTGTCATTACTTGATGTTACAGCATGAGCATTTGATTAAATAAATGTTTAAGCTTAGTTTGTTAATTATATCTTTGTGCTATGAGTGGTGTGTTTTAAATTACACTTCAAGATTTTTAAATTTAGTACTTTTTGTGAGCTATGAGTCTAAGTCTTCACAGTAATATTATATTTGTGACCTGAGTCAAAGTCATCACAGCAGTAGTACTTTTTGTGAGCTGTGAGTCTGTTTTAGTCTTCACAGTTATAGTACTTTTTTTAAGTCTAAGTCATCACAGCAGAAGTACTTTTTGTGCCCTGTGAGTCAAAGTCTTCACAGCAATAGTCCTTTTTGTGCACTGTGAGTAAGTCTTCACAGTAATAGTACTTTTTTTGTGCTGTGAGTCTAAGTCATCACAGCAATAGTACTTTTTGTGCATTGTGAGTCTAAGTCTTCACAGCAGTAGTACTTTTTGTGTTCTGTGAGTCTAAGTCTTTACAGCAACAGTACTGTTCTATGAGGAGATTCGACAATGGTTGTTAAAACACAAGCCGGCACAAATGTTCAACCATGGAACCCAGTAACATAAAAAAGAGACATTTATACATATGGTCTTCACACAACAGACAAGTGTATGTGCCAAGCTTGTACTTAACCTTCATTCTACTGGATTTTTTTCATTATTAATTTGTGAAGACACAAATAAAGGATTCAGCCAAATTCTCAACATTAGAAAAACACTTAGTCTTTTCAAATCCAATGGCACAAGAATCTGCAGGATTTTTCACTCAAATGTTACTTGCAATGCAGATGACTGATAAACTAGTTGTTCAAGTATCCATACTTCCCAAAGAAATTTGTTTGATAAATTTATAATGCTTATTAACCTTCTAATCAGATAAAAAAAAACATCCTTGTTCATCAGAGATGAAATACTGGTAAGTAAAGATAACATCAACTTTATCCTAATTCAAATACAAATAACAAATATGAAACACTTTTTATAACCTTCATTGTTCATTACTTTCTTTGCTGATATTTCCTCAATTATTCTTTATTTGAATGAATTCATGGTTAAAAGTCATCAAAAAAGAGAATCATTAAGTTTTAAGGCGCATTCTATTTTTGGCAAAACTCTCTTTGAAATAAATAAATGAAATCCAATTATATTCTCTAATACTGTTGAATAAATGAATGTCCGTAATACCTGTAGCCTAGGTAGTAGGAATTAAAGATATCAAAGAGCTTTAATTAAATAATAAAATTTGTAAAAAAATTACCTTAAAATGCATTTGGACTGTCTGCAAAGAAATGCCTCTGACTTTGATTGGCGAAGTGACATCTCCCAAATATTTAATTGCTATGACAGATAATGATTTGATGAGACAGGGTCTATAATCTATATATGTGTATATACAGGAAAGAGGAAACCTAACTGTATCCGTTAGATAACGTCTCTACTTCAACTTGTTCTTAATTTTATTACACCCAAAATTTTAAGGATATTTCATAGATATTATCCATTCGTTTGCTGTGTTTGAGCTTTTGATTTTGCCATTTGATTAGGGTCTTCCCGTATTGAATTTTCAATATTTTTTGTTGTTTTACTTTTTCAAATGCACAAACTACTCTTCTGGTCAACAAATCCAGTAATGACTACAATTAATATTCTAATAATAAAGTCTAGATCTTTGGCCTTTAATCTTATTTTATATACTGTAAGTTTCAGATGGGTGCTTTATTAAGATTTACTCCTATATCTCAATGCTGCAACACAAAAATGTATAGGTGAATTTATGACTAATTTGGAGAAAACTTGCCTCTGGTTTTAGAACCATGGCAATTCAATAAGAAGGTCCGAATAATTGTCTATTAGGTATCTTCTTAAAACAATCATTAACAATTTTACAGATATAACAAGAAAAAGAAACAACAATGTGCAAAGATCATCACAATATCACAACTATAAAATGGCTTCATTACACATGTTACATGTACAAAGGATGTTTGCCAATATGCAACGAATAAAAAACATGGATAATGTCACTATTAGATATGTTCTCTTGGTAGCCAATGGATGTTTAACAATCATCTAACACCAAAACAGATGTATATGATTGAGAATAGAACAGGAAATTATTTACAGTGACATGAAATATTTGGTAGAAACATCTGGTAGACTTATCTTCACCTGGCATGATTCCATGGCATAAAAAGGGACATAACTCTAAATCAATTTACTTAGAAAATCTGAAGAATAAATTTGCAATTTTATAGCTATTTTACAATTTTACTTTTTCTATCACTGCAGATGTGGCCAACAGATAAAGTAGAGGAGTGATGACTAAAATTTAACATAAAGCATTAGCATACAAATGCATTTTTTTCATGACAACTATTGTGCAATACAAACTCATAACTTAAGGATTTTAATCATTTGCAACATCTGCTGAGCACTTCAAATTTCATATCCAACAATAAAAATGTATCCTTTATTTGGTCTTTCTACATCTGAACTAGGCAAATGACTCTGCTCTCTTGGTAACAAAGCAATATATTATACAAAAGACAACATAAATGAGAAATGTATGTGTGAGAGTGCTTACAATGTTGATTTTCCACAATTCTTACATTTCCCAGGGAACAAGTCCCAATAGACATGTCATTTTGGAACCCTTTATAGCCTTGCTGTTTGGTATGAGCCTTCTAAGGCCAAACTTTCACCAATAATTGTTAACTTTTTATACATTTTGACTTGTACGGGAGAGTTGTCTCACTGGCACTCATACCACATCTTATTTATAGTGAGAGGAGGGAAGCATTCTATCAACCAGGTGCTCCGCAGGGTGCAGCTTTATACGACTGCAGAGGTCGAACCCTGAACAAGTTGGGGCAAGTATGGACACAACATTCAAGCTTGATACAGCTCTGAATTTAGATTGTAATCAAATTTTTGGCATAATATGAGTTTCTGACACAAAACAAATGTCAAGATCTTACAAATCTATTGCGCAATATTGTGCAATTAAAGATTTCTTCTTCAAACTTTTCAAAAATTTGGAAAAAAAAAAAAAACTAATACCACCCCCCTTTTTTTGCCTATTAGTCCAAAACCTGACATTTCTTTATACATAATTTATAAGTAGTGTAAAGGAGGTAAATGCAAAACATACACAACATTGTATGTTGCATGTTTTTGAGTTACCTCCTTTACATTGCTTTTAAATTGTCTTAATTGTCCATTGGCCATAAAAACCTAGTTTGTCCCCCTTTTCTGCCCCTAAATTCAAAACATTTTGAGCCATAACCATCCCCTCCCCCCCACCCCAAGTCAATACTAACCATCCCTTCATAGTATGGAAACTTGTGGTATAATTTCAGAGAGATTCATACACTTAAACACAAGTTATTGTTTGAAAATTACAGAAATGCTTATTTTGGGCCCCTTTTTTGGCCCCTAGTTCCTAAACTATTGGGACCATAACTCATAAAATCAATTATAAGCTTCCTTTAGTGGTATTGAACGTTCTGGTAAAAATTTATAGAAATCTATTCACTAAAACTTAAGTTATTGTCCGGAAACTAAATGTGTCTTCGGACGACGACACCGCAGGCAACAATTATTAAATACCAAAATTCTAAGAAAATCTGTCCACGTGGAGACTTTTTCACAGGACACTATTATGTCTGACACAATGACGACATGATAGCATTATAGGACGCAAAAAACTTTTTGCGGTCGTATAAAAAAGGAAGACATTTTTTGTGCAATTCTATTTTTTTTTTAGCAAAAGCTGTCCTTTTGTTAACAATATTTATATCAGAGTTTGGGCAATTGCACCATTTAACCATTTTAATTTATGAAATGTCAGTAACATAATAAATACTGACTATGTAGTATGGGCTTAACTCATTGTTGAAGGCCTTACAGTGACCTATGGTTGTAAATTGGCAATCATACCACATCTTCTTTTTTATAATAAGTGTATTATCAGTAAAAATATCCCTGCAGTTGTGTACAATTATTCCTTACACATTTCAACTTAGACTAAGACTCACGGGAATACTAGTGTGTCAGGATTTTAGGATTTTCAGGAAGCTCTGATTTGTAGATCTTGAGAACAATTTCAAGTGACAGATAGACTCATGGACAGAGGTTACCAGTTTAATACCCCTAGTGAAGACCATGGGTATAAATATACCACAGTATATTCATGAATGACCTAAATGTATGCATTTTACTCAGTATTAGTTGGCAAGGACACAATATACTGAACAATGGTAACACAAAAATGCAGAATTCTTTGTTTCCAACTTAAATATTGATTCCATCAAGGAAGTGCATTATATTTTCAATACATCTGCAAAACTCCATTGTTTGGTTCTTGAAAGACAAGGAATATTTTAAATCCACTAGAATATAGAATATTACAACAAAGCACAAACTTACCCCACAATACATAATGGTCCTCATGACAAGTTACAGATCCATTATCATGAAAAAGTCACACACAGGTAACAGGCTTATTAATTAATTGTCATTACATGGAATCATTACTATTTGTCACTTGACCCCTGTTTTAGACCAAATGGTTGGTACCAATAGATATTTTTATACATGATGGATTAGTCCATTCATAACAAAAAGGAGTACTACCCTTATTGTGAAAAAGACACAACTAGTCCGACCTAATTTTTTAAATTTCATATTGATTTTTTGTGCCAAGACTTATCCTATTCATTTCAGAATAATAAATAGTCAAAATTATTCATTTCTTTATTGATATGACCAATAGAAATAATCGAAGTTCTGAACCAACTAAAGATTCTCAAACGATTAGCAAAAAGACGATTGAAAAAAAAATTCTATCATATTTTTTCTTATCAAAAGTTTTATGCCAATGTTATTCTTGTCCTCATTTCACAAAAATCCTCCCTAGAAAAAATACTTTTAATCATAAGTTTTTTGTGAAAAGAGCCCTTGACCTTTCACCAGTATCATCTTCCAAACCATCCATCAGTTGTAATTAACACCTAATATTATCTCTCTGCCAATATATTAAAAGTTTATTTTCCTATCATATCTCTTTTTTTATATAATTCTTAGGGGAATCCCACATTATAAATATTGGACTGAGCATCTGAGACTGGGAGAAAAAGCAAGGGGCATCGCCTGATACAAGATGTATCTAATACATTTGTACACTCTGACTCATCCTTCTAAAAATATCAAAATATATTAAAATTATTATATAAAACAAATTCATGTTTATACTCATAATTACTAGAAATTCTTACATATAACTTTCCCCCAATATTTACCTTTCCATTATTATCTTTTGTGCCCTTGTCCACATTGCAGAAGGTGGCACAGTTTGTCTATACCGGAGAGAATTTTTTCTTATCCTAATATAAGCAACAGAGCTTTTTCTCCTCTGAGAACCTGAACTTTTACGTTGATGAGTAACAGAACTTTTTCGTTGACGTGTAAAAGAGTTTTGTCTCTGTTTAATTACTGATGGTCTCCTTCCTGAAGTATCAAATCTTTCAAACTTTCCTGATTTTTTTCTCCCGATTTGAAAGCAATATGGGAATTTTTTCCTACCCATTTTCAGATGTTTTTGATGATAAAAAAAAAACAATATTTGGCCACCAGAACACAAAAATATCTATATCAAATCTCAAATAAAGCTCATGAGCAGAAATTGAAATAACTTCTCTAGCGAATACACAAAAAATGCATTCATTTAAAAGGATGTAATTTGTATATTGTTAAATCTTGAGATTAAGCTATGACAAAGATCCTGTTAGAATCCATTTATAGAATTAACTGTATGCACTTCACTGTTCCTGCCAACAGTTGTAGGGGTGTTAATCTCAAAAATATTTACTGCAAACAGGATCTAAAATTAAATTTTTCTAAAAAAAAATATGGTATATTGTTTACCACATAAATTAATTCCTTTATTTCTTGTCGTTTTCAAATGAAAAATATATACAAAACAAAAATATAAAAATTATAAGTTGGGACAACAGTATTAAATTAATTAAAACAAGGGTAAAACTATATGGCACTGACACCTTCTTTGTGGGGCCATGAAAAATAACCTCTTATTTTTTGAAGAATTTTATGATATGTAAAAAAAGATTTTAAGATAAATTGGAAAGTTTTTACATCTGACAAAGCAGTTTAGGTTTAACTCATTGTTGAAGGCCATACAATGATCTTAACTAGTTAACTTATATATCTGTATATATTTCATTTGTTCTCTGGTGAAATGTCTCATTGGCAATCATACTACATCTTTTTTTTAATTTATGAAGCCTTCATGAAAACAGTTCAGTCTTAAATTATATTAAAAAAATGTCAATATTTATGTACTAGTTTACTATAAATAAGCTTTATATCAAGTTTTTGTCACACATCAACAGATTTTTTAATTTATTTGTATTTGTGACATAAGAACTACAGGTAAGTTGTCCATCATTAAAATGACAAGAAATAGTGGTTTTCATGACTTAGTTTTATATAATATTTAAAATTATTATTCATTGTGAGGTTTATTTCATCATTACTATTCACGGTGTACTCTTCATGACTCTCGCTTTCCTCACGTTATATTCTCATTACATATTCCACGAAATTTTGCTGATAGTGTACATGAAGGCACCATCCATCATAAAATTTATTATATTTATTTTTTTCCTGACAAGATATTGCTATAATGTAAATTTGGAAAATCTTTTGACTGGATGTTATTTTCTCTTGACTGGATTAAGACAAGCTCAAAACCAACATAAACTAAAAGACAGAGCGCATATGTACTTATCACAAGTTGTCTTTAATTAGAACAAAAATATGTGTTCATACTACGTAAGGACATCATGAAAGACTTCCATATACCATGCACATGTTTAGTGGACCAAGATCTAGATCAGAATCCAAAAATTCTATATAGTTACAAGGTTCATATCATAAGAAACATGTGAACTTATTTTCAAGTTGAAATGGTTCAAACTTCATAATAAACTACCTCTACCTCATATGAGAAAACATAATGACCCCTTCTATGATGGGAGGGGGTAAACTATTTTGGTTTTACTCTCCAAATTTTGACCTGATTTAATTTTGTAGATATTCTGTGAATAATTGAAGGTTGGACAATTTTTGTGTATTGGTTCCATAATTATTTTTTTTTTTGCCACGAATGATCCATACAGCCTAAGGGAGAGAACTTTGTTTTACAAACATTATAATAAGTTGCAATGTGTTAATAAAGCCTGCATCAGAAACCATAGTGTTGTTTTCACACATCATGCAACATATACTTACGATTCATGGTCAGATAAATTTGATGCTGCTCTCTTTCTATCAATCTTTTCTAACTTTGTCACACTTTTTGTTCTTTTTAAATTCCCTTTAAATCCTTTCCGGATAAAGAAGTTCTGTAAAATAAATATCATAATAGTGTTTATCATTTAATAAACTTCCAATGGATAGATTACTCATTTGACAGACCATACATACTCTAAAGTCAAATTATCGTCAAAATCAAAAGATAGGAAAAATTTTGCACTTTTTTTAATAAATTGATGATGTATCAGCAGTTACCAAGTTATACACAAGTTAATCACTAGTTTATAATTCTATTCGAGTTATATATGGGTTAACCAATGATTTTCAAATCTGTTCGAGGTATAGAAAATAGTAAACCAAATTTTTACTTACACTTATTTTCAAATATGATGGATATTTAGACCAGAACCCTATACTTCACCCACTGATCAACATATGGACAACATTCCATCTACATAATTTTTACTTACATGAACATATTACAATATACAATTGATCAAACATAAATAAAATTTTTCTTGTTAAACAAAGTTAGCAAGGAAGAATCAATAAATCCCACTTTATTTAAATACAAGGTTTCAAATTATATCATCATTTTATAACAGACCATTAAAAAATCAATCTTAAATTTTTACTAATTAGTAGTTTGATATTTCAATATTTAACTTTCATGTTAATGGCTTTATTATAATTGCATGCATTTGTTATCTTCAACGGAACATAGAAAAAAATTATAGAATGAATATTGCATCAATCTTTAATTTTCCGTGCAAAGTTAGTTAAAATAAAGAATTTAACTAAAGTTTGATGGGTAAAGTACTAGTAGTACAAAAACTATTCACAAAAAAAAAATCGTTTGAAATTCAACCCAAGATTTTCTGATTCATTATCTATGTATGCAAAGTTTGAAATTATAGAACATTGTAGCAATGAAGAAAATGTCAACATGAGAAAGGTAATCCTGTAAGGTATAATGCAATGAACTGTTCTTGTCTAACACCAGGGTCCTTTATACAAAGTTGTTCAATTGCTGATTAATTATTATCATTAGTTTAATGTCCAGTGTCAAATATCTCATACATACTTAGTTTAAGAGTCAATAAAATAAAAGGTTCTGTAGATTGGGCTAGGCAGAATCAAGAGTACAGTTTTGAACTAATATTGTTAAAAGAGAGATAGAAATTTGTCTTTCAGCAGGGCCTATATGAGTTCTCAATTTTCTTTGGCACTTTAAAGCATGGCACTCTCCAACCAGAAGGCATCAGAAGTAATGTTAACATTCCAATTGGACATGGAATTGCAAATCCTGTCCACAGAACATTGGTCTTACTGGGGGACATATATAGTATACCCTAAGAGTCACCCTTAAGGACCATTGGATACTATAACAACAGCAGTTTCACAGGCCTAATTTTAGTCCTTAGATCATTCCACACAACACAATGGAAAAACCAAATGTACTTTCAAATATCATAAATCTGAAAATTATGATTCAATTCAGTTTTTGACAAAAGATACAATACTTTTGTTTGACCAACTTTTCTGAATCATATCCTAAAGAAAACTATTTTTAAGAAATGACGACCATGTTTAAAGATATATAAAACATTTCTAATTGAGGAATTAGGTAACCTTTAGGCAATTTATAACCCATTATTTAAAAAAAATGACACATAAAAATTTAAATATTTATTGAAATCTATAATTTTCTATAATGTGTGGCTGAAATGACTAAAAACAAACTATAACTGATCTTGAAGAATGTCAAATGACTCTTTAAATGTCTTAAATTTTAATGCAAGTTCAAGTTTTCGAAAGTTAATTCATTTACAGATTTAATTACAAATGATATTAACTTAACAAGTAACACCTGGATAAATATTAGAATATTTTAAACATATTAAAAGAAAATAAAATCCATTTCATTTGACATTTGTGGTAACAAAATCACTTATAATCAAATATCACAACAAAAAGTCAAGTCCTATGTCTTTTATATTACATTGAAAATCAATTTAATATTTGATGTGTTAACCTCTGCCATAAAAAGAAGTTTTGTTGAAAAATATTGAAAAAGTACTAAACAATACACATATCTTTTTTATTCACACAGTAAAGAACACTCCTGCATTAAAGTATATGTATTATTGAGAGTCATTTGAAAAAAAAACATAATTTTCTAGGGGCTTTTTCCAACTTTAAAAAGAAAAAATTAAAAACAGAAAATTAAAGGGGTGGTGGGAAGGGGGGAGGGGGTGTTGGACCTTTATCTTGACTCTGGGATCAGGTGTTTTTAAGCTCAGGATTTCGGGATTGATCCTTTCGGGTTCCCTGAAAATAAAATTCTAATTTCGGGATGTCAGGATTTATATATTTTTTTTTAATTCAGGACCTTTCATGTTTTTGAGCCCGGAATTTCGGGATCAGGGCCCCTCGGACTCCCCTAATTAAAGCATAAGGGGAGAAATAGACAATCGTAAAGAAAGTTTGTTAACAAGTTATAATATGTTATACCTCTATAGTGTCAATAGTGTCAATAACTTTTTTTATACTTAAATTATATGTCTGTGTAATGATAAATTAAGAGTTGTTTACTTTATATGCAGGTGCATATCAAAGACAATCTGCCCTGCCAAACATGTACCAAAATACCACTGAATGAAAGGTTTCTAGATTAAGTTTTACTACTAATGACACCTATATCATAAAAGATGATCTGATCTCTAACCTAAATTCACAAGTACAAAAGTGACATCATGACGTCATGAATTCAACAAAATATTCTGCATAACTTAAAGGTCTAATTGTGGTCCAATGGCAACATTGGTACATACATTATCATATTCTTAAATATTTATCAGTTGATATAAGATAAAACTGCTGTAAAAAATAAATAAAAAAGGACCGAATCACCACAATACATAGACAATGAATACACTTAAACTTGGAACCTTGTCAAATGGTTGAAGTAAATAAACAGTAAAGATTTAGTACTATGTAAACTTATAATCATCAAACAGTCAACATATTTGTCATGATGATTCAACTTTTTAAACATTTTTTGTCTCTAATAAAATCTTTAAAATCATAATAAAAGGGAGATAAATTATACTAACAAACCATATTCACTATAATTCAATTTAAGTTATCTCCCTTTTTCTATACTTATTTAGCCAGGATTAACTCTATCAAATGAAAATATCTTCTTTGAGCATTCTTACACATGAAAAAGAGAACTTTCACAAATAGATGTAAATATACAATTAATAAGTAAAGTCACGAATCCCGACCCCAATATTTAAATTAAATTCATTTAAAATTCCAGCTGATTTTAATAATAAGTAAATATTTATAAGGATCTACTTATAGTGTTAATGAACTTGTGTTTTAACAGCTATTTTGGTGGACACAGTAATTACAACTATTTTGGAAGATGTAGTTGATCTTAAATACTTACAGCTATTTTGGATGGTGTAGATGAACTTGTTTATTTACAGCTATTTTGGACGGTGTAGATGAACTAGTATACTTACAGCTATTTTGGATGGTGTAGATGAACTAGTATAGTTACAGCTATTTTGGATGGTGTAGATGAACTAGTATACTTACAGCTATTTTGGATGGTGTAGATGAACTTGTATACTTACAGCTATTTTGGACGGTGTAGATGAACTAGTATACTTACAGCTATTTTGGACGGTGTAGATGAACTAGTATACTTACAGCTATTTTGGACGGTGTAGATGAACTAGTATACTTACAGCTATTTTGGACGGTGTAGATGAACTAGTATCCATACTGTCTGTTTGATCTACAGCATTAACTAGTGGCACACTACCCCTGCGCTCATTGGGTATCTTTTCATAAGAAGCATCTACAAAAATACAAAATGTTTGATTTTTAATGTTTTGTTGAAAGCTTTTTTCAATTATAAAAATCTTTAAAGATGTTCATTAACATCTTTTTTAAGGTCAACTTGGAATCATTATTGTACCAATTAGCAAGTTTCATACGTGCAATATTCCTGTGTATATTCAAAGATCTGGGTTGAAAACTGAAGTGTTAATTATATACAAAATGTGTATTGTCTTTCGAGCATTTTGCTTACAATAACTCATTTCAAAAGTCTGGGGGAAAATCTTAAACAATTATATGATAGAAGCTAGGTGTACAACTTCAATATGTGTGCAATAATTCTGTGAAGGATATTGAAGGATAAATTGAAGTGATACCATCCCATAGAGTAAGCTGTTAACTCATTTGTTGGATGTTCTTTTTCAATTAAAATTAAGACTGTTTACAGCATCTTATTTTTGTATAACGATTTACAAAACTTTTTTAAATTAGAACTAAGATTGAGTGGTTTTGTGATCTTCATGAATACATTTATACCTGCAGTTTTAGTAAGCATGGTTACAGTAAAAAATCATCACTGCCATAGAAAAATTGTGTGGGGTACTAAATGCAAAATCAGCCAAAAACAGACTTGAATGGTTAACAACATTGCGAAAAATTTCTCAACATTTGGTACATGAATTCAATATCAGAGACATCTTTGTTAGCCAAGGGTTACGGTCCAGTAGCCTCCTCTCCAGAGAGATGGTAACTGGACCATAACCCTTGCCTAGCAAAGATGAATCATAGCCTGAATCTTTAACCTGGAACTCATAGGAATATTAAAGTTTTCAAAAATAAGGAATACTCATTAATGATTTTATTTTTATTGCCTTTTGTACAACTTGTGTTGCTGATCATATTGGTTGTTTACACTCTCACACTATTCACCAGTCTGAGAGTTATTGCCACAAGCTCAAACATGAGTCAAAATAATTGAATGGCAACTACTAAAAGATGTCAAATTGATTATTTCTAAATTATTGTCTTATTTTATTTTCTGATAACTTTGGCTGTTTTCAATTTCCTTGTATCTACTAAAACTTGTGGCAAAAACAAGGGGGAAAAAGATATACATGTATAAGAAATTCCAGTGAAGATATACAACTCCTACAAGGAATTGATAGATATTTTCATCAGATTGACTTGATCATTTGCATATTTTGTCATGTGCTGTTTTAGATATCTCTCTATTTATTATACCGCTAAAAGGCTTGTAAAGTCAGCAATTTATTTCTCAAAATTGAACCTTCTAGATGGGGTGAGGACTATAGAGTACAATAAGTTACACTTAAGTTATTGTCTGGAAATCAAATGTTTATTTATTCGGAGGACAACGGCGACTACAACGACATCATAGACATAGAAATCATCATCTTCGCTAGCCAAGGGTTACGATCCACTCCCGCTCTCTTCAGTGAAGAGAGCGGGAGTGGATCGTAACCCTTGGCTAGCGAAGATGAGAAATCATACGAACCCAGAAAAAAAATTTGCGGTCATATAAAAATTTGGAATATCAACGTTTGAGATTAAATAAAAAAAATTACACTTAGATTACACTTATGGTTACTGGCATTGTAACTTATCTGTCATGGTTATTGACATTGTATATAAACAACAAAAGGATATGGTCAAGCATTTATACTATAAAAAAAATCTATATAATACAAAATATATCTTAATATATTTTTTCACAAAAGAGGCACAATTTATAGTCAAATCTGTGAAAAATTCAAATCAAACCTGTATGTTTTTGGTCAATGACCTTTTGTAATAAACAGTTGGAACATGAGTACATTTGTGTTTGTCCTGTTTGCTTTGACCAGTAGCTTAAAAAATTATAAAATGAAAGTAACATTTTATAAATCAAATGCATCCATAGGGTTTCTATGCGTTAGACTTCATCAAGAATGCTCAAACCAAAAAAATTGAAAACAATCATGTACCAGTAGAATGAATTAAAAACATTTAGAGCAATATTGTAAATTTGTATACCCTTCTCCTCCCAAAATGTGTATTAGATTGTATAATGAAAACCTGAATAAAAGTTAATAAATATATGTGGAAAAGAAGCACGATTCAAGAGAACTTGTTTTCTTAAATATCCCAAAGTTATAAAAATCAAAAAGGAGCTCTTTAGCATATATTTATATCTAAATATTGTTTTTACTTGACATTAAAAAATTAATCTAGACTGTCCAATTGTTAACTCAACAGTCAGACAATGATATACATGTACCACATAATACCTTTTATTGTTGACAAGCATAATCTATAAAGTAATGGTGGAGCCAAAAGTTGACAACAATAGAATAAAAAGATGGTTTACTTTATACCAAGACTGTCACACGTAGGATTAGGATTAAGAAAGGAACTATCCATTTATCAATCTATGAAACTGTCACACAGGAGTATTGAAATAAGCATCAAATTTGTTACCCATAAACTTCATCTCTGTATACACCTTGAAAGTCAGTTAACTTTTGTCATAAAAATAGTTTTTTTCTTAATCTTGACTTACAAGTTACAACACTATAAAATAGGATTACTCCTACTTAATAAAAGTACCGGTAATTATTAATGTGGGCTGATCAAATTACAAAAATGTATTTAAATAATTAATAACTGTCACTTAAAAAAGTATACAACACAAACCAGTTTGTATATAGAGTGGAGAAAGTGTCCAAGATGCTGTTTTCCGTTTCAGGTATATATCTGGTAGGTATATATCATGGACTTCATCTAATTTCAGTCGTTTAGATGGAATTCCTTTTGAATTTCTTTTGAAGCATTTGTTGAAACAATTCATTTTGAATTACCACTCTTCCAATGTTAAAAATCCACACAATAAGTTATATCTTCATTCTATTCCTGAATTAGCACACCTAAATTTCAGCCCTTCATTTTTTCAAGACATGCAATGCATTTTAAAATCAAACTTTAATGTGGTGTACATTAGTAGACCGTTTTGATGTCGTAAGATACACGATTGTCATCATTAATCACATTCTGTCCTCACACCTTTTAAATTTTTAAAATTTGACCACAAAAATATCCATTAAATTTAATTTCCTTAATTTTTTTTTATAACTCTTACTTTGATTTAAATGTAAAGTTATCTATAATCGATTTTACAGTTTTATCCATCCATAAACATTTGTATAGACAATCTGGTCTCCAGACATCACATTTTCACTTTTTTTTTTCTAAATATGTCTTTTTTTGTATCCTTATGAGACACCCATTTCCTGATTAATTTCAATATGCAAATCTTTTTTTAAAACTGAACAACTTCTAACTTAAGTATCCTTTTTATATTGATAAGTCCTGTTTAGTATATCGTCCATATTAACTAATCCAAATAATCTAATATTCCCTCATATACCAAATGAAGAATTAAAAATAATGCAAACTTCCTTAAAAAAATATTCACTGTGAAAGGTACATATGAAATTTGGTATAACTAGTTGCATGTTTGTATAAATAGCACAATGAAATCCACCTTAATTCAGTTACGATTTATGGCCTCAAAAGCAAACATTAGACTATCCCCAATTAGTGATTTACGAAATTACAGGTATTAAATGCATATAACTGCAGTGGTATGTTACGGATAAATAAACAAATATATCGGTGTCAAATATCGCATATTTTCCATGGACTGCAATGAAAGATTATGAATTCTGGGTATTGATCCTTGCTTGGATGACATCAGCCTCCTAAACTGTCCGCTGAAAGTTTTTGTTTTTTTTAAATTGAATTTACTTGAAGAATTTGAAACAAAACAATAGGAAAACGTTTAGAATAATTTGGAAAAAAATGGAATTGAGTGAATAATTGGATCAATAGAGCTATGTAAGGTCAATGTCTATAACATGTATAAGGATATTGTTCACCCACTACTGAAATATTTATATAATCCTATTGTGTATAATAAAACTGCATATAAATGGTTTACATTCATTTATATTGGTTTGGTATTTATATAATGGTCATGAATTCTGACGTGATCAGTTTTTTCATTTAACCAGTCAGCTGCTGCTTACAGATGAAATGGAATACTAGAGTGGGGTGCTCATTTTTGCCATATCTTTCCATGTTTTCTTTGGTTTATGTTCAGGTCTATATGTTTTTGAAGTATACTGATATGTTTGTTTTGAGAAAAATCATCTGAAAAGTTGGATTAAAGGGTGTTTGAAATTTCCTAATGTTTTGTCAACGGGGGACACATATTCACCGTTTTTACACATCTAATTTAAACCAAATAATTGCAGCTTTAAAAAATATTTATCAAATAAATTTCATTATAGATAAATAGCAGACATTTGAATGGTGTAAAAAAACTGAAGTTTAGGGCAACAAGTCACAGAATTACTAAGAAATACTTCTTTTAAATCGTATTTTTCATTCAGGAAATTGGCTGAAAATCGTTGTCAATTTTTCGGTCCTTTGCAGTAAGTGCCGAAATTTAGTCTCATTTTCAAAAATAATCATATTTGTTATAAAAATATAATTTACCGGCATATTTCTTCCATTTCAACCATCCTTTGAAGTTTTTACACCTCAAAATCGTAAAACGGCAAAATTGTGTCCATGGCGAATGAGCGCCCCACTCTAGTACTACTAGTAGAAAAACATGCATGTCAACAGCTTTGACATAGAAGATATTTATACTTTAATAGTTATTCTACACAACTCATTTGAAGTATTTAAAGTTCAGGCCTTTTAGTCATAAAACTTTACTCAGTACATGGGAGTATAAAATGTGTGCCCTAAACACAAAATACCGTATTTTGATTGGTTGATTATTGAGCCTGTTTCAAAACCTTACCACAAAGTTTTATGACTGTAAGCCCAGATCTCAGAAGCAAACACAATAAGGGAATTCACCTAGAAAAAGGGAGATAACTCATAAAGGGCAAAATAAAGGGGATTAACTTAGAAAAAGGGAGATAATTCATAAAAGACACATGGGGTTCGTGTTGTTTATTCTTTAGTTTTCTATGTTGTGTCATGTGTACTATTGTTTTTCTGTTTGTCTTTTTCATTTTTAGCCATGGCGTTGTCAGTTTGTTTTAGATTTATGAGTTTGACTGTCCCTTTGGTATCTTTCGTCCCTCTCTTAAGGGGATTCACCTAGAATAATCTTTTAGAGAAGACATTACTAAGTTAAAAACTTGTGTATAATCCATTTGTCATTTTTGAGCAATAAAATACATTTAAACTAATCTTGAATAAGGGAGATACTTTATAAAAGCCACATTAAGGGGATTCACCTAGAATAAGGGAGATAATTCATGAAAGCCACTGGTACTTTGTGTCAAACACTTTCATAAATATAACCTGTAATTTTTTTTAAGTAATATAGATTTTAATTCTGCATAAGATAAATGCTTCAAAGCATTAATGACATGGCTGTTATAAGAATCCTGATTTGGAAAGTTATTCCCCATTACAAATGGTACATCTTTAACTCTGATTGTATGTATACATTATACATTATACAACCTATATATTTCTCTCTTTTTATTCCAAGAAGACAATTTTTCTTGTTTTAATAAAAACAGTCACTTTCCCTGATAATTAATTATCTTACTTTTTTCCTATGATTTGTCCAGATATCAATATCCTATCTATGTTTAATTACCAAAACCTTCAAATTTCTAGATTTAAGATTAAAGTCAACTATTGAATAACAAGAGATTCAAATGCAGCAGCTGGGAAGCAGTGTATTAACTAACTGATCTGTTAAGAATTAGAGCAGGTAAAATACATACAACACCTTTAGGTAAAACTACATTGTATTATAGATTATAAATTCATCCACTACTAAACATTATTATACAAAACCTTGAAAAGGTGTTGAAATTTAGACCCTAACACAATCTTAGCACCAAGACTTTTAGACTTTTGCCTTCTGTATAATATCTTTTATGGCACCTCAGATAAATTTAGACATTACGATTGGTTGAACACTGTCAGATGGTGACCCCCTATGGATAGTAGTTTAAATATGGGGTTGATGACGTCATGCAAACTTTTAATGGTGATGTCATCTATTAATGTTTTTGTGTTTCATTGCTTATTTTTATACATAACTTAGCCAGAAAAGTCCCATGTGTGATAAATTAGTTATATGGCCTCGACCTCTATGGATCCATAGCATTGATAGGGGGTTATTAGCAAACCATATAACTTTTGATACCAACTATGAGTAAAAATCCTTTCCAAAAAGAACCTCATTGCATGTAGACTTAATAAATAGCGGTATGCTTTCTATACCTACCTTTATTGAATAATCCCTTTAAAAACCTTATAAGCCACATGATGCTGTATTACTGATCGTAGAAAAATTGTCAATGTAAGTTTAGGGTACTCCTGTATTTGGAATACACATCTTGAATGATAACCACATCTTAAGAGTGTAACTTATAGCCAATGCAATAGTCAAAATCAACAATTATAATAGTCCTCCAAATAGAATGAACACTGATGCTAATTTTTTTTCTAAACAAAACCTAATCTTCACATTCTAATATTCCTCCTCATTTTATAATTAATTTTATTTTTCAGGACCTGACCAGTGATTTCAGTCACTATACTAATAACTTTTTGGCTGGTCTCCTATTTACAAGTTATCTTTCACTATTTCATCTCTTTCTTGTATCCATTATCAAGATTTTCTTGTTTTTGTTACATTATGATGAAAACAATTAAATCCAACATGTTTGCTCATTTAGTAAAAGAAATCTGTTATTCTGTGGTAATGATGAGGTGTCAATAATTCCCACTTCCAATACATAAACACAGTTAGCATATCTTATGTCAAAACAATTCTCAATGATAAGGAGAAGGTATTAGAACAAATCCACTCATTTGTTTCCAAAGCAAATATCCATATTATTTTTGGCTTTTTAGCTGTTATTAATTTGCTGATTAAATACTCAGGTGTCTTTTATAACCTTAAGCTAGAGAGTTAAAGAGGTAGCTTACTTGTAGCTTACAAAGAAGGGAACACAGTCAATTTCCAGGCCTCTGTCCTGAACACAGTTTGAAAACAGTAAAAAAGTAAAAGTTCATTGAACTTGGAGCATCACATAAATACACCTCTAGCTATATGTGTTGTTTTTTTTTACAAAAATAATACCAATCCTTAAAAAGAAATGGTATCTAGTTTACAACCTGGTTCCAATAATATAACTTTATCATCCACTTATTTCTCATTTAATTTGATGCTTGGATTATTTCTAAGCTTTTCCAATTCAACAGCAGAGTGTACATCAGCTTGTGGAAATTGAACAAATATCTCTTTACCCTAACAAGTCTATAAATGTCCTTGAATGTAATGTCAAAGATCATATCATTGTAAGTTCAGAGGGAAGCCACATTATAACATGGCAACAATGCCGAATGCAAGAAAATCAAACCTCTTTTTCTCTTCCTTTTATTCATCACCTAGAAATGGTAGATTAGGTCCTGAATCCTAGACAATTGCAAATCTCAAAATCAAAAGTAGTTAAGAATGATAAGTTTGATGATATATTGCTCCTCAATGTCATACATGTAACTTATCAACCATTCCCAAGATACAAGACTTTTGGCAAACAAAATAATTATTTGTGCATTAAGACATCAATTTCCTGATTCATAGTTTATGAATATTCATTCATATCTTTCACTGCCAAACATTCAATATTCTCTATTGCTGAAAGCGATTAGTATGGGTGCCAGAGATTGGTGATTGTCAATTCTATTCCAAATATTCCTTCATTTATAATACCAAGGTAAAAAACACTTTAATCGATAACAAACTGATATGCAGCATGTCTGCAAGGCTTCTAGCTTATTTTTGCCAATCTATGGTCATGTCCTCACTATCTTTTGATTGCAGCAAAGATGACTGCAAGGCTTCTAGCTTATTTTTACCAATCTATGAACAAGTCATGTCCTCACTATCTTTTGATTGCAGCAAAGACTAAGCAATCACAGAAAAATTATCCTTTCCAGCAGTTTTAGTCACCATTTTCCTTAGATCAATCTGTTCTTTTCATAAAAACTATAACGGCACACTATTCAACTTTTTTTAAATTAAGACTCATGTATTTGGAACTGTAACTGACCAGATTTGACACTTTTTTTTTAATCCCACCCCCAAAATTGTACTTGTACAGAATCATTATATCTAAAAACTGACAATGTTGATATATTCATCAAACTGCTAGAATACAGTCTCCATTATAATACATTAAGTGAATGTTCAGATAAAACAATTGGTTTTACATGTTCCAATGTCACGGTACTTTGATGTGCTGCTTCGGGAACAAACACTGAGTCATATGAAAAACACAACACTTGGATTTATGCAATTATCAAATCCAGTTAGGCTGAGAACTGTCAATCAGATCATACTAAAATCCTATTAGAATATTAATATTGCAAAAGTTTGTCACAAATTGATAACAGAACGTCTCCAAAATTTGATTATGATTTTTCAAGGTCCAAAGTAGCAATTTGAGTTTGTTAATATTGTGTGGTAAGTAAAGTTTTATATCTCCCAATGGAAAACACCTCCGAAATATTAATTTTTCTACATTGTACAAAATAGTCTATTTGAAACATGATTGGCAATTACTATACTAGTGAATATTGTTTGTTTCAAGAACAGCATATTGTTATTGATAATTCTTAATCATAGGGAGTATCAGTTTTCCATATGCACATAGATAGTAGGGAGCAATATTCTAATTAGGCTTTAAGACCTTTGAACTATAAATAGTGATAATGTATGCCAAATGGAATTACTTTTGATTAATTGTTGCATACTGCTTATTGATTATATGGGGAAAAGTCAAATGATATAATTTTCCATTGACAGTGTGACACTGATATGGACAAATAAAAATTGCATCTTGTTGGATACTTTTGTATGTGGCTGTGCTCTTCAACCAATTGATAGAAAATATTTTCTTATAAAAACTATTAAGTATTTAATTGTTCTATCATAACACCATAATACACAGCTTTGTTAATAGCAGATGGGTCTGTCCCCATAGGCCAACAAAACACATTAATGGGTAATAACTCCAATAAGTTGTCTGACAATTTCCTCCTTATTCTCTTAATTGTTGTATCTTGTCTTGTCTTGCTGATTGTTTTTGCAATTTAAATTTTCTCTGTATATATTATAATTTCCAAGATAATAGGCATGAGTAAAAACAAAATTTATGATAACATTTGTTAAAGGGCAATAACTCCTATAAAAAGTCCTCTGACATTTATTTTAGATGTAAATGTACAATTGGTAGAGCAATCATTCTAAACAATGCTGCTTCAGAGTTTCTCTTTATACAAAAGTTTAAAAAAGTAATAGACAAAACTCGCATTGTAGCCCTATGTTCTATTTTGTGCGATGTATGTTTGCGGTCTTGGTTGGCAGATGGGATCTTTGAACACTTTTTTCAAACTAGATACTCAAATGATGATTGTGCTTAAAGTTTGGTTAAATTTTGTCCAGTAGTCAAAGAAGATACAGAAAATACAACCAAAATCATATGGAAAGCTGGAGACACAGATCAGAAAATGTGATGTCTCTACTCTCATAGGCAAAGCTGTCAAGGTATATGTGTTCCGCCTAACAGAAGTTTCAATGGAAACTTTGTTATAAACATTGTCATAATATCTATTCCTGTTGGAACAAATATTTTATACCATTTATTCCGTTAGGAACATATACTGTAATATTTATTCCTGTGGAAATAATATCCCAGAATATTTTTTTCCTTTTGGAACTTATATTATGAAGGAACTTCTATTCCATGACAAAGCATCAAACAGATTTTGGAGAGTAGATAAATCCCTCACAATCACTTTCAGCTGTTTTTCTTGTTTGAAGCAATGATTATGAGTAATGGTCAGTATTTTCAGTCAGTTGTTATTATTATCTACATCTGGTCAGTATTTGTGGTCAGTTGTTATTATGATCTACATGTTTATACCCTGGTCAGTGCCCCCTGTTAGTAATCATTATCCCATTATAACCCAGCTGAGAACAACTATCACCTCTGATCTTCCTGTTAATGATAATCAACCAAAACATTGAGACAAGGTGTTGATAGCTCCTATAGGCCAAACCAGGCAATTAGATGGTTTAACTTCATTCCCCTTTTGCCTGTGTGGATCCATCATGAGTCTGAATTTTACTCCTTCTAGCTGTACTTCTGATTTCTAGAAGTACAGCCAATTTAATTAACTCAGTTCATTATTTAAACATTTCAATTTGCTATTCATGCCAAAAACAATGAAAATCAAATTTTGATTGGAGAAAACGCACAAGTCTTTAGTGATAATTATTCACTGTGTATCAAGTTTATAAGACTTAACCACTGATAAAACTTAACAACTGATTTTTCTGTATTTTCGCAGGGAAACACTAACTTATGGTAGATTTCAAAAACTCTCATAACTTTTCCCTTGTGGATAATCATTGATAAACAATTATATATAATTGGAGCACAATTACCCCCTGAAGGCCTGGAACTTTTAAGAATAGGTGTTCCCTTAATGTATTTAGTTTTACGATTTTTTACTTACAAAATTAGCCTTAACCATTCCTTTAAGATCGTGACTTGTGGATATTTAACTCTTGTACTCTTAGCGTCCTTCTTCCAACAAAATTAGATTAAAGTAAGCTTCTTTCCCATGATTCTTTTAGACACTGTGACATATAAAACAGTTAGCTTTCTTTTAGAAAGTAATCCTGTTAGATTTCTTTTATAAAGGCTTATTACCGATTTGAGAATCTGCGTAACAAATCAGCCAAACAAATTTTGAACACTGCACTTCAATTATGTGAGATTTGCTAGTTGCATAACTTCCAGTGAAAATAGTTATATTTACTAGAAAATAGTATTAATTAACTTTCTATCATTTAAACTGTTTAAGAAGCACTTTTGTGTATTTCTGTAAGTGCATACACCCTGTGTTTCTAGGGGTAGTCCAAGTGCCAAATACAATTTTCCAGTAGACCTAATTTCCAGACTTACAAAATTAGTTTCTTTTCTTTTCTTAATGGTTGAACTATACGCCACTGGATGTCAATCAATCAATCAGCAAACAATGAACAAGGATTTTTTACAATATTTCATCAAAATCTTTAAAAAGGTAACTTTTGATTACAATTTTGTGTCATCCTGTTGAAATACCTAGCCAGTTAGCTAGTCAATTGCTACTATTGGCCTAACTATCAATAATTGGCTTATAACATGTTGGTTAACATACTTATCCACTTATAAACTGTTAACCCTAGGGAGAAAGTGAGTCTTAATAGTAGTGGTCAATATAAGGTCAAGCATGGAAACAGGGATCAATATCAATTCTCTGAGGACCACGATTGTAAACAAACTCTCCATCAACATGCTCATCATCTTAAGGTTTTATCATTATATTTTCTTATGATTAAAAGAAAATAATGATAAGGAATAACTTTTGTTTTGTATTTTTCTAAAGGAATCATTTGTGATTTACAATATCTTTCTGTCATTTTTCGTAATATAAAATATTGTCCTCCCCACTATCTACAAACGATAATGTGGTTTTTTATTATATTTAGTTTCTATTTATTTATCACTGGCTTAAAGCTAGACTTGTGGTTTGAGTTTAGCTTGGTGTACTCTTATACTACAGATCAATAAGTGCATTTTATCCTTTCCGATTAGCCCTAATCTATCATGCCAAGTCTCAAAAAGTACTCTTAATTTCAATGTCCCAGGAACATCAAATTGGTTAAATGATTAAAACAAATTATGGCTTCAATAATAAACAAGAATGTGTCCATAGTACACGGATGCCCCACTCCCACTATCATTTTCTATGTTCAGTGGACCGTGAAATTGGGGTCAAAACTTTAATTTGGAATTAAAATTAGAAAGATCATATCATAGGGAACATGTGTACTAAGTTTCAAGTTGATGTAACTTTAACTTCATCAAAAACTACCTTGACCAAAAACTTTAACCTGAACTTTGCACTATCATTTTCTATGTTCAGTGGACCATGAAATTGGGGTCAAAACTATAATTTGGCATTAAAATTAGAAAGATCATATCATGGGGAACATGTGTATTAAGTTTCAAGTTGATTGGACTTCAGCTTCATCAAAAACTACCTCGACCAAAAACTTTAACCGGACGGAGGAACGGAGGCACAGACGGAGGGACGGACGAACGGAGGCACAGACCAGAAAACATAATACCCCTCTACTATCGTAGGTGGGGCATAAAAATCTACTTTTATCTGTTAGTAAACTACAAATTCTATTAAATTAATATCAAACTAATAATTAGAACATTAATGTACTTTTCCACTTTTCCATTTCACTTTTGATTCTGGCATAGAAAATTTTCTAATGTCACATTCAATTATAAAAGCAAGCAAACAAGGCAAGTAGAAGACAACTTCATTTGTGAATTGCATAAATTATTATTTCCTGTGCTGACCAAACCTCAAAATACCTGTGCAGCCACACTCCCTTTCTCAAGGTATTTACCAATGAAAGGGAGATAAACCAACCAAACAACACGTGTATCAGACTGTGCCTACATCAACAATTTCATCTATTGTGAAGACAAACTTATACATGGATAAAACAAAGTACTTACGCTTTGAGCCAGGCCATATATCTTCAGAAATAAATTAAATTTCAATTTTTATGAAAAATTACAAAATATTGAATTCATAACTCTATTTTAACACTTTATCCACAAAAATATTCAACACATGCAAGACAAATATAAGAACAAAATCAATAGTCAAACGATTTATTTGTGGCATATTTCCAAATATAATAAAGTGTCGTTTTTGTATGTAAATTAACTAGCAACATTTGCAAAAGATTACAAATATTCCCTCCAGATAGAATTATAGCTACTTGGGATTGTAGCAAGGGAAAAATAATCAACTGACAAAATTAGATTGTATTGGTAAAGGAACTATATAAATTGTTTTTAGTATTTGAACAAATTTCTCACTAGTGTTTTATCCAAATGTCAGATGCACAGAAAAAATGTCGTTGTCCTCATGTGCACATAGAAGTGTCTCCTTTTACTCCTACATGGACAGACATTTTCCTATTTATTTTCATCCATAAGGTCCTATGAAAATCTGGCACATTCACATCAATGATGTATGTTTAATCTAATGGCTACTTAAATATTGAGTTCTAATACTTACACTTTTTTTCATAATTAAAATGATAAAACAATTTTTTGCTCCTGTCCCAATTCAGGAGCCTCCGACCTTTGTTAGTTTTGTATGCTTTTTAATTTTAGTTCATTTATGTTTTGGAGTTTAGTACGACATCAATTTACATTGAACTAGTACACATTTTTATTTACGGGCCTGCTAAAGTTAAGGTGAAGGATTTTCACACTGCATATAAGACCTATTGGTGGCCTTCAGCTGTTATCTACTCTTTGGTTGGGTTATTGTCTCTTTTAAATATTCCCCTATTCCATTCTCAATTTTATCGAATTTTTGTCATTATGTTTTTTGTGAAGAGCCTCTTTCATTTGCATTAGACACCATAAAACCAATGTTGAAACAAAATCCTTGACAAAAAGACTATACTGTCAAATTAAAATGGTCTCCATTTCACCATTTACAGTAAAATTGTAAGTGAACAATAAAAGGCCTGAAGGTTTCCTGTATAGTGTGTGGGAGGATAACATTAGATTTAATACCTTTGACATAAAACACCATCACTTTATACTTAATTAAATGTGTTTTTAAGTCTAAACTTGAACTTTGTTTGAAATTATATTTTTTTTACCTGTAAATTATTTGGCCTCTGACAATAGTTGATATGGTTAAATTTTATCAAGAATACTTTTATCAATAAAAACCTTAATTTTCACCTATAATTTAACAAAACAGAAAGTTTACCTAATCTTAAGAACTTGTGTTGATGTAGAAAGCCTAGAAACAAAAGTTTTCTTTGTTATAATTTGAAATAATTTTGATCCTTTTTCTGATGAATTTCTCAAAAGTTATTTCTTATCCTGTTTCATTGTAATATTTTTAAAAGTACCTTTTGCCCTTAACTTTGAAGAGAGTGAATATAATGTAGTAAGACAAGACAGCAACAGAACAACACCAAATAGATATACAACAAATATTTAAACCATATGTCAAGTTCTAAATGGTAATACCGGTAAGTAGACAAGTAGATAATAAAATCCACAGTAAATACAAAGATCCACAATTCATCAATAATTCCTAAGGGTCCAAAAACTTAAAGGTTTATTTAAAGACAACAGATATGGTTGAATTTTCTTGTTCAATATGAACTTTCTTGCCAAATATGGATGTTAGGCAACAAGTAATCAATCAATCTTGTCCAAAAATTGTTCCAGCTAGTGGGTTATGTTTTGCCTAAAATTATTTTGTAGACATCAGTACTTTTAAAAGATTGGAAGATTGCTGACCAATTTTTGGATGAATTGATTTGAATACTTGCGTGCAGGATTTTAAGTTCCACAGAATTTTATAAACCCAATTATCTTCAAATTTTTACAGCGAAAGTAAAATTCTTTCAAAAATAGACTTTACTAATAGGCTTAAAGCACACAATTTATTATTTAAAACAAAATGCTGATTTAACCATGTAATTCAAGAAGTCTGTACTTTACCTTTTTAACGATTGATTTGTTATTAAATCTTTTCGGTTCCTTTGACTAAAGTAAATTTTCCAGAATACCAAAATATACCACCCATACTTAGGAACAATACTTTCTTTTGATTCATAACAACATGCAAATCAGCTATTTTTGTGTGGTCTTTATTTCAATTAACTACTCATAATGTATTGAAAGTGGGAAAAATTGTATAGAAAATGTGTGATGATAAACATATTTATAACGGATAATTATTCTAAATCGATTAAATATGAAACAGTTTGTTTTGTAAACATATTTATACAGGATAAAATAAGATTTAGGTCTTTTAGCATGCAATTGTGAAAATCAGCCAAAAAAATAAAATTGATCTAAACAGGTTATTTACAAAATACAAAAGAAGGCAATTCAGTCCTACATCTAAGAATTATCAAATGTGTTTCAACATATGTACATGTATTAGCCCTGCATTTTTTGAAAAAAAAAGAGCAGAAATTCAAATAACAGATTTTATTGCTGAACTTCAAAAATATATTTTTTAGAGACACAGAAATAAACTTTTCTATATATATATATGTCCTTTGTATCAACTTAGCAAAACGCTGGATTAAAAATCACACTTGTTTATTTTCTGGAATATGTCCTTCCTTATAGATTAGCTGAAAAAGGATTGAATTAAATAGAAATATTTAAAGTATTCTTCCTTTTTCCATCTTATTGGTGACAAGTGTGCAGATACATTTAGTGATATGGATAATAACTATTTTGATATTTTATCAAAAATTCAGGAGGTGTTAAATGGCACATGTTCACCTATGTAGGAATGAATCCAACTAAAATGTTCGTTAAATTGAGCTTCAGTCTTGTGGATTCAAAAGTTTATCGTGAAGACTGAACATATAAAAGAAGTACTCAAGAGATAGAACATTCTATGTTTTCTAAGTTAAATACATACTTAAAATTCTTTTGATCAGCACATGTCCTCTTTGGTCAGAATGATGGTTGATCCTACTCAAGTCTGAAAAAATAAAAAAATAAATGTAATAAATTAAGATGAAATACCAGAAACATTTCAGATAATTGCCATTTTAATATGGTTACAAATAGTCTGATCGGTATAAATACATCTAAAACAATTCTGAATAGATATAATAAGATGTGGTATGAGTGCCAATGAGACAACTCTCCAACCAAGTCACAACTACACTTACCAAAAGCTGAACTTCTTTTCTTCACTTAAATCTTTAACCAATAAACCCTTTCTGTCAAAAGTTCAGTTAGGCAATAATGGATGGAATATATTTAAACATAAAACGTACCACTAACTTTATATGGACAGAAAACATTTTCAAATATATCTTTTTCTTTGCATCAATGGTAACAAAGAAATCCAAATTATTGTCCTCAATTCATTTATTTTTACAGTAAGATTGGAGAAACAATTTTTAGTATGTCCACAGGTGAACTATTTTTTCAACAATTATTTTCAATATAGAATTCTTTTATTAAAGAACATTTATGAGTATACTTGTTGTGGAAATAATAGGTCTAATATATATGAACCTAATGACATCCTATTTCCAATGTGTACTAAAAACTGGCAAAAACAGCATGTCAATGAAATATTTTGATGATGGTTCCTTTCTTTATATATCTAACAATTGTTGTGCTTGTCTCAAATCTGTCCATGTAAATAAAAATTCATGTACATATATAATAAGTAGAATTGAGGCTGGAAACGGGGAATGTGTCAGAGGGACAACAACCAGACCAAACTGCAGAACACAGTCCAAAGAATTTCTATAATGTGAAGTGACTTTTTCTATTTCCTCTAATAAAGGGCCTAAATTTAACAATTTGACAAATATTTTTGGAATATATAATGTTTTCTTATAATATATAAATTAAGCGACCATAATCTGGTAAACAGGGAATAAATTTTAGTACAATAAGACAGCAACAGAACAACAAGAACTTAAAACATCTCAAAAGTTTTGACACACAGTCTTCAAATACAGACCAAGCACTAAAACCATAATGTCATGTTCCAAATTGTAAAGAGTAAAAGACAAGAAGAGAATGAAAGATAGAAAACAAATTTTTAGTATGTCCACAGGTGAACTATTTTTTCAACAATTATTTTCAATATAGAATTCTTTTATTAAAGGACATTTATAAGTATACTTGTTGTGGAAATAATAGGTCTAATATATATGAACCTAATGATATCCTATTTCCAATGTGTACTAAAAACTGGCAAAAACAGCATGTGAATAAAATATTTTGATGATTGTTTCTTTTCTTTTATTTTTAACATTTTTTGTGCTTGTATCAAATCTCTCCACGTAAAACAATATTTAAAAACTGAGTATTAGATTTTTTTTCTATTTCCTATAACATAGAGGCCTTAATCTCAACAATTTGACAACTATTCTTCAAATACTGTGGATTCATTCATTTTTAGCAATTTTTCATTTGTAAAGGGGCATAACTCTAGAACCGTAAAAGTGACGTCACCAAAAATCAAACTTGATCTGTATTTTGGGATAATAAGCATTGTGTATATGTTTCATAACATTTGGTTGAAACAAGTGAAACTGCGAGCTACTGCTCACTGATGATACCCCCGCCGCAAGTGGATAATATTAATAGTGTAAAAATATGCAAGTGTTCGGTAAACAGGAAGTTGTCGAGTGATGAATCTGAAAATGCATCACACGGTATAGCTGACTTATAAAAATCCTGAAACCAAATTTCAGAAATCCTTGTATTGTAGTTCCTGAGAAAAATGTGACGAAAATTTTTAACTTGGTTATCATGTGTAAAATCATACAAGTGTTCGGTAAACAGGAAGTAGTCGAGTGATGAATCTGAAAACGCATCACACGGTATAGCTGACTTATATAAATCCTGAAACCAAATTTCAGAAATCCTTGTATTGTAGTTCCTGAGAAAAATGTGACGAAAATTTTCAACTTGGCTATCATGTGTAAAATCATACAAGTGTTCGGTAAACAGGAAGTTGTCGAGTGATGAATCTGAAAACGCATCACACGGTATAGCTGACTTATACAAATCCTGAAACCAAATTTCAGAAATCCTTGTATTGTAGTTCCTGAGAAAAATGTGACGAAAATTTTCAACTTGGCTATCATGTGTAAAATCAGACAAGTGTTCGGTAAACAGGAAATTGTCAAGTGATGAATCTGAAAACGCATCACACGGTATGGCTGACATATATAAATGTTTATACCAAATTACAGAAAGGGTGGATGTGTAGTTCCTGAGAAAAATGTGACGAAAGTTTCATGGGACGGACTGACTGACTGACTGACGGACGGACTGATGGACGGACTGATGGACGGACGGACTGACAGACAGAGGTAAAACAGTATACCCCCCTTTTTTAAAGCGGGGTATAATTAAAGGGGGGGTATAATTAAAGAACAGAAAGCGATTTTGGGACGTACTATGTATGTATGTACAATGGACAATTTTGAAACTTAATGCTCCCTCTGCTACAGTGGGGACATAAAAATATAAATCTGTAAGATAGAACCTTATGCAGTAGTCTCTTCATAAAACACTTACCTTCAATATGGGAGGTATCGGGTTCATTCCCAAAACAGTTCAAACAAAATACTTTAAAATAAATTATTGAAAAAACTTCCAAAACATGCTGCATTTATATTACAGTAACGATTCCTCTGCTTAAAGTAAGAATAAAGTGGTGACATTTCAAACAGCTGTAAAGCTACCATGTTCAATTTCATTCCATTTCAAAACAATGTTCACTTCACATTAATGTTTTCCACCTGAACATTTTACAAAAATATCCACTAGAAGTTAATCCTTTTTCAATTCTATTTGAACTTAATATTTCTGTTGACAATAGTTTCAGAATTTGACAGTGTTATCCTTTTGAACATTTGAACCACACAATTTTATATATACTGATTATCGTTTAGAGTGTTTTTGAACATTTGAACCACACAATTTTATATATACTGATACAGTTTTACAAGTTGATTAAATAAAAAAAAAGTTGTATGCCTGATGGTGGGAGTAGTGAAAGCTGTTTCCAAGTTCATTAATAAATGGAAAGAAATATTTTTTGTTACATTTAGATTCAGAGCTTACCGTATATACTTGTAACATGTGCAGTGTACAAATTCAAAAAGATTTTCCAGTTAAGAGAGTACAGAGTAATTTTCACACAATCGATCTTTCCATCATGTATTTTCATTCCATCTTAAGTTTGCAATCAATATCCAAAAGATGAGACAAAAGTGAACCTTAACAATTATGTAATCTGTCGGAGTTATATCATAGAAATAATGAATGTCAAATGAATCACACAACAAAGGATCCATCAAATTCTCTGGAAAATTGCATCTGTATAGCATCTGCTAACAAATACCAAAAATATAAATACTTCTTAATCAAATATCATGACCTTTCATAACATTCAGCATTGTTATAAGAATCCTTAAATCTTCAATAAAGAAATTTTTGTCATGACAAGACTCAACCAATTGATTTTAATTTACAATATTACAATTGTAAATATGAAAATTACGTTTCGGTACTTGAAAAAAAAATAAATTATGAAAATAACAATTTGGTACTTGAAAAAAACAAACAATAATAAATATAACAATTCTGTACTTGAACAAGAGTGCACACGCTGAAATGTCTCGCCTTCTATACTAATCATTGATATTATGTTGATAGTCCTAAGTATAAAGCTTTATTACAACTGTCTCATAAACTTAACATTAACCTAGATAACTAAACAAAGACCAATGAACCATGAAAATGAGGTCAAGGTCAGATGAACCATGCCAGGCAGACATGTACAGCTAACAATGCTTCTATACAACATATATAGTTGACCTATTACTTATAGTTTAAGAAAAATAGACCAAAACACAAAAAATTAACACTGTGCAATGAACCGTGAAAATGAGGTCATGGCCAAAAGAAACCTGCGCTACTGACATAAAGATCATAAAATATTTCCATACACCAATTATAGTTGACCTATGGCATATAGTATTAGATAAATAGACCAAAACTCAAAAACTTAACTTTGACCACTGAACCATGAAAATGAGGTCAAGGTCACATGACATCTGCCCGCTAGACATGTACACCTTACAATCATTCCAAACAACAAATACAGTAGACCTATTGCATATAGTATGAAAAAAACAGACCAAAACACAAAAATTTAACTATAACCACTGAACCATGAAAATGAGGTCAAGGTCACATGACATCTGCCCGCTAGACATGTACACCTTACAATCATTCCATACAACAAATACAGTAGACCTATTACATATAGTATGAAAAAAACAGACCAAAACACAAAAATTTAACTATAACCACTGAACCATGAAAATGAGGTCAAGGTCAGATGACACCTGCCAGTTGGACATGTACACCTTACAGTCCTTCCATACACTGAATATACAAGCCCTATTGCTTATAGTATCTGAGATACGGACTTGACCACCAAAACTTAACCTTGTTCACTGATCCATGAAATGAGGTTGAGGTCAAGTGACAACTGTCTGACAGACATGAGGACCTTGCAAGGTACGCACATATCAAATATAGTTATCCTATTTCTTATAATAAGAGAGAATTCAACATTACAAAAAATCTGAACTTTTTTTTCAAGTGGTCACTGAACCATGAAAATGAGGTCAAGGACATTGGACATGTGACTGACGGAAACTTCGTAACATGAAGCATCTATATACAAAGTATGAAGCATCCAGGTCTTCCACCTTCTAAAATATAAAGCTTTTAAGAAGTTAGCTAACGCCGCCGCCGCCGCCGCCAGATCACTATCCCTATGTCGAGCTTTCTGCAACAAAAGTTGCAGGCTCGACAAAAATTGTAATTAAAAGTTTTCAGCAATAAGAGATTTGTTTTTAACTATTACAAATGATAAACCTTTGACAAAAATTAGATTTTTTCTCTTCAAGTGTGAAATTTCGCCTTCCTGTCAGGAGACTTGACTCAGATGAAAATTTCCAACATTTTTTTTTTTAACGATTGGGGCTGAGGAATTTACACCTATGATTAAAATTGAACCAATGCACACAAAATAATTGCACAGCCAGGCATAAAACTTATCTTTCTTCCACTAATAGAGTTATCTTTGATCTTGGTAGACATATGCTGTAGTTCAGAAAAAATCTCTTAAGCCCTAAGAAGTCTCATTTAAAGTATTTTCCAAGTAAGTATGCATATTATAAGGCAATTTATGTATGTATAAGACCGTCATCTGACCGTCATCTCATGACTTTTAATATGCCCTTTTCCCTGTTCCCAAGTAAATTCAGTGGCGGATCCAGAAATTTTCTTAAGGGGGTCCACTAACTGCCCTATGAGGGGGCCCACTCCAGTTCTGCTTTAGTGATTTCATATACAATCAATCAAACTTTTCCCACCTTTTTATAGATCTTCATATATAATTAATGCATCTAGTTTTTACAATTACCCTCTCATAGTTGTCTTGTTGGGCCCTTTCTTTTTCAAATTCTGGACATCAAGTATTTAATACTTTCTTATTACAGTTATCACATTCCTTTTGTAAAAAGACTTTCCAGTTATTTAGACCTACATGTAAGAATGAACATGCTCCTCCATTGACAGTTTACTGTGCTTGTTGTCACATACTATGCATTCTGATTCAGTATATATGATTCATTTCTATTTGTAACCTATTCATTGTCAACAAGGTTAAAATATAACATACCTAACATTAAAAAAGACATGAGGGTACCAAGACAGGGGCGGATCCAGCCATTTCAAAAAGGGGGGTTCCCAACCCAGGAAAAAGGGGGAGGGGAGGGGTTTCTAACCACATGTCCCCATTCAAATGCATTGATTGTCCAAAAAAAAGGGGGAGTTCCAATGCCCCGGAACCCCCCCCCCCCCCCCAAGTTCCTGGATTTGCCACTGCAAGAGACTTCTCTACTGGTTTAATATCCAAAAGCAAGTAAGAAAAAAACATTGGTTATTTTCTTGTAAGTCTATATTTTTTATGGTCTTTTAAAAAAAATAAAAATATAAAGATCAACTATATGTCCCTCTTTAAAGTAATGTTTTGTTTTGCATTTTGCAAGTGGTAAAAAACAACTTAAAAATTTAATAGAAAAAAGCAAAGACAAAAATGAATACGGAAATATGCACAACCAGAAAATCTAAATCATAACTACGGTAGCAAAAAATGTTACTGGCATAACCCTCAACACACAATGTATAAATTAAATGATGCACTGACCTTTTAAGTACCTTTTGTACCTACAAGTTACAAGAGACTTGAATAACTTCACTACTAACCCTTTTATTCTAAAACTTTTTTTAGTTGGAAAACTTGTCCATAAAAAAAAACTTTCTGAAAAAAAACAAAGTATTTGCCTTTTTCTCTGTTAACAATACCTGACCTACCTCAGATGAATGTTATATCCGTACACAAACATGTGATATTTACACCCTAATGTTGATTCAATATTGACAAAACTGACAATGTAATTTCCTGTTAGCACATTCATACCATAGAAATATTTGAACGGTTCTTAAAGTACGGATATCATCTGTACAAATTCACTTTGTTATGTTTCCGAAATGAACTTCCTGTTCCAAATTTGAATTGCTTGGCGATTTCCCTGACTTTAACTATAAAAGCTTACTTAAACCTCATACAATTCAATTCCTGTCATTATTTTGATCTCACATGGGATGAAAATTATTTACAATAATCCAAACGAAGTTATTTTAAGTATTATCCCAATTAAATGACCCTGGTCTAAGTGGCCACTTAAAATGAAATTTATCGTCTAATTTAGCTGTTTAATTTCTATCCCTGGACATAGGTGGTCATACTGACTTAGGAACAGTGTAGCTTCAAGGCAAAGTTTACAAATTCATTTAGTAACAAGATATGACTTTGAGCATATAATCCCATGTAATTTCTACAAATTAATGTTTTCATTCAGGTAAACACACGTAATCTGATATACTCAGATGTGACAAATATTTGTGTCCAAAGATAAATAAAGATATATTTATCTAATAATCTCCAGGACTTTGATTGATGTGATAGACTAGAAAACATTTCTGTTTATGTGTATATGACCTGCTTTTGTTTTAACAAGTTAATTCAAAGGCCTTTTTTTTCTCTCTTGTATATTTATATGGCACTGTACAAATTCATATTTTATGAAGATTTTACAAAAAGTCCATGTGTGGTTTAATGTTTTTACTAGCTTCATGATTCTATAAGTACTCTTAGACCAGCACTTGTTATTCTCTATTTCTATTTCTAGTATGTCTAGTGCTGGCTGATCTGCTGAGTATAGTACCTTCCTTGTGCATACTTCTCTGCAAGCTACCAGATTTGATCAAACCAATACATTAAAAAAAAAAGGGGGGGGGCACTTCACTCACTTCAAATTCCTAAGAATATTCTTCACATCCAATTGTTTATTCTAAACAGATTAATTTTCACTGTTATATTTGTCACACCAAATTTTATGTTATTTTTTGTCATACTTTTAATCATACATATAACCACAAAACCAGTGAAAATTAATAATATTACAGATACATTGTAAAATTTACGTGTTGTGCATTTTTGTCCACTGAGGTATGATAGCTTGTGTCTTTAGGAACAATGAATATGTCAGTCTGTCTTTTCATGTACCTGAAATTTCTTGAGGCATAAATTGGATTTTTTTTTGTATTCTATTCTTTAATCTATTGCTTTCAATAATTCATATTCATTTGTAACAGTATGTTCTAATTTTCTGAACAAAATTGATATTTAATTTTTAAACTAAAAAATTCAGGATAAGATCAGCTAATGACACATTTTTTTTTAATTTTATTTGGCTTTGTGCTTCCTCATGAAATAACTTTATCACAGGAAATCTCTCATTATCAGAGAGTCCATAACATTTAATAACAATTAAATAATCCAAATCTATCAATTCTTTGTTTTGTTGTTTAAAACTTCTGTCACCATGGCCATCCCATGCAAAATTTAAAATCCACTTTATTTGAATTAATTTATTAAGAAATTGTGCAAGACATTATGCAGTTATCAAAAATATAATATTTAATATTATCATTAAAATTCACTTAAGTCTTGAGCAAGAGATGTGACCATTGTCAAAATGCATACATATTCCCAGACTACTACCATTTGTAATGAATTAGGAAAGTTGTATGTTGTAGGTCTCATAACTCTTGAATGACAAAAGTGAATATCATTATAGACAACCATCACAGCTCTTTTCTTTTAATTTGGAAAAAAATTGCTGAACAAAAATTTTAGCAAGTTCACAACATGTGCAAATTTTCTATTGTTTTAAGGATTAAAATTCCATAACTCTCAAAAACGACACAAGTTTAAATCCTAAAAAATACCACCACTCAATATTTATTATGAGACAGACAGACAGACAGACAGATGGACAAAGTGACAACCTTATACATTGTTCCATAATATACTGAGTAAAAAAAGTTTAGCAACATTTATCTTAATTATAAACTCACTTTAAATTAAATATTTCCTTAAATGTGGAAATGTATTTTTAATAATTGATCCTGTTAGGTTAACATTGCCACACTTTTATGTTATGCTTAGAATTATAATGCCATTTTGAAGTGTAAAATCTAAAATACATGTTGCCATCCCTATTTTAATCAGTATACATCATCTTTGACAAACATTTTCCTGCCTGAGGAAACATGGTTTATATATTAGTAGTGGGAATTGGGCTTTGAACTAGTTTTCAGTACTGTGTGTACTCTTAGATATGTACTTTGTTTCTTTTTTCTCTTTTTTAGTTATTTTTGTGTGAATGAATCTGGGTTTTTTAACAGTTTTTTATATTAACACCACTGTCTCAGCCTCTCAGGTAAGGGGAGGGTTGAGGGCTACAAACATGTTAAACCTGGCCACATTCTAAGGTACTAGTTATCAGCCAGGAATGTGAATTCCAGTAGTTTTCATTGGTTGCTTTTTTTTTTCTCTCTCATTGATGTATCATAAAATAGGCCTTTGTTTTTTTCTTTTTGAACTGTTTGACATTTTGAATACCAGGGCATCTTATAGAAATAGGTTATTTTTAATTTAATCATCAATGTTTTCATCAACATAGTCTCTAACATACTAAGTAGACAGATAAAGGTAAGTATTCATTGCTTGTTTCTGAATCGGACACAATCCTATTGGTCAATGTGAATTTATTTTGAATAAGATGTATCTAATTTCATAATAAAATATATTGTTAACACTAAAATATGTTAAAAACACCATTAACAAGTTTTAAACTGGAAAAAGATGAAGAATATAAGGAACACATTTTTGTTATTATACTCTTGAATAAATGTTTGATTTCAGTAGAAAAAAACAACTTACATGTGTATTATCTCAAAATATGTATGTCCAGTTTTTCATTTAAAAATATATTTCTTTTTCACAAATGTGAATGGAAAAACCTTTGTCAACATTAATTGGCAAAAATACAGAGAATGTTCAACAAAGCTACTACTACTAACCCCTGCAAAGTACAAAGGGGTGTTTACAAACAAACCTCAAAGTAAGAATGGAGCCACAGATACCTTAGACGTCAAGACCTAACAATGACTTCCCTCCTACGTCAAATTAAAGTCTTGAATAAACCAAATGTCAAAATGTCTGCCGATCTACGGCTGACTATATAAAACCATTCAAGGACTGAATTGTGAATAACATTGAAGTTATCTCGGACATCATATGAAAGAATTGCTGATAACAGTTTATTTTTCTACTAACACCACTTAATCGTGTTGGATATTGATTTTAAAGTCTACATATATTGTGGCAGATTGTACCTACAGTATACAATGTATATCAATGTATCTATTGAATGTAGACACATTTGAAAGATCAAACAACAAATATAGGTGACAATAATATGTCAAGTATTTATAAGGTAGTGTCTGTCTTAATAGGAAATCTTTTCCATACAGGTCACAATTCGATGATATGACTCATATGATATTTGTCCTGGGAAGTTCACATAGTCAAACTCTCCAGGGGACCATGTAGTCCACATTTTGAAAAGAGAGTTGACATTTTGAAAAGAGAGTTTACAGTCCACTATTAGAATTGGAATTCTGATTTTATGATTCAATTGAATCAGGAACTGAACTTTTGTTTGCAAAAAACTATATTTTTTCAAATTTATTTTATTAGAGCTTGTGTTATATGCTTAACTTTATGAAGAAACTGAAGAACTGTGTTTTCAAAACAGATGTATTTGCACTCGTACAAAAATTTGTCCATCAGTACTTCCAAAGTCAAATAAGCTCCCATAAAGTTTTGAGTCACAATTTAAAACATTGACAAAATTAAAATGGGATTGTTGCATGATGCCAGGTTTTCTAGGGTCATTTGGAGCGAATTCAGCTGAATACCCAAAAGTATAAATTCATCTATACTTTCACTTGTAAATGTATTGTTATATTTGTATTATAATTTCTTTTATAACTCAACAACTATTTTCAAGGCCTTTTACATTTATAAGCTCTAATGGTTGCAGCTTCTTGCATTTATTGATATTGAAAATTTATTAGTGATGAAAGGGAGATAATTCAAATCATTTAGTCTCACTGTTCAACAGAAATTTAAATTTCTTGATGTCAGACATAGATAAAGATCCAAAAAAGAAAGCAGACAAAAAGTCCTGAATTTGTAAACACAAATAAATATTCTTTTGTTTTAAACTATACTAAAGACCAACAGTGGTTGATATTTAAACTGATAGTCTGGTTTGAACTTGTATTGTAATGCAACACCTAGGTTAATCATAAAGTTTGATCTTCAGAGACCCAATTTATAAAAACTTGAACCTCAATGTAAATAAATGATTTTATTAAAAGAATCAAATTTCTTTATTCTTTCTTTAGCACTGTTGAAAAAATGTTTTTCACAAAGAAGTATCTTATTTATACTTATTATTTAGTCATAATGTGTGTATATATAAAGCAGAACGATTCAGATTAGATTTCATTCAAAAGATATTCCCTGTTTTTACATCCATTTAAATTTTTAATTAAACACTAAATTTGTGTTTAACTTGTTCACAAGTCTAAGCCACGTCCTTCATTGAAAGGTGATCTGCTGTATATTCATATTGCGTGCTTAAAACTGATGATGAAAGGTTTCAGATAAGGCCATTTTTTAAGCTTTAATTTCTTTTTAGATGATCAAAATCAGAAGAAGTCAGAAATTGAATTGATTTATTTGAGATATATTATAAAGAAAAATCTGGAATTTACAAAATTATTTTGAACATTTCCAACTTTGCAGTGAGTTATTGTGTAATGTTTTATTCTTAATTTACCTAGGAAACAAATAAGTTTTTGTTTGATCTGTTGATTTTATCATTCCCTTTTCATTCTAATTCTTTAACAATTACACACCTAGATTTAATCAGGTACCTCTGTTTGACCCATTGATTTCATGTCAGATCTTAGCAGTAATAGTGGTATCTGACTTAGCAGTAATAGTGGTATCTGACTTAGCAGTAATAGTGGTATCTGACTTAGCAGTTATAGTGGTATCTGACTTAGCAGTAATAGTGGTATCTGACTTAGCAGTAATAGTGGTATCTGACTTTGCACATATTTTAACACAGCAACACATAAGGTTGCACATGTACTATCAGGTTTAATTCATATTTATAAAATAGTTTTGTATGGGACACACCAAGTCTTTTTTGTTATAATTATGCATTTCTTATACAATCCTGAATACAAATAAAACTTTTATATTGCTGTTTTAACATTTTATTTGATTTATTCAATTAATATTTAAAGTAGTGCTATTCATTTAATGCATCATACATAAACTAATTATCCGATAACTTAGTCATAATTTACATATTACTCCAAAATCTTTCCATTATCCATAAATCTCTTACCTGGTAAGCTTTCATTACAGTTATCCAGAAGTCTTGATCTAAACATCCTTTCTGGTGTCACTGTAATTAACAAACCACACTAATTAGACAAATTATATATAAATATGCATAAATTAGTAAACTTATTATTAAAGATGCACTTTAAAAGTAAACCTGGCTTCACTTGGTCGTCAATAATTAACTGTTGTTCTCGTTCTATTGTTTTTATTGTTGGTTGAAGATCTTTAGATTAAAACAAAGTTCTCACTTTACATTTGTAAACTCTCGATTTCAATGACTTTTAAACTTAAGTACTATAAATTATCTGTCTTCAAAGAACTTGTTTATTAGATCTTCACTAAATTTTAAAACATGTTAACTTTACAGGTATCATAAAATATTTCCAAGCGAGGTCATGTATACTTAGTAAAATCTCTAAAACTTTTGTTTTAATCTAAATTTTGAAGTTTGAAAATTCCCTGATGAATAATTATTCTTTGAAATATCATTTGATTCTGCATACAATTCTGTGTTTCTAAAAACTGCTCTCCTTAATCTTCTCTGTGTGTTTTACTATTTGATGGATTTGTGTGATAACAAAATTTTGACTTTTATTTCTCAGTTCACCATAGCATGGGAGATAACTCAAGCTTAATTAAAAGTTACGAATAGTTTATCAGAATCATTGCCAATCACTTGAACAATTTTGTGGGTATTTACAGATTTATTAATTACTTCTAAAGACTAAAATCTGTTGGAAGAATGTTAAACTATCTTTGCTTCTCATTTGACAAATACCCATTCATTCAAAGTTACTACTATGCTAACTACATGCTATCATAGAGCTCACTTATTATGCAAAATGATACCTCAAGCATAAATTCCTGCTTTCAATACGACTTTATTCAAACATTTTCATATATTATTATAATCATGACCTTTTAGTTCACTCATCTATATCATGTTGTTATAATCTTACACCTCTTTAAACCTTTTGTTGATGATTTTCAAGCATACTTTTCAACAGGCATCAAATTATCATCTTATCGGAGGGTATGTCTTGAACATATCATTTAATGATCTTTTAATCTTACATCTCGAGAGACAAGAGACTGTCTTTACAAATATCTTTACAATTTTTTTGTGGAGCTTGATTTTTTCTTTAGACCGGAAATTTTTGTTTTAAATGTTCAATTTTTAAACCATCACAATTTTCTAACCAATAATTGTCTTTGATCTAATTAAAGATTTAACAACCTTCAGCTGTAATCTTTCAACAGAATAAACAATTTTGTAGCCTTACATCCGAATTTGCAAAAACTGTTATTACAGATACTGGTTATGATAATGCATATAGAGCATATCAATATAAATCACAAAGTTTATACAATAACCAAACATACATCACATGAAATTACAATTACAGACTGAAAACAAACAAAAAATTGTTTCCCATGTTGTCATTCCTGGGCCTTTAATATCAATATATAAGGTATAAGTTTTTGCTCATGGTTTAAAGGCCTTGTATTCCCCTTAGTTGTTTACATCATCATCCTTTGGTCTTTGGTGGATAGCTGTCTCTCTGGTATCCATACCTAGCTATCTCCTTAGTTTTATATGATCAATGATTTCACCTTGTTTTTTGGGGTTTTTTTTAGTTGGTTCTTATGATTTTCATTTGTTATACCTTTGAATCAATTAATGCATGGATGCAGTCCTTTAAAATATTGTATTTGAATTTTGAAGGGAAAAACTAAAAAGCCAAAATTTAGTATAATCTCCAAGTTTGCTGAATTTGCAGAATTCAAAATACAAATGTACTATATTCTCACACAGAAAAATCAAATTAATATGTATGTTGGTTCATTATGTTAAATGGTCCTTAAATATCAATATCTGACAAATAGTTTGGTCCTTAAACATCAATATTGGACAGAGAGGTGGGCACAAATGAGGAAAAGATGGAAATTCTCATCAGTAAATTGTAAATGAAGTCAATTAGGCTGAAATAAATGTTTATAGTCTGTTTACTAGAATTCATGTCCCAGTCTTGATAGTGAAGGTCAAAAGTTTTTTAAGTTTTTATCTATAAAACCTATAGAAATGACCACTTTATCAATATTGAAGGCCATCATGAACCATCTGTAAACTTTGAGCAGAGAATGCATTCATTCTCACTTTGTGATCCTTTGTGGATCCCAGGTAGTCCTAAATTACAAAATCAAAGACTTTAAGGTACACTGAAGAAAATGCAGCTAGTTTGATCCAATTATTGGTCCAGTAAATTTTCAGAGGCTGGGAAAAATAAGTCAGTCAGTGATTCTTTTACTTGAATATAAATAAGTGAAGAAAATTCCCAGTATAAAAAAAAATGTCAACCTATAATTAGGAACACTTAAACTGATATAATGACAAAGCCTTGAATTTAAAACTTCAAATAAATAATCTCATTTTACAGTCTGGATGGGTACAACACAATCACACAAAATGAAATCAAGTATTTGTAAATAAAATGGAAAAGTGTTTGTTATGACTAATGTAATTTATAGCTTTCAGGTAGAGATGAGATTTTGCCTAAACTACTGTGGATGTACAAAAGACAAAATATGAAAGTTGATAAATTTTAAAATACATTAATCTTTGTTTTTTTTTTCTATCAAGATAAGTAGCCCTTTCCATTTTTCTGTTAAAAGACCTTTCGATTTTGGTCTGATTATAAAAAAAAATCTTTTTCCTTTTTAAAAATACTATCTTATTATATGTGTTAAGAAAGGACAAGGTGACCTAAATCCAATGATTAGTAACTGTGGTATATGAGGTAATCTCCTTCCTATGAAGGTCAACTTTGATGTTATAAACAAAATGCATTTAGTCTTTTGACTTTTTGTTTCATTGGGTCTAACTGACAATATACCCCACATCTCCTTTAATTCATATCATATCTAAACCTTTTTAAAAAATCTTGAGTAATTCAGGATATTTGCTGGAAGGATTGACATGATATTCATGTTAAAAAATATGATTTGAATCTTTCACCTTTATTTTGTACCAAACATTACAAATATTTATCTGTCCTGATACAATTAACTTCAGACTTTTTTTAAGAATGTTTCCTTGTTCATTGTTGTTATAGAAAAATAAACCTTTTTTATAAATTTGTTTACTTATGAACAAAAACCGTATTGATTTTCATTTCAAAATACAACAAAATAAAGGGCATTGCCTAACTTGGTTTGGCATGACATCTGCCAGCAATAGTGAGGAATGTTCATCCACGGATATAGATAAATCTTAAAAGAAATTACCTACAACTTAAAGTTTTACCATCTTTCTAAACAAATATATTGGAAAAAAGTTTTTCTCTCTTCATTAGCGTTTTACTTTGTACAAAACCAGCTGTTCAGTAGTAAATTATAAAGAAGTGTCAAACAATTAACAAAATAAATTGATCTAAATTCTCATTTTAGTATTCTAATTGCATGCACTTACATAATTATACATGCATTATCTTTTTGATATAAAATAAGGAGATGTGATCTGATTGACAATTAGACACCTACCACAGGTCCAAATGACATGAATTTAACATCTTTAGAATTTCATCAATGAGAAAAACCCATACATGACAAAATGTGAAACTACCCTGCCCCCCCCCCCCCCCCAAAAAAAAAAATTAAAAAACCAACAACATTACTTTTACCCTTATTTGCTAAATACAACTAACATGTTTTTGTAAAATACAGAAAAATTCTAAAAATTCGACCATAAACAAATCATGGTATTGAAGTAATTGTCCTTTTTATCCAGAATGTCTATCAATTGTAGATTTAAAGACTAATTTGCAAAGATGAAAAAGAAAAGTCTATAAATGATACAAATTTTAGTAAAAATGTGTATCAACTAGCTACTATACTAGAAAGAATTTATTCACCTTTTCTTTTTAAAGATTTTATCAATCAGTTAATATCTAAATCCTATAAAAATATTTTTTGTATGAACAATGATATGCTTTTGTAGTATAACATCTGTGTTACTAATTTATGTAACAATAGTACTAATATACCAGTATAATACCACTCTAGTTTCTATTACATACAATGATATGTTTTTGTATTATTGCATCTGTGTTACTGATTTATGTAACAATAGTACTAATATACCACTCTACTTTCCATAAGTCTTGCTTGACATACTTAAGTGTATAATGATATAGAAACAGATTTAATACTAATGGACATGATAGAAGGTGACCTTAAATGGATTTTGCTTATGATTTAATTTATGTCCGTTTTTAACATATCTCTTCACATGTCTTATGATTTAATTTATGTCCGTTTTTAACATATCTCTTCACATGTCTTATGATTTAATTTATCTCCGGTTTGAACATATCTCTTCACATGTCTTATGATTTAATTTATGTCTGTTTTGAACATATCTCTTCACATGTCTTATGATTTAATTTATGTCTGTTTTGAACATATCTCTTCACATGTCTTATGATTTAATTTAGGTCCGTTTTGAACATATCTCTTCACATATCTAGTCTAAAACATCATTTGCTTTCAATTTTTCAGGTTTAAGTACAAGACATTGCCAACGAAACAACTCTCTACAAGAGACCAAATGACAACAAAATTAACAACTGTAAATCATTGTACTGCCTTCAACAATGAGCAACACCATATTGCATAGTCAGCAAGGTTCCTGATAACCCTAAATCCAGAAAAGCCATTTGAATGCACTAAATTTATAGTGTTACTTTCATTCACATACTACAATCTCCTGTGACACTATGTCTACAACTGTCACATACTACAATCTCCTGTGACACTATGTCTACCACTGTCACATATTACCATCTCCTGTGACACTATGTCTACAACTGTCACATACTACCATCTCCTGTGACACTATGTCTACAACTGTCACATACTACCATCTCCTGTGACATTTGTCTACCACTGTCACATACTACAATCCCCTGTGACACTATGTCTACCACTGTCACATACTACAATCTCCTGTGACACTATGTCTACCACTGTCACATACTACAATCTCCTGTGACACTATGTCTACCACTGTCACATACTACAATCTCCTGTGACACTATGTCTACCACTGTCACATACTACAATCTCCTGTGACACTATGTCTACAACTGTCACATACTACAATCTCCTGTGACACTATGTCTACCACTGTCACATACTACAATCTCCTGTGACACTATGTCTACCACTGTCACATACTACAATCTCCTGTGACACTATGTCTACCACTGTCAAATACTACAATCTCCTGTGACACTATGTCTACGACTGTCACATACTACAATCTCATGTGACACTATGTCTACAACTGTCACATACTACAATCTCATGTGACACTATGTCTACAACTGTTTAACTGCATAACATAGGTTAAACTTTCAAAGAAAATAAGTTATCAAAATCTCCATCAATAATCTTTTTGACCAAGTCAGAAATTTGGAGAAAGATTAATCAACATTTATAGATATATAATTCATTCCTCTTATATGATCTGTTTGAGAAATACATTGTACCAGGTCAAAAAGACATACATATTTTTTTAATAACAGGTTCATAAGTGTTGCTTTTGTTAATATAGATTAGACCGTTGGTTTTCCTGTTTTATTGGTTTTACACTAGTCATTTTTTGGGGCCCTTCATAGCTTTCTGTTCTGCATGAGCCAATGTTCTGTGTTGAAGACCGTACTTGGACCTATAATTGTTATCTTTTTACACATTGTGACTTGGATGGAGAGTTGTCTCATTGGCACCCATACCACATCTTCTTATTTCTATTACATATTTTTTAACAGCACATATTTTTTTCTAATTTTCTTCTATTACATAAGATTATTGCAAACCATTTAATTGCAAGTTGATAAGTTGATAAGCTGCTTTGTATTTAACTTTTCATATCATGGCAACAAAATTATAATTAATTATCAAACAGTAGCATATCAATAGGTATATAATTTTTATCTTCCACAGATTGTTTTTACATTTCTACGTAATTACAACAGAAAAACAACTGTGTTTGAGAGATAACAGATCATTACCAATAGATGTTAACATTGTTGCATCATTCACAAATGTTTTTTAAGCTTTCCCTCAAAAACATTGTTTCTTAATATAAGTCTTCATATAAGACTGGCTAATACCAATCAAAAATTTAAAACTGAAGAATTTTAGGTTGCTTCAAAATTCTACCGTGCAATTTTTATGCCCCCGCTGTAGCAGAAGGAGCATTAAGTTTTACCCTTGTTTTTCTTTAATAGCCATAATATAAGCTATCAAAACTGCAAAGAATATAGCTTAAATTCTATATTTTAGAATATCTATCATATCTGATAAAATTTTAAAGGATTAAGCATCTATGGATTATCTAAAGAATCCTTAAACTGAATTGTCAAAGGATTTACTTTTTATACGACACAAAAATAGAAAATTTTTTGGTCGTATATTGGTATCATGTTGGCATCATCGCAGTCTGCACTAAAAACTTTTTCAACTACTAGTCTGAAGACCAATATTCTGACATTCTTCTTATTAGTCCAAACAAAGTTTTGCAAAAACTTACTAGTCTGAATGAAATTTTACTAGTCTGGGGCATCGGACTAGTGGCTAACCGTGCAGACTGGTCATCATCTTCCAAAGACATTTGGTTTTTGCACTCTAACTTTAGTAAAAGTAAATAGAAATCTATGAAATTTAAACACAAGGTTTATGACCATAAAAGGAAGGTTGGGACTGATTTTGGGGGTTTTGGTTCCAATAGTTTAGGAATTAGGGGCCAAAAATGGCCCAAATAAGCATTTTTCTTGGTTTTCGCACAATAACTTTAAAATAAGTAAACAGAAATCTATGAAATTTTAACATAAGGTCTATGACCACAAAAGAAAGGTTGGGATTGATTTTGGGAGTTTAAGTCCCAACAGTTTAGGAATTAGGGGCCAAAAACAGGTCCCAAAATAAGCATTTTTCTTGGTTTTGCACAAAAACTTTAGTATAACTTAATAGAAATCTATGAAATTTTAACACAAGGTTCATGACCACAAAAGAAAGGTTTGGATTGATTTTGGGAGTTTTGGTCCTAACGAATTAGGGGTCAAAAGGGTCAAAAAATTAAACTTTGTTTGATTTCATCAAAAATTGAACTATTGGGGTTCTTTAATATACCGAATCTAACCGTGTATTTAGATTCTTAATTTTTGTCCCGTTTTCAAATTGGTCTACATTAAGGTCCAAAGGGTCCAAAATTAAACTTAGTTTGATTTTAACAAAAATTGAATTCTTGAGGTTCTTTGATATGCTGAATCTAAACATGTATTAAGTTTTTTTATTATGGGCCCAGTTTTCAAGTTGGTCCAAATCGGAGTCCAAAATTAAACTTTGTTTGATTTCAACAAAAATTGTATACATGGGGTTCTTCAATATGCTGAATCTAACCATGGAAGTATTATATAATACTTCCATGATCTAACCATGTATTTAGATTTTTAATATTTAGAACCGGTTATCAAATTGGTCCACATTGAGGTCTAAAGGGTCCAAAATTGAACTTTATTTGATTTCATCAAAAATTGAATACTTGGGGTTCTTTGATATGATGAATCTAACCATGTATTTAGATTTTGGATATTGGAATACCACAAAGGGATGGTAAGAATTGTCTTTGGGAGTTATGGCTCAAACCGATAAGGAATTAGGTGCAAAAAAGGGAGGAAAAGGGTGACCAGTGTAAAGTTGGTAATTGAAACTCATTTTAATAGCTCACCTAAACTGCTCTTAAATTATGTATATTGGAAATTTGCCAAAAACTTTGTTATTAATAAATTCCATTGGAAATTTGCCAAAAACTTTAGTTTAATGAACTTCATTGGAAATTTGCCAATATAAAATGTTGCATTGGAGTTATCTTTCTTTGTCCAGAATAGTAGTCAAATCAACTTAAATCATGACTGTATGACATCTTATATTTTATGATGTATTAAAATAAGTAGTTATTGTTGAAAACTCCATTAGAAATTGGAATTGAATTGAGATCATTTTTGGAATAAGGGAAATGGGGAGGTGAACAAAAATTGGTGGGGTTCAATTTTTCTTATTTCAGATTTCAGAAATGAAAAAGAAAATTTTTTCAAATATCAAAGGATTAATATTCAACAGCATAGTGAATTGCTCAAAAGCAAAAAAAAACATTTTAAGTTCATTAGACTACATTCATTCTGTGTCAGAAACCTATGCTGTGTCAACTATTTAATCACAATCCAAATTCAGAGCTGTATCCAGTTTGAATGTTGTGTCCATTCTAGCCCCAACCGTTCAGGGTTCAACCTCTGAGGTTGTATAAAGCTGCGCCCAGCAGAGCATCTGGTGTACTTTTCAAAAAATGTGATAGATGGCAAACAAGTCAAGTATTGCCAGTTCTTATATCATGGATATTATATTCATTCATGATCGTTAAACACCTAGCAATTAAATTAATTATTATGAATTTTTATGACAATAGAGAAACATGCTAAATTAATTAATCAATCAATTTACAGCAAACATTACAAAAGAGAAGCTTGTAAATACTGTCAAAGTATAACTCATCAGCCTATTTGTAAAAATCTATTGAATAGGATTGATACTGTAAATTCAGAAATTATTGCGAGGTTTTTATTATTGCGAATAATGCGTCTGAGTTGTAAACGCAATAATTAAAACTCGCATTTTGTAATATTTTAACTGAATTAAGCATGACTTTTCTCAAAATCGTAAAAAATTAAAATCGCATTCAAGTGTAAATTGACAGAATCGCAATAATAAATGCACGCAATAATTTCTGAATTTACAGTAGTTGGATTTATTGTAAACCGAATGTGTTTAGCTCGTTAAAGTTTTTATGGTAAATGTAGTTTAAATTTTCAATCAAGCGGATCAAATACAAAGACAAACTCACTGTGTACATAATGTGGTAACTTAAGATTAGGTAACTTAAGATTAGTGTCATTGTATGTCATCCATTTACTTTTGTGTAGTAGTGTTATATTAATACACCAGATTGAACAGGGATTGCAAAAATATTATAAACATGGAGCTGCTTTCATTACTTTGTACCGCTGTAACCTTCGTTCTGGAAATTGTTGTTGCTTCAGGCTCGAACAATATATACAAGGATGTATTTCAAAATTATGCAAAGGAATTAGTTCCAACGTGGAATGTACCAACGCCTCTTAAACTTAGCTTTAATGCTGCACCATCAACCATTGTGTCGTTTACGGAACTGGAAGAGAAACTAACACTGACAATGAGTGTAACAGTAAATTGGACTGACCATAGGTTAGGGTGGAATCCAACGTTATATAACAATACATATACACTAACAATTCCACCACATGATATCTGGCTCCCATATCTGTACCTTGCTAATAGTGTGAACGATGTCAAACCAATAGGAGAGGAGGCAGACTTCTATGTGATACTGGTAGCAGATGGGACGGTTTACTGGACCCCTGGTGGTGTTTTTGAGGCACAATGTACACCTGATGTATCTAAATTTCCGTTCGATACACAAATTTGTTTATTTCTTTTCACTATGTGGGGTATCCTTCCTGGAGATGTGGAATTTAGTGTTTATTCTAAAATTCCAAATCTAAGTTATTTTGCTGCGAATTCTGACTGGACTGTTATCGATACATTTCAGAATGCTTCTCTAATTGGAGCAGACTCCTCTGCATTTGTTGTGGGGATTTCTATCAAACGTAAACCTGTTTATTATGTGGTAACCGTCATACTACCTACATTATTGTTTTGTCTGATGAATCCACTTATATTCTGTCTCCCTGTAGAATCAGGAGAACGAATTTCTTTGGGTATGACAATTTTACTAGCTTACGCTATATTTCTCACGATAGTATCGGCTTCTATCCCAGCAAAGTCGGACCCGTTGTGCACTATTCTTTTAGCTCTGGTTTGTATCATGATGGTTAGTGGTGTTATAGTAATGTTGACTATAATTAGCGCTTACTATTACTATATGGAAGATGTCAGTCATGCGAATCCATGTTTAAGACATTTGACATTGCAATTTAATAGAAAACAGAAGGACAAAACGAATTTGGAGGAAAACAAAGACACAAATTCTAATTCTCTTTCTGGTAGTAATTTAACTGGAAAAGACTTGTCTAACACACTTGACATTATATTTTGTGTTATTTCTTTTGTAATATTTATTGGAATATTATTTGCGTATTTTCTATATATCTTGATATCATAGCAAACTATATTTTAATCATTATATTCTTGAGAAAGATTTTCTTATTTCTGTATAAATTGTCTTCAAATTTGTAAGCATCAATGTAAATTTATCGCTGATAGGAGTAAAATGTTTGGTGGAAACAAATGAAGCCTGAAAAATAATAAATTGTACAAAACAAATTTGATATTGTCAATATTATACTTGTAAATTGTTCGTATTTCGTTTAGGTATATAAACAAATATTTAAACAAACATACGAAGAGGGTTACATCAAGCAAAGGGTTGAGTTCTCATAGAATTACGTAAAACCTAGCTCATTGACATATCTAGCCCTGTCATATATAAAGACAATAACTGTTTAGTGTCTTTAAATATCACCTGTATTTGTACGAGGCTAGAAAACAAGGTGTATGCAAGCTTTTAGCGAGCTACTACACCTGTTTCGAGCCAAGTACAAATACAGCTGATATTTCAAGACACTAAACAGTTATTGTCTTTATCCTGCAATTAATTCTATATGTTATTTGTGTTTTGAAAGACTAAAAAACACATGTTTTGCATTTATTTTCGATTTGAAATCCCCTGAGACCCGTGTAGTAATACGATACACAGTAATCACACATTCAGCTGAAGACGGGTTCGCAAAAAAAGAATCTTGAATGGTCAACAATAATATATATCTTAAGGTGTGAATAATTATCTATTTTAAGATAACAACTAATTTCAACAGTAAAAACAAATAACAAAACAATGTCCAATTTGAAACAGGAGTGTACGCTTCAGACTCAACATTCATTAAACATGCATGCTGAAATTGACATGGTTGTTTTTGTTAAACAATCAATGATCAATACACATTCAAGTTTTAACATCGATAGTTGTCACCGTAGAAAAGACTGTTCATGTGTGTATGTTATCAGCAAATTGGTGTGATTCTTATTGCTCTAAAGAAATGTTTGAAAACAAACAGAACGTATAAAATTAATCGTTAATTCACAATTAATATGTCATTGGAATGCAACTGCAATACACATTCTGAGGTCACGCAGGTTCATACAATACTTAGTCCGGCAGTGGGCGAAGCTTTAAAGCGATATCTGTATAGTATACAGATACAGCATAGCAATATATGTAGGGCTGTATCTGTATAGTAGAACACCCAATTGCTGGATAAATATACTATTGGAATTACTTTTTATTTCGTTTCTGTTTTGTTTTTCTGTAATTGGATCATTGGTTGATGCTTACTTTTCCCTCTCTCTTCATGTTCATAACTTCAGCCATTCACTGTAGGTCCATGACAAATTGTTTGAGACAGCGTTTTACGTTTTCTGGAAATTGGCATTACTTTTCCGCAATTTTAAGAAAAATGCGTTTCCCAGGGGAAAAAGTCTACCTTTCCGCAAATGAATACCTTTGAGATTGACAATATAGGAATATGCATACTTTTTTATACGACCGCAAATTTGAAAATTTTTTGGTGTAAACAAGTATTTGGCGTAAACAAGTATTTGGATTTTTGATTATAGGCCCAGTTTTCAAGTTGGTCCAAATTGGGGTCCAAAATTAAACTTTGTTTGAATTCAACAAAAATTGTATATATGGGGTTCTTTGATATATGTTTAATCTAACCATGTATTTAGATTTTTGATGTTTGGGCCCGGTTATCAAATTGGTCCACATTGAGGTTTAAAGGGTCCAAAATTGAACTTTGTTTGATTTCATCAAAAATTGAATAATTGGGGTTCTTTGATATGCTGAATCTAACCATGTATTTTGATTTTGGATATTGGACCAGAATAGGTAATGTCCAATTTAAAATTTAAAGTTTTTTAAGTTTAAGTTCTTAGACCACATTCATTATGTGTCAGAAACCTGTGTTGGGTCAACTATTTAATCATAATCCAAATTCAGAGCTGTATCAAGCTTGAATGTTGTGTCCATACTTGCCCCAATGTTTAGGGTTCGAACTCTGCGGTCGTATTAAGCTGCACCCTGCGGAGCATCTGGTTTCTATCCTTGTAACAGGGTCATTGTCAAAAAAATAACTTTGAGAAAACAATATTTCTATGCTAATTTAAAGCAAAATACATTAAGAAACGCAGAATAAATCAGTACTTTTCCCTGTAGGAATTTCATAAGCCTAAAATTATTCTGAACACTGCTTTTATAGTTTTTCATTCAAGATATGATCAGATATGGCAAGATTGTCAATAAAAGATCTATCTAACACACAGAAAATATCTATATGGGTCACACAAAGCTTCAACTGTCTCTGGAAAAGGAAGGTAAAAATATGTACATGTATATCAAATATGCATGTATGCATTTTATTCCAACAAATATAAGCCATAGTATTTTGAAACTTAATATTCTATTTTCAACTTTATAACTGGTTCTACTCAAAAAAGGAAATATAATACATCATAGTTTTTATCTTTCAATGGAACTTAAACAAACTTTGTAATGTTTGTTTTAAGATCAACTTCATGTTACAATCAATAAGTTATGAATGCTATGTCGTAATACTTCAGAGAATATTACAGAGGTTTTAGAGCTAAAAAATATTCAGAAAACAAACTTCTAAAATACAATTCTCTGAAAAGTTATACCGGAACAAGGATGTTTTATAAAATTGTGATGTTGTTAAGGCTTTAAATTGGTTAAAGTATGCTATCATTATCATATTTTACATCAAACTTTGTCATATTTTAAACGCATTTTAAAACTTAATGATGCATTTATAAATTTCCATATGCAATTTTTTTGAAAACATTTTCATTAAAAGTTCAGAAAACAAACTGGCTAATTCATCAGCTTTATATTACATATAGCGACTGGCAATGCTGTAATCAATGTTTTGTCCTCATTTTTTATCAAAGATTAAATGTAATGTATCTGACCACAAGAATGAATCAACTGTCAATCGTAACATAAACATCATGTGACCCCATTTAAATGTGATAACAAAAAACATTATTCAAGAAAATAGATAACAATCTCACCAATACTATCTAAATGGTCCATACTCCTACTTCGTCTATTGTACTTCTTTACAGAACTTGTCTTGCTCCGAAAACAATGCATTTTAGATGGTAAATTTCCAACTTAAAATATCACATCTGATGGTTTGTAACTTTAAAATACACCATTTACTAAAATTTTAAGCTGGATAACCTATTTTAAAAGTTTATGTTCGGTAAGATATTTGTGATTTTGTCATGCTACACTGCTCAAGGAGAAAAATATATACATGTACCTGCATAAGAATATACTATCAGCATGTAAACAACCTTTACCATCATAAGAACCAATAAAAACTATTTGTGGAGGGCCATTTAGTATGTTTTACATACATTTCAACATTTCAAGGACTATATCATTCAATAAATTTTGAGATGCAAACAGTAAACAGTATGAAATCAAACTAAGAATGGTATTAAATTGTTCATCTAGTACATATTCATGAATTTATATTGAACTATCCTTTTGTACTGAAAATGAAAAGGTTCAGAAAGGACAATCTACAATCCCACAGTCACAGCAGCAATCAGTAGATTAAAGAGTGAAAATTGTTTAAAAACCTACAATCCCAAATAAGGGTTAGTATTAGTTCTTGCTAGCTAGTCTGGGGTCAGTCAAATGCATTTGAAACATCACAGGAGCAGAAGTTATTTAACCGATAGTAGGACCAAAATAAGAGAACAAAAATAGTTAACAATTTGCTTCCATTTAAGTTATAAAAGCAAACTCTTCAACAAACTTAAACAACAACCAGTCTACAATGTTTTAGACTGACCTACAACATAGTTGAACAATATCATAACATCCAAAAGCTGCTGAAAATACCAAGACTGTAGCAAGATCTTTGATGATCGAAAAAAATTACTTGATCCATTCTCATTTGAGTCTTAATGTTTGAACATTTAGGAAACATATTGTATCAACCTATCAAATAAGCAGTTTATCAAAGATGGCATCCGCTATTAATGCCAAGATTATCAGTGTCATCAACCTTTATACCACATCATGCATTTACAGTAGGAGATTTGGTTTTAAAATAACAATATGATGACCTCAAGGATATGTTAAGTTAATTCTATACAAATCATTGATCAGCTGTACTAATGTTTGGACTAAAAATATTTGTTAGATTGAAAATGAATGTGGCACTAGTACTGGTTAACAAATATTTGGATCAGCATTTAAATAATTATTTCTTATACAGCAATATCATCAAGGATTTCTTCTCAAGATAAAGGTTCACTTGAGGTTGAATTTATTCTGAGATTTATACTGTAATTTTAAAATTTATGGCATTGTAATATTTCAAACCAAATTTCTGATGCAGATACAGGTATGATGAAAATAATGTTTGCTCTGTTTTAAAAACAGTGCTCAGATATTTTAAGGGGAATTACTATTCTTATTAACCATGCCTAATGCCATTATTTTCAACTTCATTTACTCATATTTTTGCAACATTTTTTTTGTAAATACCAATGACTGATATTTGAAAATGACATCTTAAATGGTGTAGATCATCACCATTTGAAAAATATAATAATGAATTGAGAACCTCCGTAATATCATTTAAAGTTTTATCTGTCAAGTGAATTCATTTTAAATTGCTTTTAAATGTCAAAGCTTGATATTCACTTTTACAATTTACTACTAAATAAAAACGCCTTTACTTCCCTATTAAATATTGTATACATTTCTTACAAAAATTAATCTATTATGAAGTATTGGCACAAAGAAGACTATAAACCTTGAATCTTTTGGAAATTACATCATTGCCGTAACTGGGTGAAAATATATAAACCCATTATTTTAAGCCCAGTTCTATAGTTACAACAGTACATCTTTTATAAGTCAAATGCAAGCCTGAAACATTTGAAAAGGAATTCCTATGAACTTCTTGTAGATCTCATTCATTAAATCACTATTCAATTAAATTTGACACAATAAATCATTATAACTTATGATGAATTTTAGTTTTAAAATTTTTGGTATTTGAGGACATGTAATTTTTCATACCCTTAATTATGAAAGTCCATAATCTCATAATGTACAGTCAAATGATCTTAGAACTCTTTTTAAGCACGGTACAGCAAATCTTTCCATATCCTATTTTACATGTACTTTGAAAGTCCACAGCAGTGGTGTTTCCAGCAATTTAAAATGAGGGTTCCGACCCAGAAAAAAGGGGGTTCCAAAATATTTTCCCATTCAAAAGCATTGAATGTCAAAACAAGGAGGGTTCCAATTCCTGAAATATACCTTGAATCCACCACTGCACAGTATTTTTTTTAGATTAGGTGTTTGATCAGTTGTTTCAAAGACTTCACAAGTCTGTGGTAAATTTAGAAGCTAAAGAACTGACAATACATTCTAATGTTAAATTTATCTTTAACCTCATCAAATAAAAATCTTTTTAAAGTCTTAAAATACAAAAATGTACTATTAAATACATTAACTTTGTGATACTTTAACATTAGATTTGATCAGAGCAATTACGTCTTAATAAATCTATGATCTTACCTAAACTGTACTTCTTAGATTTATGGAAAAACATTTTCACTTTATATCTGAACCTTCCTAGAAGAAAATATCCATTTCTGTTACAAATCTAAATAGAGAATTCCAATACAACCAATAATGGTGTAATCCGTCCACTTTATTTGCTTTCTTCAATTAACACTTTGTTCAAATACCCGCGGAAAAATTGTAAATCACACACGTTACATGCCTGAGTACCCTTAATACCCGGTTATTCTTTAACAATCCCAAGTGATAGTATTACATCTCAATATAAAGAAGTTACGCACAGTAAAGTCTGCAGTGTTTAATAGTCAATTTCCCCTCCTACCACTTGCACTGAGAATTGGCAAGATGCTTTGCAGTGGAGAACCATTACTTTCACTGTTATAACTTACAAAATTCAATTACTATAGTATAGACACTTAAGCCTACAATGGAATCATTTGATGATAAAATCTGTAAACTATATTACACCAGTTCTGTACTGTATAATGTAAAAATCAAGCTTTTTTGTAAAATTTCCTTGTTATTCATCAAGAAAAAATATATTTCTTCCTTTCTATTGTTTTATTTTAAACTTTAATAAATATGACGGATCTTAAATCTTTATTATTGTGTGAACCTAACACAGGGTGACACTAACTACTTAACCAAAAAAAAAAGAGTATGGTACATTTACATGAAAACCAATTTAATTTCATTTCTTCCTTAATAAGTTTAAAACCTAAAGATTACTTTTCTTTATTCTTTTTTTAAAGCATATAAAATTTTAACTATATCTATGCATGTAAACATTGTCAGATCTTAGAGAGGACCTTATAATTGTTAGAAATTTTCTCTACAAAGCATGCTTAATGAATAATCTATTGAAGTAATCATGGTGTTTAGATAGATTATTTTTTCAAAGAGATAAAAAAAAAGTCAAAAACTGCTGTCAAATTTCCATCATTTTAGCCTGTCTGTGTAGAAAACAGCATGGTCAGCAAAAAGGGATTTATATGTCAATCATTTCACCTGAGAAATTTCTAGCATCAAGCTGAGATCATCAGTCTGCAAACCGACTTTAATGGCTTCTCCTTACATCATCAAATTTTACCAATTCCTAGACAAATTACTCTAATGATTTTCTGTCAGTAGTATTTACATATAGACATAAGAACAAATTTGAATAAATGTATTACCAAATAAAGAGTTACAACTTTCCCAAATTTGAAATAAAAAATCAGCTTTCCTAATGATTTTATGCCACTTTCCCCAAATGCATTTGATGTTGAGCAGAAAATGTTTTCAGGTCTCATAACTCTGGAATATTGCCTGTTCTTATGATGTAACATCATTTCTGCAAATGTATTTGCTGTTGCATAAACAATCCTTACTCTTTCAAATTTTGCAAGCTATCTTTTATTCAGATGTAATGATTTTTCTGTTATTATTTGATCTGAAGCATAGAAGGAAATGTCAAAATATCATACTCTTTACTGAAGTGCATAATATCTCAGCTCATTTTATAATTTTATAATATTAGATGTATGCAACTATAAAGGATTGATTTTGAAACTTCTTGTGGGAGTTGTTAACCATGAAATAAGTTTTTTTCAAAGCTAAATGCATAATTTTTTTTTAAGGATTATGTAAGGGAATACAAAGTGATGTGAACAGAAAGAAAATTAGCATATAGAATTTCCAAACTGGAGGTCATGTGAGCAAGCCTTACAAAATAATATTCCAGTCCTTGTCGAAATTAATGATTTGCTGAGGAAAACCTAATTTTGTTTTTTTCAAAAACAGAACTTTAGGTTCCACTCTGTCACTCAACTTGGTCTATATGCATATTTAATAAAGGACTCTCCAATATTGTAGACCAGAATAGAATAATTGACAAAAATCTCTGTTCAGTTTCTCTCTATGTTATAAAGTATTTGCTCAAAACATGAAAGAGGATAAAAAAAAAAAATCTTCATTTGATAGCAATCACTTCTATAAAGAGCGACAGCCTACTGACTATATCAGCAAAATTTGACTTGTTAGTAGATCTTGCCATGCTGATCATATTTTGATTTAAAGTGTCTATTTAACTATTGTAATTTTTATCATATAAGGCAAAATGCAAATAAAATGGTAAAAATCATCATTCAAGGGCAATAAGGAGTCTAAATTGCTGATCACTTTGCAATTTTAAGTTTATCTGTGTCTATCATAGTTTTCAAGATATTAGATCATTCAAGGGCAATAACGCCTATATGTTCTATTTCTAGCCATGTCTGTCATCTTGGTTAGCAAGCAGGGTCATCAAACATATTTTTTAAACTCAATACCCCAAAGATGATGGTGGCCAAGTTTGGTAAAATTTGGCTCAGTTGTTTCAGAGGAGAAGATTTTTTAGTAAAAGATAAAGACAACGGACCAGGGATGCCAGGTGAAAAGAAAAGCTCACTTGGTCAGGAAAATAAATAAAACTTCATAATGGGTGGTGAACAACATCAATAAGATTACAAAATTTCTATGAAGTTCCTTAGATCTTGCTAAATAATAACCAGAGATCTAAAGATCCTATGTCAATAACCTTGATCTACAGAATGAGAACAGAAAATGGGGAATGTGTCTAAGAGACAACAACCCCACTTAAAAGCCAAAGGCCACAAATGGGGTATGCAAAATAAATCTTGTCTTGATGATAATTTTTCAAATTAAAGTTTCTTTCTAATTTATAATACTTTTCTAGATAAAAGGCTTAAATGTCAAAAAATTGTAAAAATGTAAAAGTCCAAAAGGAGCTGTTTGATAATTTCAACCATGCTGACTTATTAGCAGATTTCCACTTGCTGATCACGTTTGCCACTATTGTTCTCATCAAAACTATAATAGGTTTGACTGCATATGAATTGTAGAAGAAATAGTGTAGTTAACTGTATTTTGGTAATGCAAACTAAGCTGTAGTTTGAAGGCCAAAGGGAGCTAACTCAAACAATTTTTTTTCTTTCATTTTTGTTGAAGAATTTCACAATAGTCATCCTTTCATACAAAAATTTCTGAAATATCTGAAGAAAATTCTGCCAGGTTTAATTTTCAATCTTTAAACGTAAAATAGAATATACTTATAAGTAGCTGTACATATATTTTTCCTGTGGTCGATATAACAAGAATTTGATCATGTGCTGTTGCAATAATGGATGCTAGACAAATTTTTAATTGATTTTTCCAAAATTCATTCATAAAATTGACTTAAAACACAAAAGTAATAAACTACAACTTCTGTAAATTCTTCAAATATCACAGAACAAGCAGTTGCATGCAATGCTGTGCAAAGGATATCCCCCTCACTAATATATATTCAGAGAATATCCCATGCGTAGTAGGTATAATAAAATTTTAAAAATGCTTTTAAAGAGAGAGCAACATGCCCTTCAGATAAAAAAAAAAAGTGTATACCAATCATGTCACCATTATTTGGTTCAAGAACAAATATCCAATCATTCTCTAATTTCTGTGCTTAGTCTGTATACTAAACATTCACAATATTGGCAAACAAGCAGCCAAAAATACATATGATGGAAAAATATCGATAAAACTTCTGTTTCCAGTAGCTCAAATGACTTCTTTTGTCAGAGCCATAGGTTACAGCTAATGATAGGGGAAATAATAACTGCCCTTAATGAAGAAATTTGGATTTTATTTATTTTAAATTAAATATAACTTAAAAACAAAATTTAGAATGGAAATGGGGAATGTGTTAAAGAGACAACAACTTGACCATAGAGCAGACAACAGACGAAGGCCACCAATGGGTCTTCAATGCAGCGAGAAACTCCTGCACCCTGATGTATGAAAATGTATACAAGATTAAAATTACAATTAATTCTTAATTTATACAATTGAACATAAAAAAAACATCCTTTAAACATGAATAAGTTGATATATTTTCAATTCTGCCCCATTATATAAGTGGTTACTTAAAAAGTCCTAATCACAATCAAGATATATTCTCCTGTCCATGTAGAAAGAAATATATGTTCAAAGGAGAAAGATCTCATAATTTTGACTTTTAACATGGACATCTTTACCATTATTGCACTTTAAAACTGTTTACATATTTAGCAGCAGAGCAAAACCAACAAACAGTATTGTTTATTATAGTAGATAAGCTTCTGATGGAGTTTCTTTTAGTATATGTTTTTACTACGGTATGATGGTATTAAACCCAAATTCTTTGTTTATCTAAGCAATAACGGTAGTTTTCACATCATCATACGATTTGATCCCTTAACAGACCAAAGAGCATAAATATACAGTTTACATACATGTAACTCGTGGGCGATCATGGTCACGATTCTCTACATGTTCTTGTATACTGGATAGCTTATCATATCCATATCTTCTATCAAATTCTGATTTCCCATGATCCATTCTAACCACCATTAAATCTTGTAGTCCAGGCACATCAGAAGCATTCTGCAATCATATAAATGTTAATCATTTGTGTTTTGAAGTTGTAATTCAAATTTGCTTTGTAAATTTAGGTTCATGTATAACTAATAACCTCTTTTTGAATATTTTATCTATTTTATTCATAAATACAAGCAAAATGCTACTTATGATTATTTTCTTTGGTGATTACTTCAATGCCTTTTCATATTAAGATCAGAAACATGGAAGAGGCTTGAAACTTAAAAATACAATTGAAGACATACATGAATGTCAACAAGCTTTTTTTTTTAATGTTTAATTGCGAACTATATTTAAGTTATCTTTGTAATGTTAACTTCAAGTAAAGGTTTTTGTTCATTGTAGAAGGCATTATGGTCCCCTCTAGTTGTTTAATTGCATGCATGACAATTAAAGTTTGGGACTCTGGTGGACAGTTGTCTCATTGGCAATCATACCACACTTCCATATCTTCACAATGTGTAACATTTTTTTTCAAAATTGCTCAAAAACTAACGAACTACACCTCTATGTATTGGAGAGCTCATAGATATTTTACAGACAGTTTATCTTTCAAATACTACAAAAATATTACACCTTCTCTTCCTTATGACAGGTCAAAGTTTTTAAATCCTGACGCAGAACAACAAAAAATGGTTGCCATGGTATCACTGGCTGATTCCCATCTTCTAGCACCTTGGAAAGCAATCCTGTCTCAGCATCTAAAATTAAAAAGAAGCATCAACATATTAAAACATCAATTTAAAAGAGGTCAAATAGCTTAGACTTGAGAAACCAACCAATGGTTAACATTCAATGCTGTTTTGTAAAATGTGCAAATCAAAAAGGTAAAGTACAATTTTTGTTCCAAAAAAATTCAAACTGTTTGTTGTTGTTCTGCGGTTTGTTGTTATCCATCCATTTGATGTGTTTGAGCTTTTGATTTTGCTATTTGATTAGGGATTTTCAGTTGGAGTTCAGTATTTTTGTGATTTTATTTTTTGCATGTTGTGTCGACTATTATATTATTTGGTAAAACGTTTCTCTGTGATAAATGTTCTTGCGTGTGTTTGTGTTGTATTTCTGTCACATACATGTAGGGTTGTTATTTTTATCTAGCCATGTTTTTTAACATGGTCATATAGGAGAGGTTTAGCTAGCCATAAAAACCAGGTTCAACCAACCATTTTTTCTCAACACTCCTGTACCAAGTCAGGAATATGGCATTTGTTATCAAATAGTTCATTTCTATGTACATGTATGTTGGCGAATGTTTTTGTTACACTTTTAGTGTTCCTGTTGGTCCTTTGTTTTCCTCTTGTTGTTGATGTGTTTTTCTCGGTTTTAGTTTGCAACCCAGATTTTTTTATCTTGATCTATTTATAACTCTTCCATAGCTGCATACTCCTGATGCCATTCTTTATAAATAAATTACAAAATTACAAAACTTGTTGTTTTATTTTATTATAAAACTTGAAAAGATTAAATTGATATGGGAAGGCCGAAAAATCATGACAAGCTTGTACAACTGTTTGTATATGTACCAACCATTTATCTGATTTGTGTCTATGTTAGGGGACTGTTCATGGCAAAGGCTGCTGACTCAACATTTAACATCTATCAATCATTAATAAAAAGAGATAGATGTTGATATAGAATTTATATGCAGTGTTGATATGGTTAGAATTCCAAACAACCAGATAATTTTATAAACATATGAAAACATCACACTTGCATCATATATATATTATGTTAACTTTTATAAAACAGACAAGTCTGAGATAAATGTATTTTAATGAAGGTGCTGCAAAAAATATTTTTTCTCTTAGATGACAGTGAAATAGAACTTTATAAACATGAGTAAGCGTAAATTCAACTGTAATATATATGATTTATCTAATAGAAAAGACAGGACATGGAGTAGAAAGTTCCTCTGTAAATAAGCATAGATAGTAATAGAGCTTTTATTGCTGTTCTTCAACTTGATGTAACATGGAAGGTCCTCTATGATCCTCTATGACGAGCTATAGAACTCACATTACTGTAGCAATGTCAGGGAAAACAACTTGATGTAACATGGAAGGTCCTCTATGATCCTCTATGACGACCTATAGAACTCACATTACTGTAGCAATGTCAGGGAAAACAACTTGATGTAACATGGAAGGTCCTCTATGATCCTCTATGACGACCTATAGAACTCACATTACTGTAGCAATGTCAGGGAAAACAACTTGATGTAACATGGAAGGTCCTCTATGATCCTCTATGACGACCTATAGAACTCACATTACTGTAGCAATGTCAGGGAAAACAACTTGATGTAACATGGAAGGTCCTCTATGATCCTCTATGACGACCTATAGAACTCACATTACTGTAGCAATGTCAGGGAAAACAACTTGATGTAACATGGAAGGTCCTCTATGATCCTCTATGACGACCTATAGAACTCACATTACTGTAGCAATGTCAGGGAAAACAACTTGATGTAACATGGAAGGTCCTCTATGATCCTCTATGACGACCTATAGAACTCACATTACTGTAGCAATGTCAGGGAAAACAACTTGATGTAACATGGAAGGTCCTCTATGATCCTCTATGACGACCTATAGAACTCACATTACTGTAGCAATGTCAGGGAAAACAACTTGATGTAACATGGAAGGTCCTCTATGATCCTCTATGACGACCTATAGAACTCACATTACTGTAGCAATGTCAGGGAAAACAACTTGATGTAACATGGAAGGTCCTCTATGATCCTCTATGACGACCTATAGAACTCACATTACTGTAGCAATGTCAGGGAAAACAACTTGATGTAACATGGAAGGTCCTCTATGATCCTCTATGACGACCTATAGAACTCACATTACTGTAGCAATGTCAGGGAAAACAACTTGATGTAACATGGAAGGTCCTCTATGATCCTCTATGACGACCTATAGAACTCACATTACTGTAGCAATGTCAGGGAAAACAACTTGATGTAACATGGAAGGTCCTCTATGATCCTCTATGACGAGCTATAGAACTCACATTACTGTAGCAATGTCAGGGAAAACAACTTGATGTAACATGGAAGGTCCTCTATGATCCTCTATGACGAGCTATAGAACTCACATTACTGTAGCAATGTCAGGGAAAACAACTTGATGTAACATGGAAGGTCCTCTATGATCCTTTATGACGAGCTATAGAACTCACATTACTGTAGCAATGTCAGGGAAAACAACTTGATGTAACATGGAAGGTCCTCTATGATCCTCTATGACGAGCTATAGAACTCACATTACTGTAGCAATGTCAGGGAAAACAACTTGATGTAACATGGAAGGTCCTCTATGATCCTCTATGACGACCTATAGAACTCACATTACTGTAGCAATGTCAGGGAAAACAACTTGATGTAACATGGAAGGTCCTCTATGATTCTCTATGACGACCTATAGAACTCACATTACTGTAGCAATGTCAGGGAAAACAACTTGATGTAACATGGAAGGTCCTCTATGATCCTCTATGACGACCTATAGAACTCACATTACTGTAGCAATGTCAGGGAAAACAACTTGATGTAACATGGAAGGTCCTCTATGATCCTCTATGACGACCTATAGAACTCACATTACTGTAGCAATGTCAGGGAAAACAACTTGATGTAACATGGAAGGTCCTCTATGATCCTCTATGACGAGCTATAGAACTCACATTACTGTAGCAATGTCAGGGAAAACAACTTGATGTAACATGGAAGGTCCTCTATGATCCTTTATGACGAGCTATAGAATTCACATTACTGTAGCAATGTCAGGGAAAACAACTTGATGTAACATGGAAGGTCCTCTATGATCCTCTATGACGACCTATAGAACTCACATTACTGTAGCAATGTCAGGGAAAACAACTTGATGTAACATGGAAGGTCCTCTATGATCCTCTATGACGACCTATAGAACTCACATTACTGTAGCAATGTCAGGGAAAACAACTTGATGTAACATGGAAGGTCCTCTATGATCCTCTATGACGAGCTATAGAACTCACATTACTGTAGCAATGTCAGGGAAAACAACTTGATGTAACATGGAAGGTCCTCTATGATCCTCTATGACGACCTATAGAACTCACATTACTGTAGCAATGTCAGGGAAAACAACTTGATGTAACATGGAAGGTCCTCTATGATCCTCTATGACGACCTATAGAACTCACATTACTGTAGCAATGTCAGGGAAAACAACTTGATGTAACATGGAAGGTCCTCTATGATCCTCTATGACGACCTATAGAACTCACATTACTGTAGCAATGTCAGGGAAAACAAAGTCAAATGTATTATAATTTTGGAAAAATATTATTGTCAAAACAAAAACTGTTTTCTGAATCAAATAATTTCTGTTTTTCATATTAATCTTCTTAATATAAAGCAATGACAATGATTTTAAACTACAACTTTTTCACTTGAGAAAGGAATTTATTGAACATTTATAAACACAATGCTATAAACTTTAAATTAAACAGTAAACAAATCTATTTAAACATGGAAATATTATATTGTCACAATTATTTTAACAAATATTTACCAAGATTCATTACATATCATGCCCACTGAAGAGAAAAAAGTAGTTCTATTATACTAGGCATTGTTTGTCATACTTAAACAGATAAGTAATGTCAACTACACCTGTGACAACACATGAAACAATAATCAAAAGGATCTAACACATATATCTTCACTTTTACTATCTACATAATGCTTCCTCAGAAAATGGAAATGTTTGTATATCCTTCAACTTAGGAGCCTGTAATTTATTGGTTGTCGTTTGTTTATGGGTTACATATTTGTTTTAAATTTCGTTCGTTTTTTTTTTACATGAATTAGGCATTTGTTTTTCTTGTTTGAAATGTGTAACATTGACATATTGGGACCTTTTATAGCTGACTATGCGGTATGGGCTTTGCTAATTGTTGAAGGCTGTACTGTGTCCTATAGATGTTAATTTCTGTGACATTTGTCTATTGTGGAGATTTGTCTCATTGACAATCATAAATTAGTATGCAACACAACCTCTGACACAGATATTTAAAAAATAAAAATCCAGCACAGGCGCGGATCCAGAGCGGGGGGGGGGGGGGGGGGGGGGGGGGGGGTGGAACCCCCTCTTTTTTTTGAACGTTTAATGCATTTGAAGGGGACATGTAGTTGGAACACCCCCCCCTTTTTTGTCCTGGGTTAGGAAACCCCTCCCCCTTTTTTAAATGGCTGGATCTGCCCCTGCAGCAGTATGCAAGCCTGTTTCAGAAACTCATGTCCAAAATCCCTCATTTTACGCCTAAATAATATTTGAAGCAGGTTATTTCCCTTATCAGGAAGTAGAACTGCTTTGCAGCAATGAAGCTCAATGAAGAGTTAAAGATTAGCGGTTTTTAATCCCTGTCGATTTAAAGATCATATTTGCTTTAAAAGAAGAACATTCTATTCCAATTAAGGGCCAAAGAAGGACATAAACATTTGACAAGGCAATTAAATCTATAATTCGATGATAAAAACATCAAATAAAATTCAATAAAATAAACTGACATAGAGCTTTCTTAGTAAATATTTAAGCAGCTCAAACTTTTATTACACACATTTATATTCAACTAGTTTCTTTTTCTATCAGTTTTAGTCATTAAGTAAAATCCCCCAAACATTAATGAATGACTGGGATGAAAGGTGGAAAATTTGACCGCACTTGAAAATGGGTCAATTGGATTGGGACAGAAATTTTTAATTTCAACAGGTCTACTAAAGAACCCTCAGAGATGTTGTAAAGACTTTTAAAGTGCTGAGAATGCGGCACTTTCTATAAAAAAGGCATCTCAATTTTGACCTGATGTGGCTGTGAATTTATACATCCTGCACTAAATACACAATGTAGACACTGAACTTTGTCAAGGATTTTACTGCCAGTTGGAAGATAACCAAGAGTGACCATACATGTATGTCTATTTCCAAGTCACTCTTTGGGTGCTTTAACTATAGAAGGGAACTATCTGATCTTAATACTTTTCCCCTCATAAAAGGATATATTAGGCGAGATGGATCAATTTGATATTCCATATAACTCTTTATTAGCCCCCATCTGTCAGAATTCATAACAGTCTAAATTTCTAAAAATGTTTAGGGAAAACACTGCATGCCATATGTTTGAGTGTCAGAGGTCAAAAATATAAACTGAATTATGTAATGCATTATATTTGTCATGAAATTGATGAAGTAACTACTGAACTTATGAACTAATTTCAAGTATATAATATTCATTATATTTCATATGGAATAGGTGCATTAAATTTCATTTATTTCTGAAAAGTACTTTGTAAATTAGCATTTATTCATATTGCTACTTCTGGGAAAGATCCTGTATATATATGTATTGACTTGATACTATACATTGTAGATGAAAAAACCCTTTTATAATTATTGGTGGGGCCAAAGTCATCAAAAATAACATTGGCATTCATACAATAAGAGCTTTTTTTTACTGTTATAATTGACAATAAGACCCCTTTTCTCAAACCCTGGATCAGACCTACCTACAGAAATATTATAAAGCACTATGTGTTAAATTTGAAAATATATTTTTCATTTTATTCATTTTTATGATCTATATATTTTACTTTTTTCTTACAATTCAAAATTAGAATCATTTTTACATGTAATAACATACAATCAATTGCTGCTCCAATTCATTAGAAGATCAAATCTATTTTCTAATCAGATGAAATATTGATCATTCGCACAATTCAAACACATTTTGTTGATTTTAAAGCATATCATATGATTTAATAAAAATAAAACTTCAGCAACCTTCTACAACTGTGCGTAACAATAAATTCTATCCAATTAAAGGGATTCATTTTCATTTTTACAAAAAAAAAAACTTCCCTATTATTGATAAAATGAGTGAATTTGACATTTTGCAATCTTAAATTAATTGCCTTAAGAATGACATCATCACTAACTAACATGCATGCATGTGCATGAGTCAGAAATTGATCTCTCTGTCTATTAGGGATAATTATTTTCCTGGACTTGTTGTTATCTCTCTATCTATTAGGGATAATTATTTTCCTGGACTTGTTGTTAAGGAATTTTATACAGCTATAAAGGTTATAAATATAGTCTGGATGGTAAAGAATAAATAAGGTTGATGTTTATAACATGGCGGGTTATAAAACCTTCTCTTATCATCATTTTATTGCAGATGGAGAAAGACTTATGATTGAAAATACATACTTACATTGTTTTATGAGCAACAGCCAGTACAATAATTTTTACATGTACAAGACATTTATTACACATCTTATAACACTCAGGTGTTACCAAAAAACAATTGTACAGAGTCACCAGATAAGTGGCAGAAAACTTCATAACTCTATTACATATTTAAATAGATCAGTAAACTTTTGAAGCCATTTGACATTATTTGATCCCATTCAAACTTAAGTGAATAAAACAATCAAAACTTATAAAGTTCATTTGTAGTCATAAAAAAGTCTCCACTTTCCCTCCTACACTGTCTGTTTAATATTGACTAAACCTTGACACTTTGTGAGCCTGTAGCAGGAGAGCCCTTTTGTATATATATCAGTGGCAGATCCAGCCATTTTCAAAAGGGGGGTTCCCAACCCAGGGGGGGGGGGGGGGGTTCCAATCATATTTCCCTATTCAAATGCATTGATCGTCAAAAAAACAGGGGGGTCCAACCCCCGAGAACCCTCGCCCTGGATCCACCACTGTATATATATATATATACATCTGAAACTTTAAGACCACTAAAAGTATATAAGCTACCTTTCTGTATGAGACAGCCTACATAATAAGGAACAATGCAGTAAAATCCTAATTCATCTCTGTCTCTGCCAAAAACTATTCTATTTTCTAGTCCTATGACCAATATTTACATATATATTTTTATTTTATGGGTATTTTATTTTATGTGTATTTACAGACAGTTTTTATAAAACATATTTTAAGCACTTTTTTCTGTGTTCAAGTCCAATTTTTTAACTTTAATATTTAAACTTTTCTAACTTCTAAATTAATCAATAACCCTAAAAGGCCTAATATTCCATTCCTCAATATGGACTTTGGGTGTTCACAAACAAGGGTACAAGTAAACAAGTATAAATTGTTAATGTTAAATAAACTATAGACCAAGATAAAAGACAATTAAAATGCCATTTACCTTATCCCATCACTTTTACAAAAGTTTCTTCAATTGATTTAAAAGTCTTAGCCATCTTCTAATTGAGATTTAATAGTCCATGTGATTATGATCTATGGGGGATTATAATTTAAGGTTAAAAATGACATGGACGATAACACAGCTTACTACATACAAAACTATTTTCCCACAACTTGTGACAAGGTAGAACAGATACATATATTTTCTTTAAATCTGTAAGGTCAAATGAACATAAAGGGAGGATACATCATTCAATCAAAAAGGGGGAGTGATAGTGGAAAATGGTTCCAAAATTTATCTCCAAACATACCAAGGCAATCTTTTAGAATGATTTTTTTGTAAAACAAGGTATTTTTAAATAATCCAGAGTAAAGGGAGGACCCATGTGCCCTCTATCCCCTTTTTTTCCCCTGAATCCCTACTCCTGCATTGGAATGGTTTTTTTTTCCTACAAATATTAATCAAGTTAATGTATGTAAATTGTAAGTGACTTAAGTTTTTGTTATAATGTAAAAATAATAGCAGAAAAGCCTCATTAGTATACATCAAAGTGAATTTGAACTGCTTCCAAAAATAAAATTATCCTAAGTTCTTATCACCATGTGTATCCACCCTACCAGACTGTGCATTGAAACTAACTGTTGATGACCTTCCAGTGACAGGGAGAACAGCAAAACGACTTTTTCTTTAAAATAATGTGTTATTTTATTTAAATCTGTGGAGACCTCTCATCTGGGACTAATTTTAAAAACACCAACCCAAGATTTTCGGTCCCCAACGTTCACTGATGTTTTCACGGTTTCAAACTTAAAATCTGTAAGAAAAGATGCCAAGCTCTAGAATTGCTTCATCATCATTTGACAAAACCACTGGATACTGTTTCAAGTGAGGTTTTGGGATACTTCCACTACTCTACTTTAGTAGGGTTTAGTCCAACATCTTAGCAATAGAGATGACCATAGCTGCTACTGGGCCAAAACTCATATTATAGTATAACAACTTAAAATGCTAAAAGGTCACATCCATTATCCCCTATTTTCACAATAAAAAAAAGTTTATATAGTGCAGAGTTGTTAAAATTTAACTGACCCTTCAAGCTAGATTAAAATATAATTTACGCGTGTGTGCTTGGTTATTAAAAACATTGAATGTGCAGACGAAACTCACCCCAAACTTGAAGCCAGCCTTCATATCGACAAAACACTTTATCGTTCATATCTCTAAGTGCATATTGTAAAATGTCAAACTCTATATGAACTTTGTATATTTACACTTTTTTTAAAACTACGCGAGAATCATACTGAATCAATAAATCATGACTCTCTCCCTGTACGTAGATGGTGCAGAATTCCGTCAATCATGCGTAGGGATACACGATGATAATAGTTTTAAATGCATTTCTGAAAAGGTTATGATATTATTGTAACATTCTATAGATTATTATGTTTTTCACATTTTAATTTCTAATCATATCAGTCAATTGAAGTGCACGGGATCTGATGAAATATCAATGCGAGGGATCTATTTTGAATGTTGTAAACAGGAACCACGTGGAAGTCGGTAATGTAAACACAGGAGTCAACGTCATTTGCAAAATTTCTCAAAAGAAAAGGCATTTGTCTTTCTAAAAGGGAGAGATTTAACAATAAAGATCAAAACTTGTGAATTAAGATAGAGATTTACATTTCAAACCTTTCAGTGACTGGTAAAAATTGAATAAATCAGTATATGTGACATACAGTGTACTAAATAAAATTCTAAATGTTTATGCTGTGGTGACATATTTCAGAGACATATTTATCTATATCAAGGATTTGAATAGTAAGTATCTTACTATACAAATCCTTGTCTATATTTTATAATTTTGTAAACCACTTCGCAACCTCAAAACCAAGAAGTATATATATATATATGATCAAGAATATCTTATTTATAGAATATTTGTCAAAACCAAACCGAAGACCTAAAATAGCGGTCTTGAATGCCTCTACAGAATCTACATGCACAAAAAGTTTATCTGCGTATGGTGGCAGTTGGCTCCAGTATATGATAATTTTCTATAGCCTGGCATCCTGACCCAATCTAATACTTCGTCGATAAAATGTAAGCGTTAGCAATCAGTGAGCCAGGACCTCAGTCTAACTTTTCTATATTTGTCACGTTATCGATGTAGGTAAATCCAGAATAACACTCGGCACAGTTTTTTTACAACGCTGCATGCTGGTGGGTTATCAATACTCGAGGAACCACCTGCTAAACAATCAGAACTTCGGAACGCATAATACGTTTATAAAACATTCATTTTAAAAAAATCAGCACTTAGGATATAATGCTGTATACTGGTGGGCTATTAATAATCGAGGGTACCATCAGCTCAATAGTCAGTACTTAGATACTGATACCATTTCATGATAAAAAAAAACTTTCTCAAATTCATTGACCGTTTGTTAATCTTTAAATTATCAAGAAACTCAGTAATGTTTGAACTCCCTCAGTGGTTGTCGTTTGTTGATGTGGTTCATAAATGTTTCTCGTTTCTCGTTTTTTTATATAGATTAGACCGTTGGTTTTCCCGTTTGATGATGGATTTACACTAGTATTTTTGGGGGCCTTTTATAGCTTGCAGTTCGGTGTGAGCCAAAGCCGGCTCCATGTTGAAGACCGTACAGTACTTTGACCTATAATAATTTACTTTAACAAATTGTGACTTGGATAGAGTGTTGTCTCATTTGCATTCATACAAACTTGACTTCTTATATCTACGTGCTATTAAGTTTATGTCCTTTTTGGTCATAAAGCTCTTCAACTGTTTTTGGATCTCATACATTTCTGGCATTCAAATATTCACCTTGAGTCAGTTCCCGGTAGTAGTGGCGGATCCAGAAATTTTCATAATGGAGGCCCGCTCCAGTCACGCTTTACTGATTCCCTATATAAGCAACCAATTTTTTTTCAAAAAATGGGGGGGGGGCGGGCCCCCTGCCCCCCCCTAAATCCGCCTCTGGTAAAGTCAATCCAGAAAAGATTAGAGGACACACATACCGTTTATGAAGTGTTGTTTTCAATTCTTACAAGCACTGGGTCGATACCGATACTGATAGAATATCAGTCCCCGAGGGCTATCATCATATCAGTAGTCAGTCGGTTCCGACATGATTTATAACAAACTTTTCTTAAATTTTTCGTTTATAAATAAATTATAAAAAAAAATAAGGCCTCAACTCTCAAGCAAAAAGTAAGATAACAATTAAACTGAACTCAGAAGAAAATTTCAAAGCGGAAAGTCCCTAATCAAATGACAAAATCAACAGCTCAAACACATCAAACGGACACTACTGTCATATTCTTGACTTGGTACAGGCATTTTCATATGTAGAAAATGGTTGATAAAACCTGGTTTTATAGCTAACCAAACCTCTTACTTATATGACAGTAGCATACAATTCCATTATGATCCATTATATTGAATAAGATGAATGAACAAAACAATAAGACATAGGAGGTAAAAATGTCAAAAATGAAGGTACAGTAGTCAAGTTGAACTGAAATGGATTTGGCTATCATTTTTAGGGGTTCTATTTGGTTATATAGCTCTTCAACTGTCTTGGATCTTATACATCCTTGACTTCCATATGTTTGGCTTTAAACGTAATTACTGATGGTAAATTCGAATGCACATCATGACATTTATAAAGTATTGTTTAAACTTTTTCTCGCACTGGGTCGATAACGCTGCATGCTAGTGGGCTATTTATAGTCGAGGGTGTCACTAGCTCAATAGTCAGTACTTGGGTACCGACACCACATATAACAAACCTTTCATAAATCGGCCGTTTATAAATCTAATTATTATTTAGAAACTAATAATTTAACTTCCTCAGTCAAAGTCTCTTAGGGAGAGTTGTCTCATTGGCAATCATACTACATCTTCTTTTTTATATTCAAGCCAACTAGAACACACCCGCGAAATCGCGGGCATATACAGCTTGTGAACTGTTGTAGGATGTTTTTTGTAAAAGATATTATGTATGGAGAATTTCATAAAAGGTATCAAAAGCCCTCTCCCCTTTCCCAAGTCCGATATTTGTTTCCTTTCTGTTAAATTCAATTATTTTCGTGTTTCTGGCCTCAGACCACAATTATTATTCTCCTTTGCTACATTGCTTCTTTTGGTAAAAGTCAAATCAAATTAAAATTTGCACCGTTTCAGACATGAAATAAATGTAACTGCTTATATATAGACCATTTTAGTCTAATAAAATATGCTTCTAGGACAATCCATCAGTGCCTTTTCTTTTGAGAGCCTTATTAACATACCAATGGTAGGATATGAATCATGTATAAATGACTAAGACCGACTTAGGATAGTTTGAGGGTTGTCCTGATCCCGAAATCCCGGGCTTAAAATCATGAAATCCCGAGATGCAGAATTTAAAGAAATTCATATCCCGAAATCCCGAAATCGAAAAATATATTCCCGGATTCTGTAAGGATCAATCCACAAATTCCGAGCTTAAAAACACCCGATTCCGACTCCCGAAAAAGCTCCTGCCTCCCTCTTATCTCTACCTTACTTTCATTTTTGCCAAATCACTATTTTCCCTTTCAACCGTAAATTTTTATCCCCCATTTATGGGCATTATGTTTTCTAGTCTGTGCATTCGTGCGTTCGTTCGTTCGTTCGGTCGTCCGTCCGTCCGTCCGTCTGTCCCGCTTCAGGTTAAAGTTTTTGGTCGAGGTAGTTTTAGATGAAGTTGAGCATGTTTTACTTATTAATATATATGCAAGTTGTATGACCCCTTAAATAGTAAACATTTCAAAGAAAACAGTAGACAGAATCAGGGACTTTCTATACTAACATGGAAAGTCCCTGAGAGAATACAGAGAGTCTCTAAATATTAAAGTAGTATAATCTTAGTTAACATGAAGATAAACGCCGAAAATAATACTCCTCTCTAAGGAGATATAATAATTGTGGTTCTTAAGATCTAAACACCATGATATGAAACGCGAAAAAAAATTATCCTCTCTAAGGAGGTATAATAGTTGAGATTCTTGCGATCTAAACACCTTGATATGGAGAACGCTCTGAATGGCTTATTTATTTTTCATTTTTGTTATCTATCGTACGATTGGTTGTACTTGTGTCACATGTTTTACTTATTTTAATATATATATGCAACTGGTATGACCCCTTAGATAGTAAACGTTAGCATTTCAAAGAAAACAGTAGACAGAATACAGAGAGTCTCTATATATTGAAGTAGTATAATCGTAGTTTACATGTAGATAAACGCGAAAAATAATTGTCCTCTATAAGGATTAGTATAATAATTGTGATATTGAGAACGCTCTGATTGGATTATTTATTTTTCATTTTTGTTATCTATCATACGATTGGTTGTATTTGTGCATGTTTCAAACCGGAAGTCTTATATGAAAGGCCGTTCATGTCAAAAACCCGATAAAGTAACGCGTTAACATTTAACGCGATAAAATCACATTTAACACGATAAATACAGTTTTAACGCGTTTAAATATTTTTTAACGCGTTATTTAATTATTTAACGCGTTAAGCACAAAACTACAAAAAATTACCGAAAATACTTCCATCTTTCGCCATAACAACGATTTAAGACGTCAGATTTTACTCGAAACTTACTAAATGAAATGGCCACATATGTCATAACTTTGTCAATTAACGCGATAAAGTTTATTGATTTTCAGTACATTTTTAATATAATCGTCATAAATTACTTATCGCGTAAAAATAAGAATTAACGCGTTAAATGAAGGTTTAACGTGTTAAAAGAGGGTTTAACGCGTTAAAAGAAGGTTAATGCAACTTTAAATTTTACTCGTTAAATGCAACTTTAACGCGTTAAATGCAACTTTCACCGTTAAATGCAACTTTAACGCGTTAAAAGCAACTTTAACGCGTTAAATGCAACTTAAACTTTAACGCGTTAAATGCAACTTAAACGCGCTACATGCTACTTTAACGCGTCAAATGCAACTTAAAATTAAGTTGCTTTTAACGCGTTAAAGTTGCATTTAACGGTGAAAGTTGCATTTAACGCGTTAAAGTTGCATTTAACGAGTAAAATTTAAAGTTGCATTAACCTTCTTTTAACGCGTTAAACCCTCTTTTAACACGTTAAACCTTCATTTAACCAGGCCCAATAAGGTAATGAATATGTGCCAAAAGTAAGAGGATGACCATTTGATACCTATTGGGGAAGAAGGATGTTATTCTTTATATTTACTACTTACTAAGTCTTTTTTTTCGCCACGCAATCATTCATTTTCGACATTTTTACCTCTAAATACTGCGTTGTTCTGTAATATGGCATGTTCGGAAAACAGACTATTTATCCCCCCCCCCCTAAATTGGGCGCTATTATTAATACCCTTCCTGTAAAGCTAAAAAAGACTGTCGCGCTATTATTAATACCCTTCCTGTAAAGCTAAAAAAGACTGTCTCTCTCTCGGTCCGTTTTTCTGTCCGTTATCAGTCCTGAATTTTGTTCAAGGTCATGAGTGTCTTTCTGATATTGTTCGACTCTAAACCCATTGTTTTATTTTGTATTTACATTGAGTCATAGAACAAATTTATTCGTTCAGTGTATCTTCGCTAGTTTGTTTAATATGTCATTTGATTGAGTAAAGCCATTTCAGTTGATATTTTAAAGTGTGTCTTCCTACGTTGTGATATTACACTATTGTTTCAAGTTGGATAAAGGTTGGTGCCTATTAAAACGTTTAAACACACTGCATTTGTTTTCACCTGTCCTAAGTCAGGTACCTGGTACCGTGATTGTCGTTTTTCGATGTGCTTCATAAGTGTTTTTCATTTTTTTGTTATAGATTAGATCGTTGGTTTTCCTGTTTGAATGGTTATACACTGGTCTTTTTTAAGACCCTTTTTACCTTGCTGTTCGGTGTGAGCCAAGCCAACATGTTGAATGCTGTAATTCATTCCCGAGTGTGCTAAAATGTAATCGTCTTCATTGGTCTTCTTGTGTTTGTGGTGGTATGTTTCATTTGAAGCACTTGATTTTGGTAGTATGTTGTTCAAAATATACCTGTTACAAATAGGACATTAGAACTTGTATTGTTTTCAGTTAACAAACCGTGTTTGCTATTTTGAAATCTTGTTTGTTAAAGAGAATGTTTTAATCGTGAGAGGAAGACGAAATGCAATATCTTCATTATCACCGTGTATATTCAGAACGCTTGCTTTCCAATGATATATATCGAGAGTAATGCTTACTTTAAGATTCCGGAATTATACACAAGAAACTAAAATTAAAAATCATACAAGTCTAACAAAGGCCAGAGGCTCCTGACTTTGGACAGGCGCAAAATCGCGGCGGGGTTAAACATATTTATGAGATCTCAACCCTCCTCCTATACCGCTAGCCAATGTAGAAAAGTAAACGCATAACAATACGCACATTGAAATTCAGTTCAAGAGAAGTCCGAGTCCGATGTCAGAAGATAAAAGAAAAAAAATAAAATAACAATGATACATAGATAAAAACAGACTACTAGCAGTTAACTAATATGCCAGCTTCAGACCTGAATTAAACTGATTGAAAGATTATGTATTCATCGTATGAATATTACTTTTTGATAAATATTCCTAAAGTAATGAACATGCATGTTAAAGGCAATAATTAACACCGAACATTAATAAATATTTTCAAATAGTTAAAAAAAAAAACACTACCAGGTATATTTAGGAGGTGCTTTACTCTCAGCGGACTGTATATGTAAGGATAAAAAGCATTCCACGTACAGAAAAATTGTATTAACGCATCCTTCAGAATATCTCAAGAAAGTTTTGCGTAAAAATATGAATGTCTACTCGAATTATTAAAAGTACAGCAGAGTTTCCACCATGCATTTGCACTGCACTAATATTAGAATAGTAGAATAGAATGAAATACAAATGGATGCAAATTATTATTATTATATATATATACATGAAACTGTATTACCGAAATATCTAATATTTGTTCATTTTATAGTTATTTTATGGTGATGTTGTACCCTTTTTGACTTGTTATATATTATATTTTGTAGTGTACACAATAATATTACATGATCCATCATAATCGTTGACTATTTATTCAGTCATTTTATTCATGAAACTGTTATACAGAAATATAAATATAACATATAACAACAAATATAGTAAACTGATTTGTAGCACTACAAATACTTGGTTGTTATTTTGGTGTCATTTATTCACAATCCACGCACAAAATTGTCTCAGGAAAAAATAGCATATTTATGTACATTCACCTCACTTTCAGGTACAGAAATACGATTTTCTTTTTAGACAAATGCTTGTAACTTGCGGTCATCCGATGTTCAGTACTTCAGTACTTTGATTATAACTTCTTTTTGTATGTGGTTATTTTCAGGATTCGTTTTATTGTTTATTTTATTTTATTCCATCAAGTGTGATGAAAACGAATAAGCTCAATGTAATGGGTGTGGAATTTCGATCTTTATTATAGTATTAATGAATGGGTGTTTTTATAATGGCCCTGTTATATGTCCAAGGTCTGTTATAATGGTCGAGGAAGTCTGTAATGGCCCGAGGCAACGCCGAGGGCCATTACAGACATCCGAGGGCATATAACAGAGCCATTATAAAAACACCCATTTCTTAATACATTTATTAACCAACTGAATAAAAGTGTATGTGTTAATATACCAAATATCCAAGATATTAAGTTGACAGAAGTTATGTGTTGAAAAACAGGAGGAACAGTGATCCCTATATATGGTTCTTTAATGTTGGTTGCTGGTTATTAAATTAAATAAAATACAAAAAAGTATTATACTCTTTACAACTTAATTTTATTAAATTTATTAAAAACCCTAACTGTGCTTTATACAGACAAAACCGGGCATTAATACAGGGCCATTACAGAAAAACAGGGCCATTACAGAAAAAACGGGCATAGGACATTTGAGCGAAAAAGAAAAAAGCACATAGGGTCATTTGAGCGCCGACTTCATAGGACATTTGAGCGCCGGGATATTAACCTTACCTGAGTTTTCAGACAGGACATTTGAGCGAAATTTTCCCTGATAATTTTACACGAATTAAGATTTTTTTTTTAAAGTAAGAAAAAAAAGTAAGATTTAGTTATAAATATTTTTTATTTTATTTCACACCCGAGTAATTCGACCGGTTCTGGCTAGTTTATGTAAGTGAAATCCTAGCAGGAAATTACGAGGGATTTTTATGTCAGAAGCCTGGGATATAAGTTCCAAGCCCGAACAGACTTGTAAATAATGCCGTTGCCGAGTTTTATGTTTTATGACAGTGCTTTGTTTTTAGTGCTTTGTTTTTTACAATTAAAATATGTTTTAATCTTTTTGTTGGTAAACTCCTCATTTAATGAACTATATTCGTAAGAAAATGTGGTATGATTGCCAATAAGACAATTCTCTATCCAAGACTTGTTTTCGCTCAAATGTCCTACGCTTATTCTTATTTTCGCTCAAATGTCCTAAAATTTAGGCGCTCAAATGTCCTATACTTTGGCGCTCAAACGTCCTTTTTTTTTTCGCTCAAATGTCCTGTCAATGCGCTCAAATGTCCATTGCCGGAAAAAACAGGGCCATTACAGAAAAACAGGGCCAATCCAGAAAAACAGGGCCATTACAGAAAAACAAGGCCATTACAGAAAATATGTTATTTTTAATAACCAGTCATTTTTGGCAATAATGTACTTAGTTGGTTAATAATTTATAATATTTAATTGAAGTTAAATATACCGTTGCTGATCACGCCAGACCATAATTTGACCCGCTATGTCATTAGGTGTTAATACATTAATTTCGAAAACAAAAAATTATAGTCTGCATGGGAACCAATTATTTGCGAATCGTTCAATCTGAAAGAAATCGTTTCCTGAAAATCGGAAAGTAATCCTTTGCTAGAATGACGCTAAAAGTAAACAATCTGAAAGAAAGTGTTTTCTGTGATTTTTTAAAAAGAGCATTAATGGTTAGATTTAATAAATTTCGAAAAACTGAAGAATATCGGCTATTGGTACTTTACGGAACGGAACGGAACGGAACGGAACGGAACGGAACGGAATTTCATTTAAGGTATCCAAAGGGGGCATTTATCAAAATTTCGAAAAATCTTTAAAACAAAACAAACTTTAAAATTTCTGTGTTTTACGGTTTTCCATATACAAATAACACAAATGTATACTTAATCTCATCTTCACAGGTTATAATGTAATAATGTATAACATCGGGAAATATTCTGTAGATGAATATGTCGGATTGTCCTGATAAATTATCATGAAATTAACGCATTTGCAAGTCATGCATTATGATATCTAGACTGACCTCACGTCGTCCTTGATTAGAGACAGTGATCAAAATGAATCTGATTTAAACTTTTTAATTTATTTTTCCGTTCCGTTCCGTTCCGCAAAGTACCAATTGCTCTGAGGAATTGGTATTTAACGGAAAAAACGGAAACAGACATCTTCAATGTAATTAAAGCAGTATGATAAAAAAAAATTGTCTGACACCTCTTTTTGCATGAGTGGTATGTGTTTTAGATAGCATTTTCGACTTGATCAATAATAAAAAATTTAACACAAAGGCAGGTTACACAAAAAGTCTTTCTCCTTCCATCGGTAATTATATTTTAAAAAAGGGGCCTTCAACAGCCCGTTCCGACGATGATTAGAGACAGTGATCAAGTTGAATCTGATGTAAACTTTTTAATTTATTTTTCCGTTCCGTTCCGTTCCGCAAAGTACCAATTGCTCTGAGGAATTGGTATTTAACGGAAAAAACGGAACAGACATCTTTAATGTAATTAAAGCAGTATGATAAAAAAAAATTGTCTGACACCTCTTTTTGCATGAGTGGTATGTGTTTTAGATAGCATTTTCGACTTGATCAATAATAAAAAAATTAAGGCAGGTTACACAAAAAGTCTTTCTCCTTCCATCGGTAATTATATTTTAAAAAAGGGGCCTTCAACAGCCCGTTCCGACGATGATTAGAGACAGTGATCAAGTTGAATCTGATGTAAACTTTTTAATTTATTTTTCCGTTCCGTTCCGTTCCGCAAAGTACCAATTGCTCTGAGGAATTGGTATTTAACGGAAAAAACGGAAACAGACATCTTTAATGTAATTAAAGCAGTATGATAAAAAAAATTGTCTGACACCTCTTTTTGCATTAGTGGTATGTGTTTTAGATAGCATTTTCGACTTGATCAATAATAAAAAATTTAAGGCAGGTTACACAAAAAGTCTCTCCTTCCATCGGTAATTATATTTTAAAAAAGGGGCCTTCAACAGCCCGTTCCGACGATGATTAGAGACAGTGATTAAGTTGAATCTGATGTAAACTTTTTAATTTATTTTTCCGTTCCGTTCCGTTCCGCAAAGTACCAATTGCTCTGAGGAATTGGTATTTAACGGAAAAAACGGAAACAGACATCTTTAATGTAATTAAAGCAGTATGATGAAAAAAAATTGTCTGACACCTCTTTTTGCATGAGTGGTATGTGTTTTAGATAGCATTTTCGACTTGATCAATAATAAAAAATTTAACACAAAGGCAGGTTACACAAAAAGTCTTTCTCCTTCCATCGGTAATTATATTTTAAAAAAGGGGCCTTCAACAGCCCGTTCCGACGATGATTAGAGACAGTGATCAAGTTGAATCTGATGTAAACTTTTTAATTTATTTTTCCGTTCCGTTCCGTTCCGCAAAGTACCAATTGCTCTGAGGAATTGGTATTTAACGGAAAAAACGGAACAGACATCTTTAATGTAATTAAAGCAGTATGATAAAAAAAAATTGTCTGACACCTCTTTTTGCATGAGTGGTATGTGTTTTAGATAGCATTTTCGACTTGATCAATAATAAAAAATTTAAGGCAGGTTACACAAAAAGTCTTTCTCCTTCCATCGGTAATTATATTTTAAAAAAGGGGCCTTCAACAGCCCGTTCCGACGATGATTAGAGACAGTGATCCAGTTGAATCTGATGTAAACTTTTTAATTTATTTTTCCGTTCCGTTCCGTTCCGTTCCGCAAAGTACCAATTGCTCTGAGGAATTGGTATTTAACGGAAAAAACGGAAACAGACATCTTTAATGTAATTAAAGCAGTATGATAAAAAAAAATTGTCTGACACCTCTTTTTGCATGAGTGGTATGTGTTTTAGATAGCATTTTCGACTTGATCAATAATAAAAAATTTAACACAAAGGCAGGTTACACAAAAAGTCTTTCTCCTTCCATCGGTAATTATATTTTAAAAAAGGGGCCTTCAACAGCCCGTTCCGACGATGATTAGAGACAGTGATCAAGTTGAATCTGATGTAAACTTTTTAATTTATTTTTTCCGTTCCGTTCCGTTCCGCAAAGTACCAATTGCTCTGAGGAATTGGTATTTAACGGAAAAAACGGAAACAGACATCTTTAATGTAATTAAAGCAGTATGATAAAAAAAATTGTCTGACACCTCTTTTTGCATGAGTGGTATGTGTTTTAGATAGCATTTCGACTTGATCAATATTTAAATAAACAGCTGCGCCATGAGCGCATGATACGCCCGTCGTCTTGTGAAAAAACATAAATCTTTTTTGAATAACACAGGGTTGTACAGGATGTCATGCTTAGTATATCCTGACTCATTCCTTATTCCCGCTCAATAGGAAGATTGTACAAGATGTATTTGGAAACCCGACGCAACATTAGCCTGTTAAGTTTTAAGCAATAGAGATACAGCGCAACATGTGAAAAAAACCATCTCTTTTTACAAAAAACTCAATAACTCGAAAATATAAAAATGAATCATCACTAAAAAGTATACAGATCTTTAGATTAATATAACAAAGAAGTGTGTAAAGTTTTAAGCAATAATCATAAATCGTTTTTGAGATATGGTGCGACATGTACCCCCCCCTTTTTTTTTTTACAAAGTACTCAATAACTCAAAAATGAAATTTTGAATCATCACCAAAAAGTATACAGATATTAAGATTAATATAACTTAGAAGTATTTAAAGTTTTAAGCCATAATCAAGAATCGTTTTTGAGATACGGTGCGACATGTGAAAAAAACACACCCCTGTTTTAGTTACAAAGTGTCGTAACTCAAAAAGTTGTAATCTTATTTTCACAAAAAAGTATACAGATCATTTTACCATTATACGAAACAACTATATTAAGTTTCATGAAATTTGGATAAGTCGTTCTCAAGTTACGGTGCGACATGTTTACACCGGACAGACGGACAGACGGACGGACGGACGGACACTGAACATTTGTATACCATAATACGTCCCGTCAAAATTGACGGACGTATAAAAAATAACACAAAGACAGGTTAGACAAAAGGTCTTTCTACTTCCATTGGTAATTATATTTTAAAAAAGGGGCCTTCAACAGCCCGTTCCGACGATGATTAGAGACAGTGATCAAGTTGAATCTGATGTAAACTTTTTAATTTATTTTTTCCGTTCCGTTCCGTTCCGCAAAATACCAATTGCTCTGAGGAATTGGTATTTAACGGAATCGAATGGAAACAGGCATGTTCTGGCTCCAAATCCGGAATTGTGGTTACCATTTTTGACTCTAATTTTTGAATCATCACTTTACTTCCTACTTGTTTTGAAAACAACTTGAGATACACTTTACATGTTATTTCCTTACTGTCTCGTAACGTGGTAAGCTTTTTATATCTATAATATTGTCATATATATTTAATTCTAACCACGTAAACGTTTTTTATGAGAAATCCCTATCGTAAAGTTAAATTTTTTGATATGACATGTGTATAATTTTCCACGCCAAATTTTAAATCTATGGAACGCCATTCGGGACATTTATGTATAGGTATACATGTATGGCATGCAATTTGGGATAAAATTTGTAAATGTGTTATCTTCTTCTTCTTCTGATATACAGTTACAGCTTCATTATTATTGAAGATTACGAACTGTTGCATGCGCGGAGTATATGATTAAAAAATATGAACAAAAATTTATCTTTAACTTAGTAAAATACTTGGTGATATTTACATGAAAGAAAACAACAAGTGATTAAAAAATATGTACATTGTTATTTATAGAATTAAATTATGTTGTGGAGAACAGTTGGTGTCAACTGATCTCTGTAAATTTCAATGGTTTGACTTGCTACCACAACTTGTGGCAACATGTTCCATTGAATGATTGTTTGCGGAAAGAATGACCATTTGTAGCTGTCTTTAGAGGTGGATATTTGCCGAAATGTTTGAGTATGTAATTTTCTTGTTCTAGTATCTGATGGTATGAGGACTAGTGATGGGATTGCAATGAGTCCATGGATGACCTTGTAGAACATGATAAGTCTGGTTTTGAGGCGGCGCTCACTGAGTGAGGGCCATTGTAGTTCGTTTAACATGGATGTAACGCTACTGGTGTTGTGGTAATTGTTACATACATATCGGGCCGCACGCCTCTGTACCATTTCTAGCTTATTTTTATAATCTGCTGTGTGTGGATCCCATAGACTACAGGCATATTCGAGTTTTGGTCTCACTATTGATTGGTAAGCACGGGATTTGATGCTGGAGTTAGAAATTTTTAAGTTTCGCCTAAGAAAGCCAAGAGATTTATTTGCATTTGATACGATGTTGTTGTAGTGAATGTTCCATTTTAAGTTAGACTGTAGGGTTACGCCAAGATATTTTGCAGATGTTACTAGTTCTAAAGTATGGTTATGAAGGATGTAATCGTGTTTAAATGGTTGTTTTTTTTGTGTGATGGTTAAGATAGTGCATTTTCCAGGATGGAAGGCCATGAGCCAATCAGCCTCCCATTTCGCTGCTGCGTTAAGATCTTTTTGTAAATTTGTGCAGTCTTGTTGACATGTTATTTCTCGGTATATAATACTGTCATCAGCGAAGAGTCGTAGTTTGCTGTGTTCCAGGTTATATGTTTTTTGGGTTATTTTCATTGTATTTTTGAGCTGATAAAATGTTGTTTATGCTTTATTGATGTTTTGATCATATTGTAAAGTTGTTTATTTTTTTTCTTTCAGTTTTTACCATACTTCTTATTGGAATGATGTACTACGCACCTATTTGATGTCATTTTCGGTGATTTATGCGAATAAAGTATTAACATTCTATAATTTGTTGGTTATCTGGTTGTTTACCCTAGAAACAGCACAAGGCATCTGTAATGTAATAAAAGCAGTCTTGCCTTGTGCTGTTTCTAGGGTAAACAACCAGATAACCAACAAATTTTGCGGAACGGAACGGAACGGAAAAAATAAATTAAAAAGTTTACATCAGATTCAACTTGATCACTGTCTCTAATCATCGTCGGAACGGGCTATTGAAGGCCCCTTTTTTAAAATATAATTACCGATGGAAGGAGAAAGACTTTTTGTGTAACCTGCCTTTGTGTTAAATTTTTTATTATTGATCAAGTCGAAAATGCTATCTAAAACACATACCACTCATGCAAAAAGAGGTGTCAGACAATTTTATTTTATCATACTGCTTTAATTACATTAAAGATGTCTGTTTCCGTTTTTTCCGTTAAATACCAATTCCTCAGAGCAATTGGTACTTTGCGGAACGGAACGGAACGGAACGGAAAAATAAATTAAAAAGTTTACATCAGATTCAACTGGATCACTGTCTCTAATCATCGTCGGAACGGGCTGTTGAAGGCCCCTTTTTTAAAATATAATTACCGATGGAAGGAGAAAGACTTTTTGTGTAACCTGCCTTAAATTTTTTATTATTGATCAAGTCGAAAATGCTATCTAAAACACATACCACTCATGCAAAAAGAGGTGTCAGACAATTTTTTTTTATCATACTGCTTTAATTACATTAAAGATATCTGTTCCGTTTTTTCCGTTAAATACCAATTCCTCAGAGCAATTGGTACTTTGCGGAACGGAACGGAACGGAAAAATAAATTAAAAAGTTTACATCAGATTCAACTTGATCACTGTCTCTAATCATCGTCGGAACGGGCTGTTGAAGGCCTCTTTTTTAAAATATAATTACCGATGGAAGGAGAAAGACTTTTTGTGTAACCTGCCTTTGTGTTAAATTTTTTATTATTGATCAAGTCGAAAATGCTATCTAAAACACATACCACTCATGCAAAAAGAGGTGTCAGACAATTTTTTTTATCATACTGAGCATTGGTACTTTGCGGAACGGAACGGAACGGAAAAATAAATTAAAAAGTTTAAATCAGATTCATTTTGATCACTGTCTCTAATCAAGGACGACGTGAGGTCAGTCTAGATATCATAATGCATGACTTGCAAATGCGTTAATTTCATGATAATTTATCAGGACAATCCGACATATTCATCTACAGAATATTTCCCGATGTTATACATTATTACATTATCACCTGTGAAGATGAGATTAAGTATACATTTGTGTTATTTGTATATGGAAAACCGTAAAACACAGAAATTTTAAAGTTTGTTTTGTTTTAAAGATTTTTCGAAATTTTGATAAATGCCCCCTTTGGATACCTTAAATGAAATTCCGTTCCGTTCCGTTCCGTTCCGTTCCGTAAAGTACCAATAGCCAGAATATCAATGAAAGAAAAATAAATATAGGATTTGAAACCCGGGTTTATTTTCAATGTATTAAACAGTTTAAGACGAAATAAATATATTCTTTTGTTCCATCCTACAAAGTGTTGCATTTGTGGGACCGTTTATGACGTGATTTGTAATTTTTATGATGACATGCGTTACATCTTTATCAAGAAAAATATTTCTAGTGTTCCGTGAGATACAAGAGGGAACGCCATTTACTATCTGATTTAAGTATTGTCCATCACAAAGTCGTGTCACCTGCTACTTCGTCAATATAAATCTGAAAGCAAGCGTTATGTGTAAAGCAAGCGTAACCGTCGACTGAATCGGAAAGGAAGCGTTCCGAATATACACCATGAATATCCTCCTCTTCTGTAATGTCCTGGACACCACGATAATCCAAAAGATGCGAACAGATCATAGTATTCGTTAGCAACATTATTTCATAACTACATCCAAACGATATTTTAACGCGTTACATGATGTTTTAACGCGTTAAACGATGTTTTATCACGTTAAACGATGTTTTATCGCGTTAAACGATGTTTTATCGCGTTAAACGATGTTTTAACGCGTTAAATGATGTCATTTACCGCGTTAAATGATGTTTTAACGCGTTAAACGATGTTTTATCGCGCTAAAAGATGTTTTAACGCGTTAAACGATGTTTTAACGCATTAATTAAATGATGTCATTTACCGCGTTAAATGATGTTTTAACGCGTTAAACGATGTTTTATCGCGCTAAAAGATGTTTTATCGCGCTAAACGATGTTTTAACGCGTTCAAGGATGTTTTATCGCGCTAAACGATGTTTTAACGCGTTAAACGATGTTTAAACGCGTTAAAGTAACGTATCGTAGCAACGTAAGTGTGTTGAATTTAACGCGTTAAAGTGCATCGTAGCAACGTAATTGTGTTGAATTTAACGCGTTAATAGGATTGATTATGACATATGTGGCCAGTGCGACGGGTATTTTATCGCGATAAACGTCTTTTTTCACCTACGGGTTAAATCCCTAACTTGATAATTGCAAAGTTTAACGCGTTAAATATATTTATTTCTTTACGCGTTAAAACTGTATTTATCGCGTTAAATGTGATTTTATCGCGTTAAATGTTAACGCGTTACTTTATCGGGTTTTTGACATGATCGGCCTTTCATAGTCTTATCTATGACTAAAATTCAGTGTGATGACGGAATCATATCCGGACTCCTTTTTTGTCGTTTTTCTCCCAAAATAACTCAATCTGAATAATCATAAGAATGGATGACAAATGCGACTATGCATGTTACATATAGGACACAGAGGCATGATGATTGATTTATTGTGGAAGGAAGAGAAGCGACACACAAAATGAGGTCTTCTCGTTTAATAGTATAGATTTAGGACCTTTTTGGTCATATTTAGCTCTTAAACTGTTGTTGGATCTTATACATCCTTTGCATTCAAATATTCGACTTGAGCGTCCTTTGTGAAGTCAATCCAGAAAAGAAAATAAGACGAATAAAATGTATGAAGTGTTGTTTTCCTTTCTTATAAGCACTAGGTCGATATCATTATATATGAACTATTAGTCCCGATGGTATCATCTCACGGCTCAGTAGTTAGTAATTCGGTATACTGACATGATTTATAACACACCTTTCTCAAATTTTCCGTTTATAAATAAATCATTAAAAAAACCTAAGGCTTCAAATCTCTCTAGCAAAGTTAACTTTAGACTGGCTATCATTTCTGGGGTTCTATTTGGTCATATAGCTCTTGAACTGTTTTGAATCTTATAAATTATTCATATTTGACTCTCATATAATTGGCCCTGAGTGTTACTGGTGGAGGTAGTTTTTTAAAAGCACTTCGGCACTTTCATGTAGTAGGCTTTGAATGTTATTGCTGAAGGTAAATTCAGAATAGCATTTTAGGCACTTTTGACTCGAACGCTAAATACGTTTTTAAAGTATTCTTTTAAGATTCTTTTCAGCACTGGGGCTATAACGGCTACGATGCATGCTAGTGGGTTATAAATGATCGAGGGTATCACCAGCTAAATAATCAGAACTTCGGAACCACTACCATTTATAACAAATCTTTCTTAAATCATAGATATAATAGCCATATCTATGCTTAAATCGACCGTTTATAAATTGATAGATTATTAAGAAACTAATGTATCAACTCCATCAAGGAAAGTTCACCTTAAATATATACCTGTCTATTATTGTTAGGTCGTGTTCGGTCACAAATCTCTTTAACAGTTTTTGGATTTTATACTGAACACTGGCATTGAAATATTCGCCTTAAACGTTATTGTTGAAGTCAATCTAGAAAAGATCGTTTCTTACAAGCTCTGAGTCGATACTGCTACTTACGGACTATCATTCACCAGGGTATCATTTGCTCAGTTGTCAGTACTTCGGTACTGACACGATTTATAACAAACCTTACGTTAATTGTTCGTTTTTAAATGAATTATAAAAAAAACCTAAAGGTAATCTTTCTCAAGCACAGTGGATTTGGCTATACTTGTTTTCGTTGGTTCATTTTTGGTCACTTAGTTCTTAAACTGTTTTGGATCATCTTATACATCATTGACTTTCATATATTTCGCTTCTTGTGTTATTGATAATTTAGAAAAGCCCTTCGGCACGTTGGATTTGGACGCATATTATTTGTTACAAATTGTTTTGATTTTTTACACCACTGGGTCTATAACGCTGGTTGCCAACTTGGCTAATCTATCAATACTTGAGGGTATCATCGACTCAATAGTCAGTGACTTCGGTACCGACACGATTTATAACAAATCTTTCTTAAATCGACCGTTTATAAATCTATAAATTATACAGAAACTAATGTTTCCAAACCCTCAGCTAAAGTTGACCTAAGATGAATTTGGCTATTTTTTTTTTTTTTTTTTTTAACTTGGATGCACCAATGTTTTAGGTCCTTTTTGGTTATGTAGCTCTTCAACTGTTTTTCATCTTGTACATCATTGGGTTTCAAATAAACGATTTTGATTGTTCATGATGAAGGTAAATACAGAAAATACTTCGGAAGCATAAAATTTATTAAGCATTGTTTTCAGTTTTTCAAAGCACAGTCACTGGTTTGAAACTGCTGCATGCTAATTGACTAAAAGTCTTCAGTTCCCGCATTTATCAACAGCTAATGCTAGTAGTCAGTACTTCAGTACAAACAAACCGTTCTTAAATTTTCATTTTATGAATTTATTAAGTATTAAGAAACTAGGGTTTCAATTCTCTAAAGCAAAGTCGCCTTAAATGGCTGATTTTGGCTATTATTCTTAGATTCTTTTACATCCGATACAGCTCTTCGACTGTTTTTCTTATTTGTTTCAAATTGGGTTATCTCCCGTTTCCCAGAAAAAAAAAGATCTAAAAAAAACTATTATGTTATACAATTGAGTGCTTAAAAAAATTAAAGTAAAACTTTACCATTAACCCTAAGATAAAAGTAGCATGAACAATATTTCATTGTTTGATATGCTAACATATTTTTTTTTAAACTTCACGCTCGAGATCAGTTCTCGGATTTTAAAAAGTGAATGTGTTGCTTATCCATCCAGAACAGTTAAAGAGTGATAGACAAAGCCACTGTAGCTATAAGTCGGGAAAATATGTCTAAGAGAGTCAGTGACATGCCGTTTAACAGTTAACTATGTTACATGGACTGTTGATCCTTTCTGAGTGTGTATGAATTCTTCAGAGAGGTAATTATGGAATGTTTTCTCCCTCTTTTCCTGGTTTCTTCAAGCCGATATTTAATCTGTCTATTTTGATTGCACCTTGATATCTTCTGCTTTATTTTTGTTGACCAGGCTTTCCTATGTAGTAAAATAAACAATATTTGAGGATCTTAATCGACGCAAATATATAGACAGTAATAGACCCGCCATAAATTACAAATTAACTATAAAGGTAAATCACTAATATTCTGAATTCAACGATGGGAGTTGGTTTTGGATCTCTGTACATGATATACAACGTTCCCTACACTTAGAGCGCATTTGTTTCTAACCTAAACGATGTAAACGATTACGCGCGTAGTCGCTTAATCCATTTGTTTCTTACATTTTTTTGTCAACGTTGACATCGTTCACGTAAACGATGTACGCGCAAAATCACGGGGGGGGGGGGGGGTCTCTTCCTATATAAAGGTAATACATATGTGCCGCTGGAATGGGTCCCTTTTTTGATCTGTCAAATATATCAATGGGATGCAATTTTACCGAGGAAATATATCAATAGGTAGTAATTGACCGATATAGGTACTATTTGAGCTGATAAATATATGAATGGGTTATGATTTCGCTGTGAAATATATGTATAGGTAGGGATTTCACAATTATTCAATATATGAATGGGGGGTGTTTTTAAAATCCCAGCTGCACACCTGTACCCAAAATCCCATGTTGAGACCCCCCCCGTGCGCAAAATAGTCGCGTAGTCGTTGATCGTTTATCGTTGAGACGTGTAAACGATCAATTTGTTTCTGCATCTGTCGTTTAAATAATTACGAGCACGTGTTGTTTTCGCAAAGTCCTGGTTATTTATTTCCCGCACTTTTACCTGTTTGTTTACAGTGCGTGAGTTTAATCTATTTCTGTCTAACTCAATCGGAACAACTCGGCCTTTCTGGTTGCACGAAGAAATAACCTCGTATGCATTAGGCGGAGGAATCATTGTCCGGAAAATTTTCCGATTCGATTCAAAATTATATTTTTTCGACTGGACTGGTACAATTTTTTTTACCACTACTGATTTAACTTGCTCCTGTCCGGAAAATTTTCCGATCCGATTGAATTTTATATTTTTTCGACTGGAATGGTACAAATTTTTTACCATTACTTATTTACTTTGCTCCTTCTTTCGCGCCAAAATATTTGGCAGAGTTAAAGTTCTTGATTACTGTGATATGTAACCAAATTATAGCGCCACCTGGAGGATAGAACTTCTTTGTGTCGCGGATCACTACAATTCCGGCCAACAATTTAAGAAGAATTTCTCCGTAGTGCATACGAGGTTATTGTACTGCGTAGCGAGAATGGCCGAGTAGTTACGATATTGTGTCTAACTACGTGGGGTCGATTAAGTTTATTAAACGACGCATTTGTTTCTAGCAGCTTAACGTTTACTAAACGATAGTCATCGATGACAAAATTTCGGGTTAGAAACAAATGCACTCTTAATTAGGAAACATACATCTCTATATATGGCTTGGAACCTGTGACCTTACAAACAAGAATAAAGACGACTCAATATCCTTAGAAAGTCAACATACGGTTACAAAAAAAAAATGTTTTGGAAAATTTAAAGAAATTTAGACTTCTGCTACAGGTTTATCCTTATTTTAAAATAACTCATATTCCTCACTACTACTAGTAAATGGAAAAATCATGGTAAAAAGTCGCCATTCGAAAATAGTATTAACCAGGGTCACGAACTAGACCAATAAACTGTCAATTTAAATTCACAAATACAGAAATTAAACTATTCTATTGATGAATATCTGCTTGCACAATCTATACATCTTAACACAAGGATAAAACACAAAATAACAAACCATACAAACAGTTACCAACTACCAGCTCTTCTTAGACGATATGCACCAAAAACCTATATTGGTAAAAGCTTGGCTAGCAGAAGTATCAACTCAAATCGAACCAGAGTGTTGACTCTGAACTACCAGATAACATTTGGTGTGAATCAGAAGGCGTTGAATGACCAAGCAACTCTAAACTACTTTGTAAACCTTCCAGAGATCAAAGGCCAACCAAATACAAGACAAATAACTGATGAGTCGCATACTACAATAGCGCAACATATAATCAATATAATTGCCCGGAACAACACTACCTACATAATTAACATGTATAACATAATTCGCTGTCTTATAAAAAATGTTACTGATACAAACAATTGTTAACCAACGATATACCAGGGACAAACATGGTGTTGTCATCAAGGGACTACAAGAACAAGGTGTTAAAGTATTAAACACAAAAGAGCTAAAAAGAGAACCAGGCAACCAACTTCAAAATCTCAATAACGACAATGCCAAAGGACGCAGGATAAATTAATGTTCTTAAATAAACAGTAGACTTTGTGTTTATTTTGTTAAAATAACAAGAATTGATTATTTCCATTTCAAAGTATTATTTTTGGATTATATCCATTTTATTTAGTAAAAGATATGATATATATTTTTTTAATTATGAAATTTATGCACTTTTCATTAAATAATATAACATTTCGTATTTAAAATCATATCTAAAATGTTACTTTTATTTATAGAATAAATACAAATACCAACATTTATAAAAAAAAATTTGGGGTTTAAATTCTAAATAAATATAAAAATAATGCATACATTTAAATAAAAAAGTAAATAGATTTAATATTTTTTGTTTAAATTCTAAAAATTAAAATAATGCATACATTTGAAGAAGAGTATAATTTCAACTATTTGCATCTTTAACAACATACCAATTGGATGCAACCTAGTACACAATCATCCCCAAACCCAGCCAAACTAGAGGTCACCAAAGTATTGCAACACAAAAAGAAAAGATGAAGAGCAGATACTACTTCTATACCAGCAATCTACAAACAGGAAATAGCCAAGCTTCGTACACCAGAATTTAATGACGATACTCAACAGATGGTTGAACAGATCACAACTTTCCCTTCTATAAAATCCAGTCTTTATCGTCAACCACATCTACCAACATCTCTACTGAACATTGACCTCAAGGATGAGTGGACTCAAACAACAGCTACTGAAATAGTTCTGCTAATCAATGCTGGTACCTACGATAAGATACTTGTATTCGCCACTGACAACCACCTACACCACATGGCAAACAACGACAACAATATAATCTACGATGATGGTACCTTCTACACATGTCCATCAATCTTTGAACAGCTATACACTCTGCACTAACTGATTGATGTTCCCACTGGTTTTTGCACTATTACATGGGAAGTCAAAGGGCATCTATACCAGATTCTTCTCACTACTGAAGAGTAAAGACTGCTTGCATCCAACGCCAGATTCAACTGAATCCAACAACTTTCTTCCTAGATGACGTCACTACGTACTGGGTTGAAGCAAACAGACAGCTATGGAATCATTATCAAACAGAAGGACCAAGGACAAAAAACCACTCAAAAGGATGGCACAGCGGTTTGAAAAAGATGATCCAAGAACCACATCCAACTGTGCAGAATGGTGATATTACCGTATTTCAGTTTGCAGACACTGCCTCTATTTGTTAAATTTGGACTAGATTTGTTACAATTTTATATGATATTTTGTATTGTGTATTATTATGCTTTAGTGGTATACTTATGTATTATGTATGCTTTATTGTTGAACCTTCTATAATATGTCTGCTTTATATTATCAATTGTATTCTAAAATGCTTGATTGAAACCCATTATGATACATTAATGAAGAAATGAGTAGTGCTTGATATATTATATTTTATGACTTTACATTATATTCTATGTTTGCTGTTATTTCATATTAATATGTGCAAAATAAAATATTTAATAATTATTTTATGTTCTTTTTTTCAGATTTTACAAGAAAATGATTAGATACCTGTAATTACTTACTTCACACTATAAAAACTGATTAATCACAATCAAAACAATTCCCGATTGTCCCACAATTAAACTTCCCAATTGTCCCACAAACATCTTCCCGATTGTCCCACAAAATTACACTACCTTTTTACCTGTAATTTCAAAAAGTGGGACAATCGGGAAGACACCGACTCGGACTTCTCTTGAACTGAATTTTAATGTGCGTATTGTTATGCGTTTACTTTTCTGCATTGGCAAGAGGTATAGAGGGAGAGTTAAGATCTCACAAACATGTTTAACCCCGCCGCATTTTTGCGCCTGTCCCAAGTCAGGAGCCTCTGGCCTTTGTTAGTCTTGTATTATTTTAACTTTTAGTTTCTTGGGTACAATTTGGAGTTTAGTATGGTGTTCATTATCACTGAACTAGTATATATATTTGTTTAGGGGCCAGCTGAAGGACGCCTCCGGGTGCGAGAATTTCTCGTTGCATTGAAGACCTGTTGGTGACCTTCTGCTGTTGTCTGCTCTATTTTCGGGTTGTTGTCTCTTTGGCACATTCCCCATTTCCATTCTCAATTTTATACATTTATAGGATACTTAGATGAAATAGAAATCTCAAATAAGTTTTAAAAAATCAGTTTGTGTTTATTTTTTAAAACAAACATAATATGTATATCTGTGGAAACGAAAAATGCGTCCACAAATCCTAATTTCGAGCAAATATGTAAAATGTTGACCTGATTTTACTCAAAAAGCAGCACTTGAAGGTATATTTTTTATAACATATTTGATTTAATCAGGTAAAAGCCTATATACAAATTGTCATCAAAATTTCAATATGGTATGAAAACTGTATCGTTAGCCTTTCAGCTGCAAGAAAATATAAACAAAGATCTATTTATTGTAACCCATTAAAAGAATATTGAGGGGAAAATCAAGAAATAAAATTGATCAATGCAGAATCAACACAATCAGCTAACAAGTAGACAATTACTAAACCCAGGAAATCCAAAATGAAACAACAAACATTGGTGATCCAACACTACCTAAACTTAGTGAACTATAAGAAATAAACTCATCATAGAAACCAGGATTAAATTTTTATTTACGATAGACGCGCGTTTCTTCTACAAAAAAAACTCACCATCCAAAAAAGCTAAAAAGGCAAAATAAAGTACGAAGTTGAAGAGCATTTAGGACCAAAATTCCGAAAAGCTTTGCCAGATACAGCTAAGGTAATCTATTCCTGAGGTAGAAAAGCCTTAGTATTTCAAAAAATCAAAAGTTTTGTAAACAGGTAATTTATAAATATGACTATGTCAATGATAATTCGTGTCAGCACAAAAGTGTTGACTACTGGGCTCGTGATAACCTCGGGTAATTAAAACTCCACCAGCAGTTGCATCTACCCAGAGGTTGTAAATAAACTCATCATAGATACCAGGATTAAATTTAGTATTTACGCCAGAGGCGCGTTTCGCCTACAAAATACTTATCAGTGACGCTCGAATCCAAAAAAGCTAAAAAGGCAAAATAAAGTACGAAGTTGAAGAGCATTTAGGACCAAAATTCCTAAGAGCTTTGCCAAATACAGCTAAGGTAATCTATTCCTGGGACAAAAAAGCCTTATATTTCAAAAATTCAAAAGTTTTGTAAACAGCTATAGTTAATTTATAAATATGACTATGTCAATGATAATTCATGTCAGCACAAAAGTGCCGACTACTGGGCTGGTGTCACCGTGATACCCGCGGGGAATTAAAACTCCATTAGTTGCATCGACCCAGTGGTTGTAAATAAACTCATCATAGATACCATGATTAAATTTTGTATTTACGCCAGTGCGCGTTTTGTCTTCAAAAGACTCAGAAAAAGATTAATTAAAGTTGAAAAAGCAGAAAAGCAATTTAAAATTAAAGAAAAATCGTTAAATGAAATACTAAATGAAAAATACTACTAAAATCAAGATGTCAATAGCTGCAAAGCCAGGAATTTTGAATAAGAAAAAACTGTTAAACTACTCAACAGAAAGATGGATTCTGACAGCCACTCGTAGTAATAGCCGAGCAGTGCGACCCCTAAAACCCTGGACACTTGACGCCGTATTATTATAACAACTTCAGCACAACAACCTTTTCGCGACTACAATGCCTCAACCTAAACCGCAACTGAAAAAACATAAAAACATGTGAACCAATAATAAACTTTTTTCAAATCAATGATATAATTAACCATCATTTAGGAGCATTGTATGACAAGCCTTTCTCGTCAAAACTAGGTTTAAACCATTTTTCGAAAAATTTACACACTGAGAATTACAACAAAGCACAGTGAGATTTAAAAACTTCAAAACACACACTGAGAATTAAAAATTACGCACTGAGAATTAAAAATTACACACTGGGATTTCATAAAGACGCACTGAGATTACAAAAATGAAAAACACACACTGAGAATTGAAAACTACAAACTGAGAATTGAAAATTACACACTGAGATTTCAAAAAGACACACTGAGACTAAATGAACTGAAAACACACACTGAGAATTTGAAATTACACACTGAGAATTTGAAATAACACACTGAGATTTGTGCGCACTTTTTATGCGCACATATCCAATTAGCATACTTAATCTGAATCTATTACAAGCTTAAAAACAACTAGAGGACAGAACTCGTTAGTCCTTCGATTTGGTTCCAAATTATTTATAAAAAAACTTTAGAAATACAAGAACAAGAAAAATACCCACTTACTCTTATTACAAAATATAACCAAATGGTGAAAAACTTTATTGAAATTATAAGAAAATATTGGAACAATCTGCAAAAAAAACAAAGAATGCAAAACTTTTACTCAAGTGACTATTATAGCATATAAACGTAACAAAAATATAAAAGATTGCCTTGCAAAATAAGGGTAAAAAATCCCGATACACTGGTAGTAATGATCTGAATTATAGGCAACAAACTTATGAATATGAGCGATGTTAAGTCTAGAAATTTATTACGAATGTTGGTTGAAGGAATCGCATTTCATTATAATGACAAGAGTTCTTGAGATCAATATATTAATATGTTGAATTATTCATCTCATGAACATTCATTAGTAATTTGCATATTTATCTCAGTGTGTAATTTTAAATTCTCAGTGTGTGTTTTTTTAATTTTTTTTAAATCTCAGTGTGTAATTTCGATTTCTCAGTGTGTTATTTTAGGTTTTTAAATCTCAGTGTGTATTTCTTTTTTTCGAAAAAAGGGTTTAAACATAGTTTTGACGAGAAAGGCTTGCCATAGCATTGCTTGTTCCAGAAAGTAAAATAACAAAGAAAAATTCAAAACGGAAAGGCCATAATCAAAAGGCAAAATCATATTCTCCGAACCTATTAAACGAATGGATAACAAATGTCATATTCACAGGCAGAAATTGGTGGATTAAAAGCTAGATTAACCTCCCACTTCTATGACAGTCTCATACAATTCCGTTATATTGACAACAACGTGTCAACAAAACAAACAGCCATTATAGGTTTAAAAAAAGTACAGCTAACACTATTCGGAGAAATTTAATGAACTTTAAACTTTATAGGCAAAGAGGTTGATATGAATAATCCTCTATTACCAATATGTATGCCTCGAGAAGATGGAGGAGAAGACACCATATAGAAGAAAAATGTTCACTTAATAAAACCAATAGACCTAGGTTCATTAAGAATACAGTGTATGTCAAGACATTCAAACAAAACAAACAAAAACGAATTAATAAAAATACATCACCATCCTAATCTTATTGGCATCAAATTCAAGCACAAAAATGTGGAAGTTAATTATAAGCAAAACAGGATAAAAAAAGAAGGTAAACTGGGATAATGTTAACAAAGAATGGTACTCCGCTCATATCAATACGCATATTGACAGTCCAAAACAAATGAAAATATGGAAGAAACAGAAGTAGAGGAAGCCATATTACAATTTTGTTGAACTACTGACTGAAGTGTGAACACAAGAAATTTAATTACCACTAAAATCAGCAAGGAAACTATATGAAGTATGGGGAAATTATGGGAGACACAATAATAACAAAATAACAAAAATAACAAGAAATAGTTATCTAAAAATGGCTGTACACTTGCATTACGAATTGAGCTGGCTTAACTAAAAAACAAGTAGAAGGAAAATATTCTCGAAACACGGACGAAAGATGCGAAAATGTTTCATAAATTGATACGTATAACAACAGCAAAAACGGAAATTATGCGATCATTGGAACAAGAAGTCAATGGGAAAATAATGCTAGGCGATTTTATCATCATTTGATTTCAAGAATATGTTATAGCAGTCTTGCAAAAATAATTAATCACAAATATACTAAACTCTAATCAATCATAAAACATGCAGTATAAACAGCTAATAACAAAATTTAGTCGTAGGGAAATATCAAATTCAATAAACAAACTTGTACAACAAAATAATACAAAAATGTAAATCTGAAGAATTAACAAACGCTATCCATTCTATAAACAAAGAAAATCAGCAATTTACCATGGTATAACAACAGAGCATATCATCTTCAAATGATCTGATAGAGAAACTTCTTATTTTGCTGGTACAATGTAATATATTCAAACATGGAAGCATATCAGAAACACCCAAGATGGACCTTTTTGAGTGTGAATTCAGATTACTATAAGACGTGTCACGGTACTTATCTATCCCAAATTCATGTATTTGGTTTCGATGTTATATTTGTTATTCTCGTAGGATTTTGTCTAATGCTTAGTCCATTTCTCTCTCTCTCTCTCTCTCTCTCTCTCTCTCTCTCTCTCTCTCTCTCTCTCTCTCTCTCTCTCTGTGGGGGGGGGGGGGGGGGTGTCGTTGTTCTCCTCTTATATTGAATGCGTTTCCCTCAGTTTTAGTTTGTTACCCCGATTTTGTTTTTTGTCCATGGATTTATGAGTTTTGAACAGCGGTATACTACTGTTGTCTTTATTTAAGTTTTAAAACAAGTATTTATAAAAAAGGAACTAGGCATTACTCTATCAACTATAGGGGGAATACTGTATTGCCAGTAATAGGAAAGATTATAGAAACTATCACCAAAGAACGTACAATTGACCGTGTCCTAGAAACACATAACTCAAAATATAGAGGTTTAACAGCATGGTCATCGTTATTGAATTCAGTCTTACCAATAAAACAAAGCTACAGAGAATGTATTTTGGCATATTAATACAAAGCCACAAGCTTCGTAGGGTATTCTTGGCAGAAATTGGTGATGGATACAATGGGAATGTGAATAAAGACCTGCCAAAAGTGTAGTCATACAGCAATCAACTTCTTAATATGTACAAAACAACTGGAGCTGGCTTTAAAATAGGAAACATTAGTATTAATAGTACAGCATGTGCAGACGACATCGTGCTTTTCAGTCAAGGCCCTTGTCAAGCACAAATAATCATTGATGTGGCTTATGACTACGCATATATGGAAGGCTAGTAACTACAACCAACACAAAGTGTACTCCTAAGCATCTCCCACAAACAGCGTAAAAGGAACCTAACAACCAAATCTTTAAAAATGGAACCAAACAATATGCTATAAATAGAGAAAGCCATACATCTACGAGTTATTAGAACTACATCACTCAAATACAACATGACAGGAAAAGTGGAAGAAGATATTTAAAAAGCAAGACATAGTACTCATAGCCTGGTTCGGAGGGATTTCATTGCCAACACGATCTTTATTTGGAGACAATGGTGTACCTGTACAAAATTTACATCACTACGGTACTATTGTATTGATTAGAAATTTTAAACAACCAACAACAAGTTCACTAACACGTCTTGAAAAGTTTCTGAAAAAAAAACTAAAGTAAATACTTGCCCTTACAACATGTTATGTGCCGCAAACACAACTATCAACAGAAATATTACCTCTTGGAGCATAAATACACACCCGAGCATTCAGTCTATTTAACAACATCTGCAACCTGCCGGACGACAGTGTAGAAAGTTCACTTACAGAACGCCAACCTCTAAGTCTTATTAGAAAATGACGGACGTTCTAGCTGATTCATTGCTTTTATGCATAAGCTAGGAAAGGCTCAATTTCTTAACTGAAAATTTGAGATACGGAAATATACATCCAATATTCAATACCAACTGCCACTCTACTATTGATACACCAAGATTGTCAGTAAAATAAAGATGCTTAAAGGCTCGTATTTCTTTTAGAGCAAAACGATCAGAATGTACAAAGAAGAAACCGACCCGAAAAGTCTGCTATGTGCAAACAAAGAAGAAAAATATAGAGCACTTTTTTCTAAAATGTGACAGCTTTTGAAAAGTACGTAACGCCATACATCATAAATTAACTTCAACACTGAATGCAATGGGATATCAATTTGGTGAACTATCAATGAACGAAAAACTACAACATATTTTGGACTTAAATTAATACCGATAGCGAATTCAAAGAAACTCTCTCCAGTGAGTATAGAACAGACAGAGCGCCTTACTCGACGCTTGATAGGTTAACTTCATATAGCCCGATGCAAGATGGTATGTGGACAGAAGTACATGTAAATCTACAGCGAAGTGACAATAAAATTAAGCGATTTCGTTATCTTACCATCAATAATGGCGGGGTTGGGTGAACCATACTCATATCTGGAATCAAGAGAACTAAACTACACTGTAAAATAACGGCTTTTATGAAACTGTGTGGGGTAGGACTTCACTATAGATATGTGCACATCAGATATCAAATGGTGGAGGGAGTAACACTGAATATAGAGAGCACCCGAACTGGATATGCAACTACAAATGTATAGTTAGATGGCAAAAAGCGAAAGAAGTACTAGCACTGTACATAAAGATAAAACCAGGTGTTATACACCATTTTCTACATATTAAGGAAATGCCTGTAGCAAGTCAAGAATATGACAATTGTTTTCCATTCGTTTGAGGTTTTGATTTTGCCATCTGAAAAAGGCTTCCCGTTTTGCATTTTCCTTGGAGTTCGATAGTTTTGCTATCATACTGTTTACTGCATCAGATGTTCATTTAGACTATCTTAAAATGTCTCTTCGGTTATTTCAACGACAAAGGGCAAACATTGATAAGGTTCCTGACTTGAAAACGTATGTTTACACACAAAATTGCCATGCAGATCATAAATTTATCAATAACGAATATAAAATAATTTATTTTAAAAATATCATCTTTTGTACAAAAATATAACACAATCACAAAATAGTCATTTTCCTCGGCCACTCGAGGAAGTCATTAACATGAGATCAATTTTGCCAGCAAAACAGGTCCCGACTCAACACCAACACGTTGCACGACTTGGATGCGTTCTAGTCTTTCATGGGACATTTGTAGAGATACTGTAAACGTTTTGGAATTCTTTCTGTTTAATTCAGCACATGTTGCATGTTAAAGCACAAGTCTCCTTAATATACGCTTGGTAAAACGGTACATGACACATCCCTATTTGCTTCCAAAACATACAACCTTCAACAGCATCGATGCATGGTGGTCCTCCTAGAAGAAAGATGAGATATATAAATATCAATGTATATAAAAGTCAGGACTATGACAGTTAGCTAATAGTTCGTGTCTATGTATGTTGCATTGTCGTTTATTTTTGTTGCACTTCAGTGTTCTGTTGTTTCGTTGTTTTCCTCTTGTTTTAGTTTGTAACCCGATTTGTTTTCTCTCAGTCGATTTATGACTTTTGAACAGCGGTATACTGCTGTTTCCTATATGTATATATGTGCTTTTTAAGACAACTTTCATTCATGCTTATCGTTATTTTAACAATGTACTAAGAAGATACAGTTCCTTATTGCTAGTGATAACCGGAAAAGACGGTTGGTTACGGTGAAATTATTATACTATAAAGACTAAATTAAACAAGGAAAAAACCATAGCAAATTTAGAACGAGAAATCCGAAAATTCTGTTCGGATGAACATTTTAAACAGTTTATACCATATTAAAGTAAAAACAGCCTAAAATTTAAGAATACAGAAATGAAGGTCTCCCCATGATGTGTAACTAATGTTTTATGTTTAAATGCAAATTCATATTTGAAAATATACAAACCTCCAGCAGTGGGTGGACATTTTCCGCATGTTCGAGGACACTGTGAGTTCATTTTTCTAGAATGTGTTGGATCAAGACATAACTCAGCCCATGTTGCACACCAAGGCTGTCTGTCTCTACACGCTGGTCCTGCGTTAGGTTTTGGTAAAAGGCCACCAAGGAAATCCATTATGTTTATTGTACCACCTGGTGTTTTACTGACGAGTGAGCTTCCCATTCCGCCAGTAGATTGTCCTCCAGCTGGAGAATGTCCACCAGCAGGAGAATGTCCACCAGCAGGAGAATGCCCACCAGCAGGAGCATGTCCACCAGCAGGAGATTGTCCACCAGCAGGAGACTGTCCACCACCAGGAGATTGTCCACCAGCAGAAGCAGCGGGGTTTCCACCGAGGGTTATAACAGGGAACCCATTAACAAATTCTATTTTTGGCATACCAGGTCCGCCGCTTATAACAGGAGATTGTGCTCCTTGACCACCAGCACCACCAGCACCACCTTGACCACCAGCACCATGACCACCAGCACCATGACCACTTGGCGCACCTTGACCACCATGACCACCGCCGTGACCACCAGCACCGTGACCACCAGCACCATGACCGCTTTGTGCGCCTTGACCACCTTGACCTCCAGCACCGTGACCACCAGCACCATGACCGCTTGGTGCACCTTGACCATGACCTCCAGCACCGTGACCTCCAGCACCATGACCACCAGCACCATGACTGCTTGGTCCACCTTGACCTCCGGCACCGTGACCTCCAGCACCGTGACCCCCAGCACCGTGACCTCCAGCACCGTGACCACCAGCACCATGACCGCTTGGTGCACCTTGACCACCAGCACCCTGACCACCAGCACCATGGCCACCAGCTCCTTGACCACCAGCTCCTAGACCACCAGCACCATGCCCACCAGCACCATGCCCACCAGCACCATGCCCACCAGCACCATGCCCACCAGCACCATGCCCACCAGCACCACCAGGAGCACCGCCTCCTTGGGGGTAAGGTCCTGTAGATGGAGATCCTGGAGTACCTGGAAAGTAAGATTACTTTAAGATATCGTGGCAGTAAAAAAAATAACTGTTGTCAGAAAACCGTAGAATATACTAGTATATATATATATATATTGACTCTTAAAATTCAAGTCTATATTAAATTGGTGTTAATTTTATGGCCTTCCAAATACCGTTTCGATCCCTAACATCACTGAAGAGACATTTATTGTCGAAATTCGGATCTGGTGTACTAAAAAAATATTGACACCTAATTTTTGTGGCATAACATCTTGGCCACAAGTTTATTGTTTTCTGTTTAGTATTAAATTTAAGTTAGATCCATTTTGTTACATCTTGTGATCAATTTTATTTGGCAATCGCCAATGGCAGTCAGCAGGGTTAAATAACATCAGTTGTTCGACCTGTTAGTCAAATGCGTTTTGTTTAAATATACTTTTTCACTTTTTTGTTCTTTGGGAAAATGTTGTTTGTGCTGTATTTAGACCCTTTTACAACGAAATTTGTTTTACATGCACACGTATAAAAATTGCGGTTTTTATCTAACGCAATCATAGGTTTGAACGTAGTTTTTTTTTCAATTTAGACTTGTATATGAAGCCCAGGTGGTCGTGTGGTGTAGCGGGACGGCTACAGTGCAGGCGATTTGGTGTCACGATATCTCAGTAGCATGTAGCATGGGTTCGAATCCCGGCGAGGGAAGAACAAAAAAATTTCGAAAGCAAATTTACAGATCTAACATTGTTGGGTTGATGTTTAGACGAGTTGGATATATATATATGTGTGTGTGTATATGGAATAATACAAGGAACTAAAGGAAGACTTTAAAATTACAAGTCGAGGAATAACAGGCAATCATTTACAAGCATCCCAATAAGTATATAGATATATACAAAAAGATGAAGAACAGCCTACACAATATTAACATAACACTTTGATTTAACTCCGAAATATGATTGTGTATATTTTCCCCCCTTTTTTAATGAATATTTTTTTTGTGTTACTAGTACTACTACAATTTTTGCAAATTCAAATCATAAATACTTACTGGAACAAAGACCTTGGTCACAATACTGTCCTCTACCACACATGGAACACGATTGCCCTTGTTTGAATGGCAACTGTCCAATATAATTACCACTGAAATGAAATAACATATATGTATAAGAGTACGCGAAACATTTTTTTCAGATTATGTATTTACATATATTTCACTAGACAATTGTCATCTGTATCAACTCAATCTATTAACTTGATTTGGTCTTACAAAACCTATATGCATATGTTCTCATTATATCAACTTTTTTTTGACAGAGAAAGAATCATTTATAGATATAAGAAGATGTGGTATGAGTGCCAATGAGACTACTCTCCATCCAAGTCACAATAGTCCATATATGACATGCAGTGAAATTTGAAACTTTTATTTTCAAACTAAACACAGAATATATATAAGATTGAAATTAATCATATGAATTAACATTGTTTTTATGTCATCTCGTGTTATTCTCTTCAAAAAAAGTAATTAAAAAGAAGCAAGGTCAATAAACTTACGCTGGATTATAAAAGCAAACCAGGAACCAGGCATTCTGCATAGGAGTACCTCCTCCCATTGACAAACTCGGACATCTGGACATTCCACAGCCGACCTGAGTAGTATCAGCCCACACCATCTATAATAATTATAAGTTACATAAAGTATGAAAATGATATAATGTCAATGAATCAAATAACATAGAAATGGTTATATAATTTGATATAGCATACGACGAGTTAAGCAGACTACAGGAGCTTTGTGGTTTGAAATGTTGGTATGCAAATAAAGTCCTCGAGTTCCGATAAATTTATCTATTTGGATATGTACCGCTCTGGAACAAGTCTATTATATGTGTATCCATTCAGCTGATCAGGCAAATTATATCATGCAAAATGAAACTGTTCCTTCAGTTTTTGTAAATTTTTTTGATTTTTTTTTAAGTTGCTGTTATTATCTTGGGAAGACGAGATGAATAGAAAACTTTATGATAGAATGTCATTTGAAAAATGTTATAATGGTGCGTACCTGTGTATAATGGCCCGTCGCCTGTGAAAATCCAGAACTACCATATGTATATTGTCTCTTTTCATCAGCCCACATTTGAATTCCAACTGAAATGAGTCTTGGATAGTCCCAAGGAGCAGTGTGCATTGCCAAATTCTCCCCACGACCAAGTTGTTGATGGTCAAACATACATTGACTTGCCCACATTGTAGCTTCGTTCTCAAGCTGTGTGTTCCATGTCTATATAACAGAATGAAAATAGAAATAAACACTTACTATTTAATAATCAACATTAAGAATGCAAGAATGCAATTTTCCTAAAATTCGTTTCACAAGTACTGTACGATATAACATTGATTTTGAACTTAATGAATTGTGCATGACTTTCATAAACTTGACGAAGGTTAATTATAACCATGATATATTGTTCTTTGTGTGAGCTCAGTTTTATCCGAGCGTATGTGAGACTAACTATTTGGCAATGGAACTACGGTAATGGAACTTTGTATTCAAAACGGTACTTAAAACCTTCCAGAGTGACAGACATGTTCAACTTTTTGTAAAATGGTGGAAAGGGAAGAACAAGTAGTTGAACATGTCTGTCACTAAATGCTTAGATATGAAATACAAGACCCTGCACAATTTAAAAACCATATAGTCCAAACTTTAGAATAATTGTCATAGTTAATATGTGGAAATTCGGCAACCGTTCTTTATAAAATTCAGTTTGTGTTAGCTTATTTATCTGTATTTCAAATTTAAAGTTTTAAACGCAAAATCGTTTTAATTTTCAAAATTATCATATTTTCTTTATTAATTGAAAATCGGTAAAAAACAAATAATAACTTCCATTCAAGTTAGTACCTTCAAGTAAAATGACACTTTTCATTTCGCTCTACAAAATTGAAGATAGTCAATTCAATTTTATTTAGTTTGTCCAAATTAATTCTTAAAAATCCATATACCGTTTTAATACGTAAAAAAAAATCAGCATATTAAAATCTCTTACCAGCTTTTGCATGTTAGAAGCAGGTTCCATCCGACGAACTTGATTATGGTGATCTAAAATCTGTTGTCTATACATTGCCATGTTTATGTATGCTTCCACAGCACCAATGAGAAAAAACACTGTCAAAAAATTAAATGCCATTTTGAGAAGTTAAACTGGAGACAATCTTAAGCACAAATGACTGTTTTCAACGCCAGTCGAAAGGGTTTATATATATACGTAGTTTCTGGGACACGCGTAGGTGATTGGTCGGAACAATTAGTCAGGTAATAATTGGTTAAGGTGTCATCAAAGAAATATGATCACATTATTTATGTGTTTATATATTTTCTATTTACCTTCTTTACTTCTAGAATGAACGTAATTGTAATAAAATTACGTTTGGCCAGAAAGTGAAGTACGTTGTTTCTAAGAAATTATAAAATGATTCAGTATGACCGATGAATTTTTTATAGGTTGTGAGATCATATGGTGTCATTCATATATGTCAGAAATAAAACTGTTTGATCAACTTTTTTATTAGGCTAGATTTACAGAATCATACTGTGGATACAACTGGATAGGATTTTCTAAAACTGCATGTATGGTAGTGGAAACATAAATAAAACAAATAGAAGCAACATGCACTTGTAGTAGTAGTGGCGGTAGTTGAACAGAGACAACAGTATTATTAGGAAGAGTATGTTGAGTAGTAGACGTAGCAACATCACCACTAAATAGTATAAGTAGAATTAACAAAAGAAGAAAAAGTAGCAAAAGTAATTGTCATAGTAGAAGATGTAGTAGTGGTATTACTAGTAGTGGTAGAAGTGGTTGTAGAAACAGCAAAATTAGTAGTAATAGTAGAAGTGATTGATGTTGGTGGAAGTTGTAGTAAAATAAAAGGGTTACGAGATTGTTTTTAATATGTTATGCTTTATTCAGGAATTAGTTTTCCTTTTTATCTACATCTATTCATTATCTAGAAATACACGAACACATTGAAATGGAAAAGAAAGTGTAATCAAATGTGAAAAAAAGGTAACGCATCGTGAAGAATACTATTGTAAAACATTGAATCTTAATTGATTCAAAAAATCAACCTCGAAGTAAAGTGACCTAGTTTGAAATAACACTGGTAACCCATTTATAAATACAAGGAAGCAGGTCACAATGGGAAAAAATGTATACAATGCATGGCATGTTTCCTTGATTACATGTTAACACAACTGCTTAAACGGAATATACATACAAAAACTGTCAGGGAATGGGTGGACTCGTGTACACAGGGAAATGTTTTAAAAAAATGTCAAGTAAATTACTAGTTGTAAAATATGGCCTTCGAGAACTACTTTTCTGGTTCAATTTACATGCAATAGCAAAGACCTTCAATTTTGAACTCTTCCCAGAGCCCTAATTACATTAAGTTTTGCCTACTTAGGGGACGACCATTTGATATCCTAGGGGGGGGGGGGGGAGGATTTGTTTTTGATCGGTTATTTATTTTTGTAAACTAAGAGGACATATTATTCATTTTCTGCACTATTGAAGCAAGACTTTTTTTGAAGGGTTTTGGAGCAACTGAAGGCCCAAGAAGCTATAGAACAAATGATACAAAATCATGCTTTCTGGGTGTTCCCAAGACTCTTTCATAATCTGAAAATGCAAGTTACAATGTATGTTTTAATAATTTTTTGACTAAATTTTGGTCTCAAACAAAATGTATAGATTCAGTGTAAGACTTAAGTTTCAAGGAACAACATCAAAAGACCAATGTGCATGATAAAGCAAAAATGGAATTCACATAGTTAAGTCTTCGGCTGCTGTTTTTTTTTAAACTCGTGATCAAGTTCATAACAAAATTATTAAATTACAAAAGGAATGCAACTCTTAGTGAGCAGAATACAGAAGGGCAATCAATGAACAAAAGACAAATAAATAATAAACATTGATCCTGAAAAAAGCAGGACTACGTCTGAGGGAAAACAGAACTTGCTTCTTGCAAGGCACTCGCCATGAACACAATTTAATATGGAGACAAACGTTTGGTTTTGAAAATTTGCATCAATGTAGTTACGGCCCTGTTAGAATAAAAGTGAGGTAAGGTTTCCTGAGACAATATAACTCGAGTTAAATGAAACCAATTTTCATACATTTCAAGTACATATTTAAATAATATTTATACTTTTATTATTAAAAAAAATTGGGAAGTGTTTCCCGATTTTTTTTTGGGGAAAAAATGAATTTATGAAGAATCTGGTGCCATCTCATACTTTCGATTAGACCTGCTGAGTTATTTATTTTCAATACATTGCACAAGTCAGGTAATTTATTTTCAAACTACCACAGAACAGACCATCTATTTTTGTGATTATCAAGGCTGAGTTATTTATTTTCAAAATCCTCCTGCCCCCCCCCCCCCCACAGAATATCAAATGGTCGTCCCCATAGATAGAAATCTATGATATCAGAAGGGAATCGGCAAATAATGCTTGATTACTGCTTCAGTGACATTTTGTTGAAAAAGGTGTCTGTTAGTTTTTGACCCATCTTTATACATAACAAATGAAGTATGGTCGTGATTCTGTTCAGTGGCGAAGTGGAATGACATCTTGAATTTGCATCGAGCTGTGAGATACTGTTCCTTGTTGAAGGTGTCTAGCTGTGACTTTCAGATGCAATAAGAGCGCTGTTCATTTGCTTTATGTGATGACAGGTGCGCATGGAGATTTAACATCACAAATTTTACCACATCCCCTCTTATCAATTAGATATTAAATGTTTTAAAGATATAAAGTGCATCAGTCATACAAACTGATTACTCAACATCCGGGAAAAAAATGAATATATATCTCAAGAAATGATAATATATGTAACAATAACTGTATAATGATATTAATGCATTTATAATAGTGAGGTAATAAATATGTGGTGCACTGAAATCTTGATTATAAACCGAAAGACTCCTAAGATGATTGTTACACATGTGATACAGCCTGATCGTTATATAAATGGGGGAAAAAATAGTCATATCGGACCAGTATTGTGAAATATTGCTGGTAAAAATTTTAAAATTTTAAACAATTTAAAAAAAAATGTCTAAAGAATAAACAGTTTGAAACATCTTTTTACTGTTATATAAACATAACAACGTGCTAATTGATGACATAAACAATTATTTAAAAAACATTTGCAACAACACATTTTGTGGAGTAATTGGTAATGTTGACATTAATGTTCAAATAATCATATTTTTTGCATGTTTCTACATATTTTTACAATGCTGTTTATCTCCAATATATTAAGAATGAACGTATTGACATATACAATGACTAGAATGTAAAATAGGTTGTTGACTTTAAAATGACATTAATGAGGTTTATGTTTTACGATTAGAGTATTCTGAACTGAACCTCGTCATGTGCACCAAAGTGAAAACAAGGCGATATTAGAATCTACAGTTGTTGGTCTAATAAAATTGAGAATGGAAATGGGGAATGTGTCAAAGAGACAACAACTCATCCAGAGAGCAGAAAACAGCTGAAGGCCACCAAAGCGAGAAAATCCCACACCCGGTGGCGTGCTTCAGTCTAAGGTTTTGTTATAAGCATTGGAGAAGGTTCCACCGAAAATATAGGGGTGCAATAATGAATATCAAAACAATAACAAAAACAACAACTTTCAGTCATAAGAGGTGACTGCCTCTAGTCCTTTCACTCCTTTCAAAACTATATCATAAAAAAAATGTGACGATGATATGTTTTGTTACTATCAAGCTGAATATTATCATTTACCAATTATTATGTTAAAACTGTTATTCAGTTCTTTGAATGTAAGAAGTATAAATATTAAAAACAAATGTGACCATGTTTAGTAATATCATTCAATTGAATGTATTTTTTCTTTCAATTTCAAAGCATCTTAAGAAAGATTTGTATTTATACCTTTTAACCCTTTTTTGTCAAGCAATTTTATGGGAATTTTGTACTTTTGTTTTTTTAGTGAAGATGAAGATATAAAAAATAGTACATGTGTGTCATTGTTTTTGTCCTGTGAATTAATTGGAAGTCATTAACAGTGTGTTTGTACATCTGTGGTATACCAAATTGTCTTGTGATAGATAGACTATTAAATGTTAAGAAATTTATTTCTAAAGTGAAATAACACATTAATATCAATAAAGTTTTTAAGACATAAAAACAGAAAGAGCGAGGAAGGACATCCTTGTCTGATCGGTAAGTCCATTAGAATAAAGGTTACTTGTAATGTACTATTAGTAATTATCGCTATTTTACGAAAATTTCCTTTGATCTTACTGACTGATAATTTCCTTTCTCAGCACAGTAGAGTGATATGAAAAATTATCGCTAGAAACTAAGGGCGCACGTGCCGTTATCAATGAAATTAACAACGTCGTCATAGGTAAATTAGCGATCACCAGATTATCATTGGTCATCTAAACTCTATTGCTTTTCTTACTCTCGCCGTACCGGATTCAGACTTAAAATGTACCACTGTAAGGATATCTGGCGTAAAGGTTTATATTTTAAATATTTTGCCGGGGGTTCGCATAAAAAATAGCAACCCGAAAAAATGGGTCACATATAGTTTCTTGATGAATATGTATACGTGTTTTGTATAATTACGTCATTTCATATATTTAGATAACGTTGATAATCCATCAACATGCTAAATAAAGCTAAATAAATTATATATCTATTAATAAATTTTATAGAATCAGGTCAACTACACTATGATTCAAAGAGATGTTTTATGGTGTAATTAAATCAAACTATACAGATTACCTTAATGATAAAGTATCAACATAAAACCGTTAAACAAGTGACTCAGTGACAGTGGCCTGCATCTCAATTTATAAACAAACAATTCAGTAAGGATTTGATGCATCACTTTACCTATCTAAAATCTAGAACAAAAAAAAACTTGGTTAGTTTGCGTACATGTATCTCCTGCAAACTTGCTTCAGCTTAAATCATGCAAGCAGCTCTGTTTTAAAATAAGAGACAACAGAGAAATAAATAAAATACAATTGAAGATAGGACAATTAAAAAGTGTTTTTATTGCCATTATATTTAAATGTCATCTTAGAGAAGATAAATGAACGGAGAAGTTTGGAGTTTCTATACAGTCTGTGTTTCAATCAGAATTGTGAGATTGATATGTATTATTGTTATCATTAGATCTGTTAAAAAAGCTTATCCAAATATTAGTACTAGTTATGTATTGGAATTAATTATTTTCAAAGTTTGTGTAAAAAAAATCTTTGGATATTGTAGATAATTTTGAGTTTTAATGGTCCTTTCAACTCTCTATCATTATTCAAAAATCAAATTAGTACCCAAAATAGTAAGATCCCAGCGTATTATTATATAGGACATCGTTTTGGTCAAATTCTTCATGCTCGCTTAAGAATGGATTCAAGCTCATTGAATTCTCAACTTTTCCTTCGTAATTTAGTAGACTCTCCAAATTGTCGTTGTGGTGATGTAGAAACAAATTCTCACTTCCTGTTATCTTGTCCTATATACTAGTATACTAATTTAAGACAAGAACTATAAAATTCTGTTTCAGTTCTTCCTGTCCAAGTTAACACAAAAGCCTTGCTTTTTGGATCAACGGTACTCTCAGATGAGCAAAATAGTATTTTATTTAGTTTGGTGCAGAAATACATTATTAAAAGTAAACGTTTTAACCCTTGATGTTAATGCTTCATCACCCAATAGGAACCAAAGTATTTCACACTGTATACATTACAATAATTCATGTTTATTTTTATTTTTTTTCTCATTAATTTTTTTTTCTCTTCTTCTTCTTCTTTCACCTTTTTTATATTTATATCTTTATTACAGAGCATGCCAGTATTTATATTTATGTATTGTTCAATAAGTGTATTATTTTTGTAAAAGGAGACAGATTTGTAAAAGCAAATTGCTTGTTTCTGAATCCTGAATATCATTTCATTTGTATAATATCGTTTCATGATGAATTATCTGAATAAATATTGTTTAAAATAACTCTCTACACAATACTGCCATAATATCCTATCAAACAGAAGCTTTTCAATTTAATCAAATGTTCCTTAAAATACTGAGTGCAAATTTATTTGCAGAAATATATGTACCTTCATTGCTTACAATATTATTTTTTTGTTGCATTCTTCTTCAAACTGGTATATTTGGGAGTAAGAGAAAAGAGAGATGATCAAAATGGAAGGTTAAAGTGCAAACAGTTATATATTAATTATCAAATAGAAAGTCAAGACTAGAACAGGTGCAGGTCATAGATCACCCATCTTTGTTAGTTCAATCTTATTTCAACTTTTAACTTTTTTTCACTACAGGGTTTATAGCTTTGCACTTAACTGTATAATAAGTCAAAATTATTTATAGTAATTCGAGTTTTAACTAGAAAATCTAAATACATGACAGACCTAACCATTAAAATATGACCTTATTTCAAAAAACATATTATTGTTTACATGCACAATTTATTGAATTAAGTTATGACATTTTATGTTTGTAAAATAATAAAATCTAACTCAACACATAAAATTATAAAAACTTGGTACTCTTAAGCTAATTAACTTAAGATTATAAGTATTATATATATATGATAAAAAAAAATTTGCAAGGTTATGGATCTCCTTTTCAAGATAAAAAAAATGGCGGGAAAATTCTGACTCGGACTTTCACCTTACATTGTATATTGGCATTATATATGGGTCTTTCTTGCAAGTCCATATTTCTGTTGTAATCCTCTATACATGAACGGCTAATGAGTTATATGATTAATATGAGATTTAGTATATGCGTCTCAGGGTTAAAAGAAATTCAGGAAATGACAACTTATCATGATTTTTTTAGTGGAGTTTGTGATGCTAAATTTTCAGCATTCTGTTAAATAATTTACGTGCAGTCGTCTGTTTTTTCTCTCCTTTAAATGAAAATGGTTTCCTGACAATCTTTAACTAACAGGCTATTTTCTTGTGCCATCTTTGTTCTTGTTTTGTTAAGTACTGCTCGTGAGTTGCTTTCAGTTCGATTTGTGTTATAAAGTATTACATGTTTGTGAATAATTCTAAATCTGCACTTTACAAAATTTGCTAGAAGAAAATCAAAATGTAATATCAATATTCACGTCATAATTTCATATATATGTTGTTTAAATTGTATCTCATAAGAACAAATTAAGTGCTTTTCTGTACTTCATATTCTTTAAGAAGGAGTAAGTTATTAACTTTTTAAAAAAAAGCAGGGACTTTTCTTTTTTTAGGTCTCAATTCTAATTTCTTTCACGTTTCACACATCTGCTAAGCATTGATGAATTATTTTTTGGTTTTGATCGATTACAAATTTGATAATTTCCCTTCTTTTTTATAATAGTCTGATGTAGGGTAATCATATGTGTAGTCTGACTTGTATAATTGTTATAAAACATATATACATATACTCTATCGATCAAAAATCAGCAAAATGTCCCGTGCGTGAGCGTGTGTGCGTAGGTTAAGCTCCCGAGTGTCATTGTATGTGGGAGTAGGTAGAGTTTAAGCTTTGTGAAATGCAAAATGCAACTTTTTTTCATGCATGGTGATCGCTACTTCAATTCAACATACGCGTTAGTTTTGTCTGTCTGTTTTGTTATTTTTGTTTCATATGTTGTAAGTCACGTACAATTATTACAGACCATCAAATAGACATGTTTTTAAGTCTTGTTACCGACTGATATCACTTTCAATTAACTACAGCTTGCTGCCTAGTAAGAAAAATTCGAGTGTTACATGTGCATAATGTCATCCCACCTTTAAGCATATTGCTTAGGGCTTTTCTCAAAGATGATAAAATATCTACTGTTTGAATTACCTCTGAGCTACTTGGGCCGGCCATGTTCAGTTGCCCAATTACGTTAGTGTTCCAAAAATTGTTTAAACTGATTACTAGTGAACTCAGATTTCTTAAAAATTCTTAGAAGTAAATGTTATATTAAAAAGCATAAAGAACAATTAAAAACTCGTGTACCATCTTCTCTGAAACTAGTAAACCAGTTTTAACCAAACTTTAATGGAATGATATATGGGATGTCTTATTAAATCGATCTTCATTTGTTTGAGATTTAATGGAAAACATATGCTGCCAGAGGCAATCTACGATCCTGGTTGGTATTTTTTTTTTCTCAGAAACAATCTCCCCTAAAGTAACAAGACAAATTCATTATACCTTTAGAGGACTGAAGAAAACAAACAATACAATGCTATAGTATGAACGAGGCTAATTTTTCGGTTACGTTCTGTATGAAATATGTTAGTTGATACTCATATATAATACTTTATTTTAAACACTATGTTAACAGATGGTATTACAACTATAAGTCCATACAAGGTCCATTTTGTAGAAAGTATGATAACAGACAATATCTAGCCAAGCCTATAACGAGACCCAAAAATCAATTCTCTCAGCACTCCCATTCACCGCTCCCATCCTTTATGATATGTCGCTTGGGAGCGATAGTGAGTGAGAAGTTTGAGCAAGACGGGGCAATATTTAGCATAAGCTAGGGATACTGGCAATGAAACGGAACCAAACCATCGAAGTTTCAAAGTTTTGCCAAATTGTTTAAAAACTGTCTTCCACAAAAGCACTGAATATCATTGTGTGTAACATTATGTTTCATACTTTAATGGGTTTTAATAAGACACTTTTGATATGATCTAAATTACAGAAGGTTTTAACAACTTTGTGAGTTTTACCCTGCAAGTTAATAGAATGTAGGGTAATTGGTTCCACCTCTTTATAGATCGTATCGTTTGTAGTATAAATCATTTTTTTTTTATTGTACTATAGACGTATTGAAAACGACAAGACAGTTCATGTATACTATTGAATTCAACATTTTACATTTGATATGCATGTGACCTGATTGTAATGTGGAAGATTTCCTAATAAATCTAAAACAGACAAAATATCAATGAAATATTGATACGATACGAACTACCCTCACGATTGGTAATAAGTTATCATTTCTACAGCAGTATTGGAATACTAATTTCTATCTCTATGCATATATTATAAGTTACCTTGATAATTTATATGTGAAAGAGTGTGCTGTTAACAGACTAATAATTCAAAAGCATACCTCCCAGTTTACAGTTCCTAAATCGCACCGAGTACCCAATTTGCACCGATGTAGCGGAAATCTTACATGTTTCTTTAAGAATTGAATGCTTCTTTTTGTGACTTCATTGGGGTGTATAAGCGTTGACCGAAGTACATTTTGTATGAAGCGCGGAAGCGACAAGTCGGTGTCTACACCTTTGCTTATGAAAGGACAAATTCTGTTCCTCTGCAAAATGTCCTCAATAAGAATTTTCAGCCCTTCAATATGGAAAATGCCATGTATTAATCTCTTTATCATATACTTCCGTAAATAAAGAAGATTAACACCGGAAGCTGATATGGATTTTCTGCCCGGGCCGATACGGCCATATCAGCCTGAGTAGTAACGTCATTGGTCTGATACGGGGTTATCAGACCAGGTGTGCAAATACGGCTTGTTTTCTTCCCGTCGTTACACATATGCAAAAAGCACTGTATTAGGCATGAAGTATATGATAAATCATAATAATGATTAATTAAAAGTTGAATAACCCGAACTAGTGAATTTCGTGTATTAATTGATTGTTCATCTGACGTCCAGTAACAAATATATAATGCATTTTCAAGGTTTAATGTTTCAATAACACCCCCCCCCTTTTTCCCTTTAATTTGAGACACTTTTCGGGACTTGTTTCTCAATTTCGCATATGGGACATGGTGCCTTAGAACGAACAAATATTAGAGAGGATAGGGGGGTCTATTTGATCAATTTATATTGCATATTTTCAAGTCAAAGAGAAACAAAGAGTTCTATTGAGATGTTAATTATATAGTGTTTTTAGGAACATATGAACATGCAAGGATAAAAACAAAAATGCTTTTCCTTCTTAAAATACCCTGGCATGTTTCTTTATTCATTTCAATAGGAACATGTTTAATCCCGCTGCAAATGTTTGCAACCGTCCTAAGTCAGGAATCTGATGTACAGTAGTTGTCGTTTGTTTATGTAATTTATACGTGTTTCTCGTTTCTCATTTTTTATATAGGTTAGACCGTTGGTTTTCTCGTTTGAATGGTTTTACACTAATAATTATTGGGGCCCTTTATAGCTTGTTGTTCGGTGTGAGCTAAGGCTCCGTGCACGTTGAAGGCCGTACCTTGACCTATAATGGTTTACTTTTATAAATTGTAACTTGGATAGAGAGTTGCCTCATTGGCACTCATACCACATCTTCCTATATCTATGAAAGGATTTATTAAACATCCTTCATTCATCTCTGCATTTGTCTTAAATAAATTTGTTTCAACATTAATTTTTGATTTTGAATTTTTTTATTAAAAATAAAGAAACATGCGGGAGATTTTGATGATTGTGAACTTTCAATTTCTGTTAAAAAAGACCACACGAGTATAATCTGAGCATAACGTTACATATATATATATATATAGAATAAGGATTTCAGATCATGAGCAATGCAAAAACATGTAGGTCTATATATCTCTAAACAGTTTAAACATTCACTTATATATCCAGATATCCTTTATGTCAAATAGAGAAGGGGGATAACCCTAATCCATGCTTAAGTAATTTGACATATCAAATTTCCTATTTTGTTATATCAAATTCATAATTTGTTATATCAAATAATTATAATCTGTTATATCAAATTGATAATCTGTTATATAAAATAAATAATTTGATATATCAAATAAATAATTTGTTATATCAAATAAATAATTTGTTATATCAAATAAATAACTTGTTATTTCAAAATCGAAAATCTGTTATATCAAATTGATAATTTGTTATATCAAATTAATACTTTGTTACATAAAATTAATAATTTGTTCTATCAAATTTATAATTTGTTCTATCAAATTAATAATTTGTTCTATCAAATTAATAATTTGTTCTATCAAATTTATAATTTTTTATATCAAATTGTAGAAAGTAGACTAGCATAGACATAAAAGGCTTCCGTAGAATGCTATCACATGTCAACGAACTGTAGACATTTTTCGTCTTATATAAAGCTTTAAAAGAAAAAAAAAACATTAAAGGTAATAGTATAGTAAATATATGTGGTTTATCAGTTTTTATAATTATTGATAACTATTTTCCTGTTTATAATTTTTTTTTTTCACAAGCACGGGAATTATCAAACAGTAAATTTTCACGTAACCTTTTGAAATTAAAATTACCGTCAAATACAATGATTTCCTGATTTTTAGACAGACCATACTTATAAATAATTCATTTCAATTTAAAATTTGTCTTCTTATTTTTTTAGATTGATCACAAAGCAAAATTTGAAATGTCACATGTGAATGATCGATACGTAAACCATATCAGGCGTTAAGCGTATTCCAATTCTGTCAAATTTGACGTAGTTTATTGGACACTGATTTACATGAAAGCTATTTTACATTATAATAGATTGTACTTGTTTATTTATTCGTCCTCTATGTAATTGATTGTTTACTTATCTGTCAATTGACGTTTTTTTTTTTTTTTTTGGAAATAGGTGAAGGAGTTTGGGATACATAATATTGACGTTAGTTATCCTTTTTCCCATCACGTTTGATCTGCTTACACCTCAGTAGCACATGAGATCACCACCGTTTTTGTCATCTTCGCTAGCCAAGGGTTACGATCCACTCCCGCTCTCTTCACAGAGCGGGAGTGGATCGTAACCCTTGGCTAGCGAAGATGCGTTTTTGTAGGGTTCACAATTATTATTATGTTAAAACTTTAAAGGAACATCAACCAAGTACACTGACTGATATATATCATAAATATTACAGCAACTGTAATATATACGTCCAATAATATAGCAACCAAAAGACATCTAGATATACATACAGTTTTTAACTATTAACTTTAAGTCATGAATTAATAATGTAACTGAAACTAGCAAGGATCTACTAAAGCAACACAAAATTATCATAAAGGAAAACAAAAATTAACATAATATTTTGTAAAGGTATAACTAAAGGAGATTTTTGAATTTGTTGACGTATTATTACTAAGATTGCCTTCAACAGCATTGTATTGTACTGAAGAAAAAAAAACGAAAACAAAAAAAAACATCTAGATCTTATGGATGTGTAAGAGAAAATTGTTGAGAAATCATGGAAGTGCCTCCGTAAGTCAAGAAAATTTTGCAGGACATCTTTCACAACCAACAACCAACATTTAAGATTTGTTAACTTTTGGAAGCTTTGTTCGTATTGAAATCAATAAAGGAAATGCAACACTGTGTTTACACGTATCATGCACCATTTGGACTGGAATTACTCAAGCCAAACTGTTGATAAGAACTTATTTTAAACGTTTTTTTTTTTAAATAAGAGAAGTAGAGCAATAGAGCAGTAGAGTAGTCGGTTTAACATGTTCTGAAAAAGCATAAATCTAATAAAATCACAATGGTAGTTAAACGATACTGCTTATCATATTTTAGTAGAATTTGATAAAACCTGGTGCTAAGAACCCAACGTCTTGGTGCTTTGTACTTTTGCACCCCTATCTCTGCATTGCATCTGCATTCCTTTAACCACGATGATGATACTCTAACAATTATATTTATAAGGAGAAACGTGTGTGCTTAGGGTTAACTAGGCAATACTAGTATTCAAAGTATAGACTTTTCAATAAGTGATTTGACAGTTATATGTTATTATTCAATAAAGACAGACATGGCAGATCGGGTTAGACAAAATTCGATTCAATTGATAACACACTTTTACATAAAATGCAATTAAATATTCAATTATTGATAAAAAATATAATTTATGTTTAGGAGATATGTTTTATACATATTCACACAGGAAATACTGCTCCCTTTTCGATGTGTACTTTCATTATTGAAGTTTTGTCAGTTCATTTTACCTTTGCACCTGTTAATTAATGCAAATATTAATTTCTTTTGACATTTCCTTTTATTCTATCCTTAAATGTATGTAGGACAAATCAATTTCTGACCTTGATCTTTTCCTTAAACTATTTCAATCTTTATAATGTTTAATGCCTCTTGTGTTTATTTGTCACGTCTTTTATTAGTTTAGGTTTTTTCGGTATAGTTGACACATTCGTTAGTTAATATTCATTTATATTTATAATACATTGATTGGTGCTTGCTTAAAATAAAGTAGGAATTTTATTCTGCATATTCAAGACAAAAACAAATTAACAGTCAATTCAATATATAGGTTCTGCAAAATCGGTCAACCAGGTTGAAAGGATGAAACCTAGGTCTTCCACAGAAAAATCAGGGCAATTTAGAAATTTTGACTTGCAATAGACCCTACAGTCAGTCGTTAATAGGATGTTCAGAGCATATATATAGCACTCTCCATATATAGGAGGATATATGGTCTCCATTATAAACGGACGTGACTGCGTATTTATCGCGTACAATTAATTATGTAATAAATTTTGCTTTTAAAACTAAACAGAGACATGATTGATTGCTATTCTATGTGTCCAGTGGCAAATATTTCATGCAGTTTTAGGACACTAACTAGTTAACAATAAATCAAAAAGGTAAGTTCTGCAATGTGTCATTGAACACTGTCCACATCCTCATCCCTCAAACCATCAATGATTTTTATTTCTAGGATACAATAAGCAATTAAAAGTCAATTTTATTAGGTTTTTATTCTCCTTAAACCATTAATGATTTTTTTTCCTCATATACAATATCCCAGAAATAAAAATCATTATTGGCTTAAGAGATGGGGATGTGAACAGTGTTCAATGACATGGGAATATGCCATGACCCTTGGTAACAAAACATATGCTGCATTGAAAGTTCTGTCATGACAATTTAGAATAAATATGATTTAAGAGATGAGGATATGAACAGCTTTCAATATATTCATTAATTCAGATTATGTGAGATGAGGTCATGACCCTGAGTAACAAAACATAAGGTGCATGGAATTGTGACAATGATAACAATTATAAAACCAAATATCAAAAGTATATGCAGTGGTTTTTAAAAGAAAAATAGTAATGAAACCTTGAGACATACAATTTTATGAACTTAATGCCATAAACACAGTCATATTTCAACCAATACAATTCTTGACATCAGGAAAAGGAAACAGACAACCAACTGTCCTAGGCTCAGAATGATACATAACATTGTTAATCCAGTTGTATCACGGAGGAGCAAGATCTCATATACTGAATGGAATTGAGATGCATGGATACTGATGCAACTGTATGTTTAGTATCAATAATTCATTACAAGTTCTTATCCTGAAATTCACCTCATTGGCATGCATACCACATCACTCCATTTTTAGATTAATCGGAAACTGAACATAAGGTTTGACTGATACCACATGACAAGTGATACATATTTGTCGCCTTCACAATATTTGTCACAGTCAAGACAAAAAAAAAAACCATTGCAATCTTTTTCTGTATATTTTATTAATACTGGTACATATTAATGTAACTTTAATAATATGATTTTTCTCCATAACAGTTATGTATTCTGTAGAATACAATCATGATAAAAACAATGACATATATGTTCATAGTATTGCAGCCATGTACCCCTTGAAGACATTGTTATATTTACTTCATTTTGATATAGAATAAATAACTAAGATAAGCTATTGAGCATAGTTAATCCTGTCTAGATTGAAACAATGGATGAATGGCATACACTGGTGTTCATTGTCAAAAGTGAGTTTATTAAAAAATATATACATTCTCTGAGAATATATTTTCTGTTTTGGAATAACAAGTTTTATTATTGTAAAACTTGATGTTGATGAAAACCAAACATTCAAAATAAGTGTCACTCAAACACAAAAAATGAGAACACAATTTATGGTTAATGGGGTAAAATTAATTCAGGTTAGTATATAAATAAAACACATGTGGTGTTACCTTCATTTACTATTAAAATTCTTCTATAAACAGTCCATGTTTTACTGTGTCTACACACAATGCTTTTAGGTGTGAATATTAAAATAACCATGTATACATTTTTAAAAATTCATATTAAAAGTAAGATAAATTATGCATCACTGAAAGATTACTAATTGAGTTTAAATTGATGGGGTTTCTAAGTGCTAATCTGTGACAACTAATGCAAGTCAATAAAATTATTTCATTTAAAATTGTCATAAAAAGTTCTAGTAGGCCTACCACACTATTAAGCATGTTAATTTAATCTTTATTAGTTGCCTTAATTGAGAAATGGTTGGGCTTTCATTTCTTCAAGCAAGTATAACTACATAGACAGTAAATTTATTGATAAATACTTTGAATTATCTCCCTTTGTCTATTGTATCAAATTCCTGACAATTTCTATATCTCCAGTTGTCGTCAAGTTTTTTGAATGATTTCAATTTCTGAATTATCTCCAATTAACTTATGTATTCCATATGATGTATATTTCAAGCTAAAGATTGAGAAATGAATGTAATTTTTGTGGATTCCATTCAGTATAATAAAGCCACTTTTTAAACCCCTTCATAAAACAAAAGTGTCACTGAAATTGGTCTTTATTTTATAGAATGTTGAATCACATATTGGCAGAAGGGCTTCAAAAATCTGATTTGCATTGAACTAAAGACAATTTCTTTGCATGATTAATTAGATAAAAATTTTCATTTTACCACCTCACACTAACAATAAGAAATTCACAAAATATTTAATAATAATCAAAACATACAACTTAATAAAGTAATATGGAGATGTGGTATGATTGCCAATAACTACTGTGGATACATTTTTTTTTTCGTGGGTATCAAGTTTCATGGATTTAGGAAAACTTGCATCTTCGTGGATATTTGAAAATCATGGTTTTGACAATTCCAGCATAGAAAGCCTATAGAAAATTTGTATTTCATTTTCCCACAAAATCCATGAAAATTGGAATCCAACGAATAATAATGAATCCACAGTATCAATTAAAGACCAGATCAATAACAAGATCATATCAAGAAACATCCTTCAACAATGAACAAAATTAAAAGTTTAAGTAAATTCCTACAAAAATTACTATGCAAGGGGGCTTCTACTTAAATTTTGTATCAAAAAGTCAGAAATTATGTTCTGTCAAAAATTAATGTATTTGTAAATCATAAGGTCATCAACAAACATCTTAAATACACACACAAATAAATAGCATACTTGATGAACTCATCATATGATTTTTCAAAGCATAAAGATTACTGCACTAAAAAACTAAACTAAAATACTTAATATAAACTAAAATTAGCAAGATATAAGATGATCATGAATATCATTCATTGCTATAACAGTTATACATTTCGATATGCAATAAATGTATGATGATTGATTGATTATACATGTACAACAAATGATAATAACACACAATAACGTGCTAACAAAGCAGAAGATGACAGAGAGATTTAGGAAAGACAGAATATTTACATTTTGACTAAAACATTATATAATGAACAGAACTCATCATTTTGATTTCAATTGAAAAGAATCCATGACAAAGTTAACAGCAGACAATGGGTCTTGTAATTCTTTCATCTTATCTTTTCTCAGAACCCAATCTGGTTTTATCTTGTGTTGTTTTTTATGATGTATAGGTAACGAACAATTAAAACTTTTAGCTGCCAATAGTCTAGCTTGTCGTAATTGTCTACTCTCATCTATCTTGTGTTTTCGTGCTGTCAGTAAATGAATGCTCCTGATTTTCTCAGCTAACTTCTTGTCTTGGTGTATCTCCTAAAAAAAGGAATCAAGAGAAATCAAAGAAGTTGAAAATTAACATTGACATAGCAAATTTCCTATATTAATACCTGAACTAATGTGTTATGATTCATTTTAGGGATTGCAATTTTTAGTTTAATCCTTACTGAGTTCAAATACTTGGAGATTGGAAGCTCTAGTTGTAGTTGAAAACACATTTTTTCTTTTGTTTTTTTCTGATTAGTCTCAAATGACCCTTATGATAGGAAAATGGCATGTCTGATGCTAACTGGCAAAGGGCATAAATATTTCATTATTATAACACTTATTTCCAGTTCAGTTCATCTTCTTTCCATCAAAACCTGTAAACTAATACAAAAATAACCTTACCATTCTACATATATCCAGCATTCCCAGAATTCCAAGTAACATACAGGTAGAATTAAAGATGGCTCCTTTCTCCCTGTAGATCTGCATCAGTTCTATCAATGTATCCACAGAGCCATCCACATTGTAAACTTCATACACTGTCTTCTCATACTGTCAAGTGGAAATTGGTTAAATTGTAACATAAGATAGAAGATATAAGCAATTTGTTTTAACTTCTTCAGAGAACAAAAGAGTAGCTATGGAATATGTTAAAGTTTTATGAGTTTTTAAAAGAGAAATTATGATCAAATATAAAAATAAGGTATGTACATATTTTTAGAATAAAAAGATAAAATTAACAGTCTTATATTCAAAATTATAAATAAATTGATTACTTTGAGGTAATACAGCAGAACTTGGCCAATTTGGATTGCAAATGATTCGTTGAAATGTTTACTAAAATAAGCAAATGCTGATAAAGATTCATTTACATAACCACCAAAAATAGATAGGTAAACTCAATTTGCAACAGCTAAACCAATGTTTGACGTAGGCAGAATCAGATAAAGGTAATTTACCTTTGCTAAGTTGAGCAGTATGCTAACAGAGTATTTGATAAGTTCCATGTGAGGCTGACTTCTATTACATCCTCTCATTAGTCTATAGATCACATGTACAGCATTGACTGATACAAACTTCTCACAACATGCTGCTGATAAACGGGTGGCCACATCTGAAGAATATAAAATCTAAATCAAATTTGTTATCAAGTGAATATTCCTGGTATTCTAATAAATTTGAATGATTTCAGCTATACCATTTTTTGACATCTTATTATGAGGTTAAGAAGGACTGATAGCAATTCGATAATAAGATAAACTGTCAATTAAGGATGAAAAAATTGCAGCTAAAAGCATTGTGTCTAAGGACTCGATTGCCACCACTGAAGCTTTGTAATTTTCCAAGTTAAGAAGGGGCATAACTCTAAAAACGTAGATGTCTCACCGCCCAAATTAAAACTTTTGTCTGTGTGTTGTGATTCTTAGCATTGATTATGAGTTGCAAGAAACAAAGTAAGTTTGAATGAGGAAATAGAATAAGTCCAAATTTCAACTTTTAAAGGGGCACAATTCAAGAACAGTAAGTGACACACTGCATGAATTTTAACTGTGTCTGATTTTTGGCATTGTGTGTGAGTTTCATAAAATTTGAATGAGGAAATGAAAATGGGATGGACAGAGGACAGTCAAGTGTAACACTTAATGCCCCCATTGCATATGACCTGGGCATAAAAATAACTCTCACAAACATACTCTTCCATTAACTTCTTAAATCCTAGTGAAATGATAGAAATATTAGATATATTTTACCTAAATGTATGAGAACTTCTAGGATATAAGACTACTTAGACTAGTAAAATGATAGATAATATTACCTAAATGTATAAGAACTTCTAGGATATGAGACAGCTGCTTGTATCTAAGTAGGTAATCTAAAGCTGATGCCATTCTGTTTCCAAGTTTGTTTTCCTCAGTGGCTGATCTATTGGCTTTTTCCACTCTCTTTCGAATCTTTTCTATCTTCTGTCCAATACTTCTCCTTCTTACTTGTTCACCTCTCCAAATTGACTATTAAAAGATTAAAACAAAATTTTTATGAAAAATTCCATCTAACAAAATTGAAATCTGTAAAAATGTGACAAGTCAAGGTAAAATATCTGTCTCAGTTTTTTTTTTTTATAAATGTTGTCAATTCCTCATAGTCTGATCATTCTAATCAAAGATTTTGCAAATAAATATATGGTTAATTCTAAAGATCTATTCAAACATTCCAAAAAAATCTTTCATTTAGTATTATATAAATATAAATGAAACAGCTAGGATAAAAAATTAAAAAATGCACATATGCATTGTTTCTTGAAATTTACGTATTTAGAATCTAAAAGATTTGGGTAACTTCATTGTTCATAACTTCATACCCCAAAATGAATTTAATGCTGACATCTGTTATATGTTTAAGACACTGTTAGCCAATTACATTGTTTTGGAGTATGCCTTTTAAGCTTTTTACCAGTAATTTGTTTAGACACCTTAAGTTATTCTAATGTTAAAGTTATGTTTTACAAACTACTGTGACAGTACTTATATTCGTGTTAATAAAAGCACCTGTAACTTGACAATGGCTTTGATTTTAAGTTTCTGTTTCCTGATTAGAAGCCATTTCCTGACAGCTGTCTGTATCTTTACTGCAGCCTCCTGTCTCGTCTTCAGATGAAACCTGGCTTTCCTTTGTAAGACAACTATAGATCTCTGGAGCTTCAAATACCTCAGTCTACAAAGTCTACCCTTTATCCATCTCTGAAATACATACAATTATAACTGTTATGATAAAGAAAGTGCTGCTCTACTGCTAATCCAATAGATATATAATAATAATTCCTAAGAGAAATAAGTATAAACTGCATCCCTTTAACCAAAACAACCCTTGAACTTTAAAAAAGTTATTCTTCTATTGATTTTATAGAGAGCAAACTTTTTTAAAGAGTAAAATATAATATAAATGACTGGATAAATCAGCTATTGAGAAAATTCTCCCTCTTGCTAGAATTGTTTGGTTTTTATCCTGTAGACATTTATACCTGTATGATAAGTATCTTGCCCAGTTTTTCTTTAGCTTGCTGCATCAGTTTGCACTTTTTGTAAAATCTTTGTATTGTAATAGCAGCTAAGTTCACCCATAACATTTTGGTAAATTTCCTCACATAGGCTTGTCTTGCTTTTTTCTGTAACTGTAAACAGAATTTTATACAATTTTAAATCTATTTTTCTAAGTTAAAATATGCAGTTACAAATACAAAATATAAAATCAATATTGCTTATTCAATTTAATGAAAAATCTAGCAAATGTTGTTTTCATATCAAAGAAATATGCCAGCTTTCAATTGTCCATAGACAGAAATATGACAGGGGTTTTAAATATCAAATTTTTTGTTGTTAGTAAATTTATAGAAATTCAGTACTGGTACCTGCAAACACTTCAAAATATGTGGCAAATAAAATTTGGCTAAATGTGGGACCTCCAATCCATTATATAATATCAAGTATTTCTTGTGACTGTCTCATTGACTTTGAACCATCATTTCCATAAACATTCATTATTTCATCAAATCCATAGTAATTTGTATTAAAATAAAAGTACATAATGATTTTAAAGATGTAATGGTTATATCTTTTTAAATAACACAAACATACTGTCAGACATACTTTTTCCTATATTTTTTGGTTTCAGATTTTGATAAATCCAAATAAAACTAGATTTGCCATTGCAAGCAATAGCGGATGGCACCCTTCCCCCATTGTTAGGCGAGTGGCAGCCAAGAAACAACAAAATAATTTAACTAAAGCTTTATTATTACTATTGACAAAATCTCACCAAATATAAAGTTGTTTCTTGGGTGCGCACATACTTTTCCAATCGAAAATATACTTAAAAATCTGATGAAAAACAAGGAAAATCACAAAATTTTACAAAATATGCAAATTAAGGCATGATTTGTTGCCATGGTAACTTGTTCAATGTCCAAAATAATTAAGTTTTTCTGAATACCTTCTACCTGAGATACTTTTCAGTAATTTAAAGATATGTATGATAACTTTTAAATTTGCAGTAATTTTTTGGGCCAAATAAGGGCTTTATTGCCCCTACTCCTTTACTTCAAATGATCTTATTCTAATCTGTATCAATCATATGACAATAAGTTAAAATTAGCTAACATCTATCCATACTATTAACTAACCTTTAATTGTTGTCTTGCTTTGACCTTCCTATAAGCTTTCTGTATACAAATGACAGCCCTTATTTCTTTCCTTAATTTTCCTGTCTCCTTTTGAACTAAATATCTCCTAACACAGCTCTGAACAACAATTACACTCATTATGCGACGTTTATACTCTAGTCTCTGAAGCTTCATTCTAACCAAAGCCTGTATCTTTATAGCAGCTTTCAGCCTGTGTACAGTTTTCCTGTCCTGGTAGCCTCTATAACAGGCTTGTATCAGAATAGCACTTTTCCTTCTTTCATCTAAATAATTTCTTACACGGTTTGCAAAGGACCTCCTCTTAACACATTTCTGTATTTTGACTACAGCTTCCACTTTCTTCTGAAAATGTCTCCTTTCCAGCATACCTCTGTATTGAGACTGAATTGTTATCACAGCTCTTCTTATTTTTTGGTAATTCTTGACACATTTATATTGTTTGTAGTGGGACTGAATTGTGATACAGGCTTTCATTCTCATGTGCAACATTCTTGCTTGATTTCCCCTAACTAATGCTTGCAATTTGACAACTGTCTGTATTGTTTTGACATACTCCATTCTTATATTTTTGCCAGTCATGCAGGCTCTGAAATGTCTTTGAATTGTAATAGCAGACGATTTGAGGTTCATGTACTTCAGTCTTTGTTGTTTGCCATGCACAAGAGCTTGTAATCTAATAGTTAAACAACACAATCTTTTGTATTCCTTTTTGGCCAAATATGCTTTCCAACTAGACTGAATTGTGATAGCTGCATTCTTCTTAGTTAAATCATCTCTCTGAATTTTATGCATTTCCATCACAACACGCCATCTATTCTGAATTATACACGCTGCTTTCCTCAAAGACTTTAAGTTTTTGCGAGCTAAATATCCTCTGAAAGATTTCTGAATTGTCACAATATGAGATAATTGTGTATTGAAAGTCCGCTGTGCTAACCATCTTCTTATATGCGACTGTAATAAAACTGCAGTTGATCTTTCCTTCAAGAAAGCCAATCTTTGCTGATGGCCAGACAAGACAGCTCGAAATCTTTTCTGACACACTAAAGCTGCAGACTTTAATTTAATGAATCTTTTTCGTTGCAGATAACTTTTCACAACACTCTGAATTCTTATCACATGTTTAATGTTCTCAGCATATCTTTTCCTAACCTGATAACCCCTACAGTATTTCTGAATAATAACAGCAGATACCTGCATGGATAAATACTGATTCCTCATTTGTCTTGTAGTTCTGTAGTTTTTGTAATGTCTCTGAATTGTCACCGCTGCATCCTTTACTTTTCTGTTCTTGTGTCTTACTCTATATCCTCTGTAAACTTTTTGAATCACAGTAGCTCTATTGTGTCTTTGCTTTTCTTTACATCTTTCTAAATAAGCACAGTACCAATCTTCAATAATCAAAGCTGCTCCTTTTTGTATTAAAAATTGTCGTCTAATTTGTTTAGACAGAATGCTAGCTCTATATCTGTTTTGACATGCAACAGTTACTTTCCTCAATTTTGTGAATTTGTTATGTTCAATATGTCTTCTAAAAGCTGACTGAATGACTACTGATGCTTGAAACTGTCTCTTTACATTTTTTCTAACCTTCCATCCTCTGATAAAAGCTTGTAACGTATTTATAGCACCTTTGGTAAGCAGAAACTCTTTTCTCATTCTCGCTCCTTTGATATAATTCCTGTAAATTTTCTGACAAGAGAGGACTGCCTTTTTCAAGGATGTAAATTGTCCATATTGAATATATCCTCTATACACTGACTGTATTTTTGTAGCAGCTTCATTTTTCATTCTCATTTCCTGTCTGACCTTCCATCCTCTGATAAAAGCTTGTAATGTAATTGTAGCACCTTTTGTAAGAAGAAATGCTTTTCTATGTTTTGCTCCTATTCTATGATTCCTGTAAATTTTCTGACAAGAGAGGACTGCCTTTTTCAAGGATGTAAATTGTCCATATTGAATATATCCTCTATACACTGACTGTATTTTTGTAGCAGCTTCATTTTTCATTCTCATTTCCTGTCTGACCTTCAAGCCTCTGTATCTTGCTTGAATAAAAATAATTGCATTCTTCAAATTAATAAATTCTTTTCTTGCATATGAACCTAGGACATGTGTCCTGTATACATTCTGGCAAAGGACTGCTGCTTTTTTCAATCTTTGGTAGTTCTTCTGCTGTATGTATCCTCTGAAGGCACTCTGAATCGTCTTTGCTTTCTGGTGTTGCTGTACAATCCCTTTCCTAACCTTCCATCCTTTATATGAGGCCTGTAGTGTCATGGCAGCTCCTTTCTTTATAAGAAATTCTGTCCTGGTGTATGACCCTAACACATGAGCTCTGTATATTCTTTGAACAGTAAGTGTGGCCTGTTTCAAATGATTGAATTTGTTATGGAGAACATATCTCCTGTATGCTGATTGGATCACTGTTGCAGCCTTGTGTTGTCTGAACAACAATTTTCTGATCTTCCGACCTCTAAAAATTGCCTGTATTGTTACTACGGCAGTTTTTGTGCACAAATATTGCCTCCTACAAAATCTTGCCATCGTTTTATTACGATACAATTGCTGACACTTTATCACATTCTGTTTCAACTTTAAATATTGCGTTCTTCCTCTGTGAGATCTGTAGAGGGTCTGAATTTTCAATGCAGCTTGATGTCTTTCTCGTTCCACTTTGCTGATTTTGTACGATCTGTAATGTCTTTGGATTACTAAGGCAGATATCTTGATCATGAGGTATTTATATCGTTCTTTCATTCCTGTTATTTTTGCTCTATATAAAGCTTGACATGTTTTAGCAGCTTTCCTCATAGAAAGATAACATTGTTTCTGTTTGTAACCTCTGTATACAGATTGCACCTTTATAGCTGAAACATTTAATTTCTTTACCATCTTTCTCACCATAAATCCTCTAAAGTAGCCTTGAATTGTAATGGCTGCTCCTTTCTTCACTAAGTACATTGTTCTAACATATTTACATTCTTTATAAGCACGGTAATGTCTCTGTAATAATAAGGTAGAATGTTTTAACTGAAGAAATCGTTTTCTCTGCAGGTACCCTCTTATGTTTGTCTGAAGTTTTACAATGCTGTGGATGGATCTTCTGAATCTCTGTTTTTCTATAAAGCCTCTAAATCTGGTCTGTATGACAGTGGCAGCCTTTGTTTGTCTGATTATCTCTTCTCTTTCTGTTCTTTTCTGTAACTTTTCTCTCAACCTTCTCTGACATACTATGACAAATTCTTTCAAGCAAAGATAGTAATCCCTTGCTATTTGGCCTCTGAACTTAGTCTGTATGATAATGGCTGCCTTGTTCATTTTAACAAGGGTCTGTCTAACTTTTCTGCCCCGCCAGTATGACTGAATTACAACACAAGCTTGTTTTATCTTATCATATTTTCTCTTCTCTATTTTCATAACTGACCATGCATGGTGATGCTTTTGGATGACTGCTACAGCTTTCTTCTTTTTCTTAAAACTAGTCACAGCTAAGAAGGTTCTCACAGAGGATTGGATTTTGATGACTGATGTTTTCATATTTTGATACTCTTTCATGCATCTCCATCTTCTGATACAAGATTGTAGATAAACAACAGCCTGTTTCTTCTGTCTAAATTCTTTTTGACATTTAATCAATAATAAATGTCTTCTGAACCATTCCTGGATTTTCAATACTGCTTGTTTTTGTTTCTTGTATTGAGTGCTGGCTAAACATCTTCTTGCTGATGCTTGTAGTCTGATAACATGTCTTCTAGTCTTCACATAGATCTTTTTCTGGACAAAGCCTCTAAAAGCTGCCTGTATCTTTATGGCAGCTGCAATGTGTTTTGCTTTTTTTGATTCAATCAATGACTTCCACCATCTTTGGATTTTGAGACAACTTCGGAGTTGTTTATGATAAGTCTCTCTGTCTTTTCTCATTAGTAAATACGTTGAGAAGTATCTCTGAAGTGTAACAGCCGATTTTTTCAACTGTTTAAATTTTCTCTTTTGACAAACCATCCTGTAATAGGTTTGAATTTTCACTACAGAAGACAAATGTGTTTTCAGAAGTTTTTTGCAAGCATACATTCTCCATGTGGTTTGGATTTTCAATGCAGCTTTTTCTCTTTTGAAATTTTTCCTAGCAGTTATCATCCTGAAGACAGATTGAATGGTGATTGCAGCCATCTTTTTCTCCACATATTCTGACCTACATTTCTGCTGCAGTTTGTAAGCGCTATATTTTGATTGGATAGTTCTGATTGATTTGATGATGTTACGGTATTTCTGTTGCTGTAAATAAGATCTTACAGTAGATTGAATAGTTATTGCTGCTTTGACTTTTAGCTGGAACTGTGATCTATCTCTTTGTGCTAGCATGTATCTCTAAAATAGAAACAAATATATAAATAGAAAGACTTATTTGACATTACCAAATTCTCATAAGTATAAATCGGATGGTTCAGCACTTATAAAACTTACTTTATAGTGGTTTCATTTTTTTTTTCACTTCTTAAATCTTCTTTAACCCTTTACTCCATGTAAATTATTTTTTAACATACTTAATTCGCATAGGATTTTTTCATTAAAAAAGAATCATCAGGTTTAAAGTATTAAAATGCATTGTTAAAACAAATATTTCATCAATGAAATTCCAGTCAGATATTCTCATGAATAACCTGTTTATATTAGATACAACTTTTATTAAGTCTGATTCTCATTTGTCTTAGGCAAGACATTTTAACTGAGGCACTACACAGGCGACAAAAGGCGTCATTATGGAGTAAAGGGGGTGGCGTCAAAAAGCGTCATTATGGAGGAAAGGGTTAAGTCAAGTCAAAAAACAACTTTTCAGTTCAGAAAAAAAATGTCTTCTTACATTGTGGTAAATGTCATTCATGAAAAGATGTCGGATGATCTGAACATGTCAAAACCATTGTAGGTTTTATATCAAAACTTAATTTAATTTTAACACTATCAGGTGCAAACTATTTTGACATGAACCTGAATAACTATTGCAGCTTTAATCTTCTTTCCATTATCTCTCTTCCATTTGAGGTGATTGAGCAGTTTCTTGGCCTTATATCCTCTCCATGCTGTTTGTATTTTAACAGATGCTGTTTCCTGTCTTGCTTGCTTTCTTCTGTGGAAGAAACATCTCACTGCTTTCTGAATAACTATTGCTGCTTTCTGCTTTATCTGTAAATATAGTCAATGTAACTACATATTTACATATTTGAATTATGGGTCTGAACAATATTTGTTAAAATGATCCGAGATATGATAAAAATAAAATATTGTTTCCTTTACCAACTAAATGAAATTGTAACTAACACCATAGCTGTAATATTTTGATTTGCTGTAATTCATTTTCCACTTCATGCACTTAGGGCTGTTACATAAAAACAGAAATGGGACCCAGGGAAGGCACTTCCAAATCTCAATTATGGGTGGATGTCATCTATTTTTTTTTGCATAGTGGAAATATAAGTGAAATTTTAATTTGCATCTATAGGTGATTACCACATTTTCAAAAAGCCTTCCTGCCATGCAAGTGAGTATTAAGCTAGCTATAAAAAAAACAAGTTTAATCCCCTATTATCATAAGAAAATGCCTGTACCAAGTCAGGATTTTTTTCTAGATGTGTTGAGTTTTAGATTTTGCCATTTGATTATGGAGTTTATAGAAGTTGTAATTTATCATTGAAGATGAACATTCTATGAATCATTTGCTTTCTAACAATAATTAACTTACACTTTTTTGTTTAGTAAAGTCAAGTTAAGAGTAGAGAAAAATATTCTACTTCTGCAAAATAACCAAACACTTCCTTACTTAAATGAGAAAAAAACTAGATACACTATGAGCAAACCTCATAAAATAATGTTCTCTGCCCCTTGTATTCATCTTAATATACAAAGAATTGACCTAGGAAGTCCAACCTTATTCGCAACACATCCTCCATCACACGGTGTAGTGTGTTTAAGGTAGGAATGCAAAATATCACCAGGTTTCAAGGAACAAAAGAATAATAATCCTAATATGAGACATATAAGTAAAAAAACTTAGAAGAGCTGATGCATAAGTTATTTCTAGACACACTTATATAAAAATTAAATTCTTTCTTACCACAAAATCTTTCTTGACTTTCTGTAAGTGATGTCGTCTCCATGCTAACTGTATAACTCTGGCAGCTCTGGACTCATGCCGTATATCTAACAATCTGGCACACAAGTAGGTAACATATGTCACAACCACTTTTTCATCTGGTATGGTGTTAGACATGTCTGCTGATCTCAACATCAGAGGAATACCTCCCAATTCTGATACCTTAAACGAAAGTTATGCATGTTTGTTTCGTTCAACTTATTGATCCAATTATTGAAATAATTTAAGATATATATCTGCAATGAAAAACAAAATCTACAAATAAAACACTTTTCACAGAGATGATTTTGCCCGTTGAAAATAAAAATAGAAATGACAAAAGAAGTCAATAACTGTATACAATAAAGAAATCATAATCAACAAATCATGTAAATAATTACTAAAGTTCACTGATTTTTGAAACAGAATCATATTAATGGTTCTAGATATAAATATGAAAGATTATTAAAAAATAAAATTATGTTCTCACATTAATTGAGAAAGAATTCAAAACCAGAAGCTTGCTGGACTAACAAGTTTTCTGCATATTAATAAAATCAGGTATCGTGTACGAAGTACCTTGTAAAACTTGACATTCTAATACTGTCACTGACTTTTTCGTTTAAGGAGGCTCGAGGGTATAAAAATTTCAGAAAAAAATCAAACATTTGCTTTTCATTACAAATTTTATTTATTTCCTTTTGTAGTTGATACTTCATCATATGGTACAAAAATCATTCAAAACAATCACTTCGTGTTGGCCCCAGATGACTTTCAAAATGTATACATCATTGAAAAAGTTCCAAATTATCTCCCTTTGGTGGAAAAAAAAGCCATATTTTGGCTCTAAAATTGAAATATCTTTTTCAACTCATCGGTGACCTATATTTTTTAATATAATTTCCATATAAGCTGTACTTAAACTAAATTATTGTAAAATTTTAGAGATTTCTGTAATAAATTTCTTTTTTTTTATTTCTCCTATTACTTCAACAGAAAAAAAACAGCTTTACAAAAATGTATGCTTCTTTCCAAGGCAGATTGTGAGCGCAAATGAACGGTGACCCCACTTTTTTATTTTATTTTTCTATTAACTATAAGATAAAGTTCATTTATAGAAAAATATAGAGAAATCCTATATAAATGATTTAGACCCGCGAACCCCCTTAAATTTGAAATGTAAAAAATAAGTCTTGCTTTGTGACATTTGAGACAGAAAAACAAAAGTCATAAAGTAAATATTGTACCGACTTACCTTTTCATACAAAGTTTTGAAATTTTCTTTTTCATTTGATAACATCTGTTCAAACAATGCATCATCTTCTTTCACTGTAAAATATATTTATACTGTATTATAATCAAAGAAGTAAAAAAATCTTTACAAGCAAATGAATGTTAAGGTCTAGAAATCAAATGTGTTTTTCTAACTCTGTATGAAGAGGGAAAGACTTTTCCACTGTAATTCCAATTTTAAATTTAAAAAAAGTAAGTTTATTATAACATCATTTGCTGAGAATTGTTAAGAATTGTTAATAAATATCCTTTGAGATGGTTCATATTGAAATTCATAAATATATGCAAAATAAAAATAGTAATTCCACTGTATGGCATTGGCCTTGTGATATTATTTGGTGCTCAGATATTTTATTTTTCTAATAATGATGAAAGTTGACAGGTTTTTTTAATCTCACGATAGTTTTCCAACCATCATTGATGATCAGACGTAAAATGTTATCCCATTTTTCATACTCATCTTTATAATATTTAAAAAAGCTGTCACCGCGAGATAGCCTTTTGTGCTGATGCGGCGTAAAGCAATTACCAATCAATCATACTCATCTAATGTATAAAAGTGATAAAACTCTAATATGTGTTTTCAATCATCAGTATGTCTACTGACTGACCCCAAATTCTATAATAAACCCATTTGATTGTGAATATAAGGCTTTAAAAGAACATGGATGTATCTTATCATAGGCTATATTCATACAAACATTTTAATCACCTACCTGTAAATGGTGCTTGACCAAAGCTATCAGACAGACTATTGTTCTGATCATTGGCCTGGTCATTGTCTTCTGTCACAGTCCTCATGGTTTTATGTTTGATGATCTCCCTTGGCAAGAGTGATGGATGGTAGTGGTGTATCAGGTGACATAAGACACGCCCATCTCCAAAGGATACAGTGAAGTTTTCAACCTGATTAATATTGGGATGCTTTAAGTCATACTCAGTATAAAATGTATTAAGTAGTTCATGACAAATAATACCAAAACCATACTGTTAAGATAACATGTATATTTAAAATATTTAGAAAACAAATTCAAAATAAAAAATATTCAATTCCCATAAATAAATACATGTCCACTATTTCATTCAATTTAATATGAATAGCTGTTCAGTAAAATTCTAAGAAGAATTTTTATTTAATTTCACTGAAAATTCAGAAAACAATAAGCTGAACAAGAAGTGTCATCATGTTGTTATGATTTATCTCAGTGAAATATCTTATTATAGAACCTTATTATTGTGTAGGGGACAAAGAAATCCTAACCAATAACCATTTCAAAATAGTCTTTACCATTCTTTTAACTAACTTAATTTTGAATACATCTAATTCTGATACACTACTTCAAGTGTTATTGAAAGTAGTCCGGTGATGATTGCTATTAATCTCAGCTCATGCATGTTAACACAGGTTTTATCACATAAAATAAAAAAAAATCTCCAGACAAGAAATACTAACAAAAACCTCATTTAGCAATATCAATGTCCTCAACATTAAACTGTACCTGAATTCCATAGTATGCACTGACAACTCTGCACCACTTCAACAGCAACATGACTAATTCATTCTGTGAGAACAGATCTGGGTCTATAGAATCTCTTTTCTTCTGACTGAGAAATTCTTCATATCTCTGTAAGGCAGCCAGCTGATTTTTAACCATCAGACTCCTCTCCAGAATCCTGATCTCTTCTTTAAGCTGCTCCTTATTCAACAGTAAGCTAACCTAAATTATAAAGTATTTGCAAATTTGAAAATGTCAAAATATTGTAATGCATGACAGTTGACACTGGAGCATGAGAATATGGTCAATGCTATATAACATATTCCTGGTACTTGTTCAAAGAATTGCACAAATGCCTGAAAAAGTAAAAGTTAAAACCATATGGCATATGTTAGACAGAGTTGTTGTAACCAATTCTTATAGAACATTTTGTATTGTTGATTTAACTAAAAGAAGTAAATTTGATTTACAATCAGTTCAAATATTGAAGTATCTCCCTTAGGCCAAATAAAAATATATGTGTGGTTCCAGTTACATACTTTTCGGTAGGTCGGCAAATTTTATTTATTTTTTTCTAAATTTTATTTAGGATTGTCAAAATCCGGAAAAAAATCGTGAGTTTACCAAAATTGTTTCCAGTATTACACACGTCAATACCGGAAGTCAGCCATTTTAAAAGCGTTCGGTTGCAAAATAAAGACAGTCATTTACGTTTTACATTAATTTTGTTGCATTTTGACAACAAATTGTTATGAATTCTTGCATTTTACCAATAACAGATACTTCTTATGGAAATTCAAATGACAGAAATTTACGAATTTTATATCATTTTAATTCACAATCCTCAAAATCAGATCGTTTGAAATTTATTTTTCAGAAATGAAAAAAAAGTTCTAGGGTCAGGGGGTTTAAACAAGGGTCGGTCGGGTTACTGAAACCACACATATATTTTTATTTGGCTTTAGTCTGTAACATGCATTAGGATTAATATGCACCAAAAATATTCCTTGTCATTCAAACAGACAAAACCTTTTTTTCTTTCTTTTTTGTCTAAATCTACATTCAAGTTTGTCTTTCTGATATATAGCAATGAAAACAGTTGGTATATGAAAATAAAATGGCAAACAACTTGCTTGTTTTGTGCGAATATTACAAAGAAAGACGCACATTAAAAAAAATACATCTTTTTTCTATTACCTGATACTGTACAATGAGACACCATAATAATTTCAATGTCTTTTCTCTGTGACCATCCACTACATCTCTACATGTCACTTTTGTACCTGTCAATTAAATACAACAACATAAAATAATGACAAAAAATAAGATGTACAAACACAACTAAGTTATTTCAAGTCAATACATTTGTATATTTAATGTACAAATATTTATGAATATTATATAGGAAATGTATTTACTTTTAACCTACTTGCACACACAAAACCTTTGGTGAAAATTCCCTGGCAAAAGCTGCCCTTGATAAAATTGATAAATCAATCACTGGAATAATATTTGAATACAGGAAGTGGGTGTGACTGATTAAAAAGTGTAAACACATTTTAACTCAGTAGGTTCATTCAGAGAAAGGGTAATGAATAATTATAACAATATATTTAAAATTCAAAGTATTGGCATACAATAACTTGGTATCTGACAGATCCAAAAGTTACTCACAAGATACAACTCATTACTGTCATGCTGATAACCAAACATGAAGTTATTCAGTGTGACCAAAATATTTGATTGACAAATGGACAGACAGAAAGACCAACAGACAAGGTGAATACAATATGATTCCAATATTGCCCAAGATTTTAGAATGTAGGAGTAACAATAATATATCAAAGTAACTAACCTTTCAGGTCCACATTTACTCCTTGTTTGGTTAAGATTTGGAACACTACATCCATGTTGTGTATTTTCTGTAGACGACTTATGGCTGGGGCTCTTAGTTTCTTTGTAAGCGTATGATCTTCACTTAGTATCTCCATAACACGTCTATAAAGATAAATATAGTTGTTATTGTATCATATTTGTTTTGCACAATTTTAATTTTTAATTGTATTCTGATATATAACTTGTGGTTGATTAACTCAGGGTTTTGACATTACAGTTCTTTAATTGCCTAGGACAAATGAAATCAAAAACCATGACTGATAATTAATCATTTTCCTAATAATTTATACTAACGCTAATCTTATTCCATCTTTGAGATCTGTTGCTAGGTTTGAAACAGCATAATCAAATTCATCCATTGCTGTTTGGGTGTGTTTGATTTGATAACCAAGGTATCCAAGATGGCGGGTGATATCACCTTCTCCTGCCAAATAATCTCTTGAAAATTCTATCAGCATAGTTTTGCAGGTCTACAAAAGAATGATTAATATAATAGAAGAAAATAATTATGTTATAACAGCAGTTAAAAAATTATGCAAATATCCTCTATTTTTAGTATCAATTTCAAATGGTATAAATGCAACTCTTGATGTAAACTTACAATGCATTTTTTTGTTAATTAATAACACATCTTCTCTATAAAATCTAAAATTTACATAAATCATATAATATCAAACTTTTACAATTGTTAACAAACTATGCAAGTGGAAAACGGTACTGTTACATCTTTCTATGTCAACCTCAAATTGCATGACCTAAACACAACTTTATCAACTGATGCCCTGCTTGCATATATAAAATTATAAAGGGACATAACTCAAGAAAGTAAAAACAGGGACGCAACACAAATTTGAATTGATCTGTGTTTTGTGCTAATAAGTGTGATCAGCATTGTGTTTAAGTTTCATAACATTTAGTTGAGGCAAACTAAAGTTAGAGAATGGAAAATAATTTCGGGATGTAAATATGGACGGACAACAGACAAGGGTAACACTAAATGCTGACATAAAGATATGCTTCAATCTTGTTTTATTATATTTAAAAAAAAAAAAAAAAAGATAATGTAGCAAAATACCTTTTATTTAATGTATTTTACCTTGTATTCAGCATCTTTACAGAAGAGACATGGATCTTGGGGTACCAGCCTTTTTGATTTAGCATGATCTAAGAAGAATACTAAAATCAAAAACTTCTTCAGCAAATGTCTCGAGATGGCTTCAGCATATCCTGCAAAATAAAAAAGTTTGCTTCCACTTGTTTAAGTTATAAAGGATAGCATTGGAGACAATGTGTGAGCAATTTGTGAAACCAACTTTACAACTTTTATTTGATCACTCAGACACAATACATATGTGTAACAAGAGGAATATAATATTTACATATATACAAACAATACAAATCAATGATGGGTATAACAAAAGGAAAAAACATAAAAAGAAACTACATTTTTAAACAATCATTTTACAAAATGTTCTTAAGTTTACTAATAAAAAGTGTTAGATTTTTTAACACTTTTGCATTACTTAGTGACAATCAGCCTATCATTTTTTGATAACATGGATATCTAGTAAAGTAAATAGGAATATGTTTGTTTCATATTTTTACAACCGTAGGAACTGACACTCAAAAAGGTAATGAAATTCAGTGCCAATTCCTACAGGACACAAGTGGCATATTCTTTCTTCTTTTGAAATGTTTGTCCACCTTCCGGTTTCTATGGGTACTTTTAAATTACAACACCTCAATTTTGTTAAGAATGATCGTTCTCTTGGAAACAATTTTAGAAGGTAGTTTTCCAGATTAAGTTCTAATTTAAATTGATCATAAATTTTTCCTCTTGATGATTTTTTCTATTTAAACCAACTGCATTTGATGTAAACTAGATTTTTTAAAGAGAAAATGTATAAAAGGCAAAGTCCATGTTTTGCTAAATGGAAAAATAAAAATCACTCTGATTAAAAAATACAATAAGATGCGCTAAACAATATTGTGAAATAGTAGCCTCATGTTTTGTTCCTTTCCAGTAATGTTTTTTTGACATATGGAGTAAAACAGTGAAGTTTACCTTTTGCTTTTAGAAAACCTTCCAGATCATATATAAATATGGAAGTGCACAACACTATAAGATTTAATGTAATTCTGTCAACATGGTCAAGGCTCGATACATTCCTTAAAGTAATAGTAGGAGAAATTTGGTCAGACAGATGGTCAAAATCATCTCTTGCATAAGTTTGATCAATGACTTTATATTAAATTTTAGACATTCTTAACATTGAAACATAAATCATTTGATTATAAAAATAATCTTACCATGACTATACAGGTGTGGAACTGATGGATGAGAAAATTCACAGGCAATATCAGGATTACCTAAAACCCTGGTTATTATGAAACGTGACAGTCCAATCACGTCACCATTGTTTTGTATCATTATCATTTCACCAAATGTTGTCTGAAATCAAATACACTGATATTCATATGCTTATTCTCAATATTCATACTTTTTTCTTCTCTAATACATTTTTGTATTAAAGTCTTGTTTGATAAAATGAAATAATTTCTGGCTTATTTCAATTTTGAAATATAATATATATACATATGATCTGCTGCTTTAGGGTTATTCCAGAAAAGTTTCATAAGGGGCAGAATGCCTTTGATTAATTATTATGTTGATTGGGCGAAAAAGTTCAAAAAATATCTATGTAAAACAAATACTGCACCTTAACTTTTAATATGTTGGGGTTACCCCTTAAATCATGGGCGTTCCCCTAAGCCTGTAAACCAGTTGTTGTCATTGGTTGCTGTCTGTCCTATTTTTTTCTTTTATTGTTTTGTAATTAATCAGGCTGTTGTTATTTTTTGTTCCAATTTAACTACAGTTTGTCATGTTGGCCTTATATAGCTAACTTTAATGTAGATTTTGCTAATTGCTGAAGGCTGTCCGGTTACATATAGTTGCAAACATCAATGCCATTTGGATTTAAGTTAAGAGGTCATTGGCCATCAGACAACATTTAATAATTTTCATATATTACCTCCAAACCAATCCTTAACCATAGAGGATTGAATGATAACAGCATATCTAAAATGGCTTGCTTTAAACCTGAAATATATCAAACATATTGTTTATACATATATTATGATTAATATAGTAAGCACAAGCAATATGTTATGAATAAATAGTATATAATACTTGTTTACCACATATCTTCAAACTGTTATTCAATCAATTCATAAATTGTTTTCAGTTCAGTCTTTTTATTGTATTACAATCATGATTTATTTTATATTTATCAGTTGAATTAAGATTTTTAGATAACTTTCTTATGACTAAATATAAAGTCTGTATGTCTTACTTTTTAACTTTCCCTTCAAATGTGCTGATGAGAAAAAAGTTGATTTCAAATGATTTTCAGTTTCCAGCATTGAAGTGATGGTCCATCACTGTCCAAGTTTAATGTAAGGGTCAAGCAAAAAACAGACAGCTTGTCCAATGCAACCTGCATGTAGCTTAGTTGTTGTTTTTTGATAACATGTTTGCTTTGAGGTTCATGTTACTAACTCTAGATATCTTGGTTTTTTTAAACTTTTGTTTACATACAATATATATACATAAACAAAATGATATTAAACTATATTAAATGTGTCTTATATATAATATGACATTCTATATATAGATAATTAAAATCAGAAAATTTACCAAGATCAGCATGAACTTTGCGGTCCTTCCTAATGTACAATCTATCACTCTCCACTTCAACTTCGACCTTTTGAACAACATGGACCACTTCCTGTGACTGGAACAGTTTACATGCTGCTCTCCTGAGCTGGTTCAAACGTCTGTGTTGAGAATAAGCTCTGAATGATAGAACTTCACGTGTAGGAGCCAGCTTGACATTGTTTCTATTGTTGTCTACACACAAACTTCCAGCATCCACTGAAAAGTACATACTATTAGATACGTTTAGTCGTTGATGAAATCAAAATCTATGATAACACATATCAATTTAGGGTTAGGAGTAAAAAAGTGTGGCATCTTTTTATTAACATCAAATGAATTTCAATTACTTATTACCTTCTTGAAATGTAACATATCTATTTAAAATTAAAAACCCCTTTCTAAAGAATTTAATTGGATTCTACAAATATTTCCATTGAAAACTATAAATGACTTTTAGAAGATTATGTCACTAGAAGTTGAAATAAGTTATGATTTTCAACTTGCTTTAAGTCATGTTAAATGCACAGAAAAATTTTGAGCATAATGCTCTGTCATGGTATAACCTTGTAGATTCTAAAGCAAATTCTGACAATTTATTGCAGCAGGATTAAAGCAATAATCACGGTTTTGTTTCGAAAAAAAAAGTGGAGGCCTAATTAGAATATGCAAGAGTTAACATATTCAAATTCCGTGATGTAATGAATGGTTATAAAAGTGCATGAACTTTGGTACTGAGATTACATGTACAGTCAAATGGATATGCTTTCATCACGATAACAATTTCTTCAGTTACCTTTAACTTTTGTAGTCTGTTGATATTCATCTGGTGGAGTCAGTACAAAGTTCAGCCAATGAACAAACCCTCTTTCTTGTTTTTGCATCCATCTTTCATCATAGTACATATTCTTAGCAGCAAAGGGCATTGGGTGTTTTGGCAAAGCTGAAAAAGAAAAAAAAATTGTATCATCTATGTTTTAACAGTTATGTCTGAATTATATTTTAAATTTCATATGGGATAAATTATCAAACTTCTTGTGTTTAACTTGATATGAGGCATTTTCAATTGTATACTGATTTTATACATGACAAATATAAGATCTCTAAATGAAAAATGAATCAAGGTTTACTGATCTCTTAACTGTATGGCCAAGCTTTCTGTATACATGTAAGATAATTTCTTATATGAAAGTGCAAATTTGCTCTATTACAACTTTTGGTATCAATGGATTTGATTACATGGATTGAAGCATTGGTGTTTTATGTCAAGTGGCAAGTTATACATCCCTATTATACCAGATCATGTAGGTGAGATACAAATCCTGTTTTTTTACTAGACAGACAAGTATCCAAGCTTGATTTTAATGTGCTGGTGTTGTTCCCAAGCTACACATAAAATTCTAAAATCAGTTTAAAATTGTTTTCTTGTAACAAACCTGTTTTAGTTTTCTTCATCAATAGCAACTTTGACTGAGCTACACCCTTTGCAGGGGCTTTGACTCTACCCTGGACAGCTGCACTTCCTAGAAAAAAGTACAAATTCATATTTGTATAAATATGCAATATATAATATATTTGTAAAATAATGAAGTATCTGCATATATAATTATACAACCAATTATATAACTGTGAATGTACATTTAAAGTAATCCAAAATAATCATGGAAAATAACATTTCCATCAATAGCAATGATCAGTCATGTCATACTTTCAAGCTTATTAATAAATCAGATAAAATTGCAATTACTTTTAGTACTCACTTTCATTTTTAAATTTGCATCAATTTTTTTCATCATACTGATATCTGACGATTTGGTGGCTTTGCAGACATGTTTCAATTTCACAATAATATTTGTATTATACAAATATAGCCTTTGTATGAGGTCGATACAAGGATATATTGACCTGAAAGAAGTATATTGACTGAGGACGAAGTCTGAGGTCGATATACTTCTTTGGGTCGATATATCCTGTATTGACCTCATGCAAAGGCTACATTTGTTATATTATTAATTTCCGACCATGTTTGTATCAAAATCGTCATTTAGGTTTGTTGGAACTTTATAGAAATTACATTGTCTCCTTGACAATAACAACACATTAGTTGTTATTTCATTTACTTTTTTTGGGACATCTTATGTATTTGAAGATTTTTTTTCGTCAAATAATCGATCATTGATATCATTTGTTTCAAAACATTAAACAATATCCTGAAATTCATTACATCACGTCACAAAGTATATCGGTTTTTAGATATTCTTTTTGCCGGTCAATATGCTTTTTGCTATCCTCCGTTTTCTCTCTACCTTCGAAAATATAGTTTAACATGTGACTATCTCTAAACGAATCAAATTTGTTAAAATATACGAATTAATAATATAATACTATATCTTTATTCAATGTGATGACCTGCTTTTTTATTGTTTGACAGTGCTTTGCCTGTTGTTTTTGTTTTTTAACATTTCATTTTGCTATGGATTTCTATTTCAATACATTGTATTGCCTGGTTTTCTCAGTCTTTCAGATATATATTATTATTTATCTTTATGTAATGTTGGTCTATTTTCTATGCTTTCCTTAGATATTTATACCTACCTTTTAATGATGGTTGTTTGTTGACAGTACTTTGCTTAGATCTTTCTGTATTCTTATTGTTTCTGATCTCATCATTTTGCTCAATAGTCTCATTAGTTTTACGCCTTTTATTCTCAGACATTCTTGCTTGACTCAGTGGTCTCTTCGGACTAACTTTCTTCTGAATAGTGGTGGTGACAGGTTTGTTTGGCTGCTTCCTCAATGTGGATTTTGTCACAGTAGATTTTACTTGTTTATCAACAGCTTTCGTTGAAGAACAAGAGATAAAGAACAGGCCATTAGGATTTTTGTTCTTATTTTCATTTACAGATGGGTTGATACATGAGTCTTTCAATCGCATGGAATTGTTTGTGTCTTGAGGATTATCTAAGTTTTTTGATAATTTGTTTTCAAATATTGCTGTTTCTTTTGTCATGCTTTCATGATATCCATCTTCCTTTTTCTGTTCCTCTTTGGGTTCCTTGTTCTGATTTTTCAAAGGAACAATAGAGCTGCTAGTGATAACATTTTCATCACAACAGATATTTATCTCGACTTGATCTATGCTAACATCTGCCTCATCAGCAAACAGTTTTTTCTTCTGAACTTCATCTAATTTGAAAATTTTGGGCTTTTCAACAACATGAGTTGATCGTCTGGAATTATCAGGATTTGGTGTCTTTGGCAATAAATGGTATGGAGTTGTAGGAAAACTGGTATTTTTCTCAACAGAATCCACCAGAACTGATTCTTGATAACTATCTTCAACAGAAGATGTATTTTTCTGAATGTTTTGATGCATTGGACTTGATAATTCATCATGATCACTTACATTTCCTGAATTATTTATTCCTTTGAAGGTTACAGGGGTCAACTTTGATTCATCTGGTTTTTCCCAAAATGACCGCCTATGTTTTTTCCTATCTTCTATATCCATATTGTTATACACTTCCCTCATTGGAGTGTCTAAATTTTCAAATGTAATACTGAGATCACATGGTTTTTCCCAAAATGATCTTCGCTTAACAGTGCTCTCTGTATTTTCTATTTCTCTTTTATTTTCAGCTAGATGATTTGTTGGAAGTTCAAGATCTGAATCTTTTCCACAATGCTCTGGAGAGCCGTTTTCACAAACATCAAAATTGTTTGTAGGTACAGCTTCAATTTGATTTTCCTGTTTCAAGTCAAAAGACTCATGGGCATGATGGGTCCCTAAATCATTAATAAAATTCTTGCAAACATCTTTAGAAAATTCTCCTTCCCGCATTGGAGTATCTAGTTCAAAAATGATATTTTGGTTAGTCAATCCTGCCTCCCTCATTGGTGTATCTAGTTCCCCATTATTATTCTGTTTAGCTAATCCTGCCTCAAGCATTGGTGTATCAAGTTCACCATTATGATTATGTTTAGTAAATCCTGCCTCCCGCATTGGTGTATCAAGTTCACCTTTGTAGTTCTGGTTAGTCAATCCTGCTTCCCGCATTGGTGTATCGATTTCACCATTGTAATTCTGGTTAGTCAATCCTGCTTCCCGCATTGGAGTATCAAGCTCAAGATTGTACTTTTGTGTAGTCAATCCTGCTTCCCTCATTGGTGTATCGAGTTCAACTTTGTACTTCTGTTTAGTCAAACCTGCTTCTCGCATTGGTGTATCGAGTGAAAAATTGTGATTCTGTTTAGCTAATCTTGTTTCCTGCAATGGTGTATCAATATTGCTATTTTGTTTAAAAGATATTTTACTCAATAAAGGGGATGACAAGTTTTCATTTCCTTCTTCAATGACTGAAATTTCCCATTTTCCAATGCTTTTCTTTTCTAAAGAATCCTCGTCCATATTTCCTGACCCATCTTTTTCATCATCCTGTCCAAAGAGACATGTTGACAATCTTCTTTCTGTCTGCTCAATGAGAGCCTCTGAGGGTTTTTCCTTGGTCACAGTCATAGTGGATCTTTTACTGACTACAGCTGCTAATGGACTGTCTGGCAGACGGCGTGGAGAACCTATTGAAACTTCACCATTGATAGAACTGTTACTATAGACACTTTGTCCAGTATGTGGTGAAAACAACTGTTTTCCACACAATGATCGTTCTGGTGTAGGTAATGTTCTGTTTTTTACAACTGTACTAGAATCTACTGTTTTTGAGACTTCTGTTTTTGTAGTTGTGTGATGTTCCTTCAATGAAGTTGATCTTTCAGGTGAATGAATTACTTGTTTATCATCAATAATAGTACATGTATATGTATCAACAACTTCTGTGATTTTTGTAGTTGAGACGGTTTCTACTTCATCCTGAACTATTGTTTCAGTGGTTATAATATCCTTTTCAATATGGAGGTGACCATTTTGTTTTGACATTTTGTCTATTTTTGCTGTTGGTTTTGCAATTCTCCTTTTATTGTTTATAGGTTTTTTTCCACCTTTTACTATAAATGTTGTTCGTCTTGGACTAGAGGTACATGTACTTGGAACTTCAATAAAAGGGTTGGATTTCTTTTCTGTTTTCATAAATGATTCTCTCCGACAACTGTTTGTATTGTTGATAGTTCTTTGCTGTTGGCTACCTAAGCCAGATGAGGATTTTGTAAATGTTTCACGTCTTACATTATCAGGTTCTGCAGGTTTTAAAGATTTTCTTGAAACACAATTTGTAGTACCTTTCCTCTCTTTCAATACTTGATTCTTCTGTAGTTTGGTCTTTACTGAATCAAGCTGCCTAACTAGTATGTCATGAGGTATGGATTTATTCAAAACTGCATCAGGACTTGGAATATTGTTGGCAGTATACTGGCCTTTTTTATCACCATCTATAGTATTATTCAAATCTTTTAAAAAGGTGTCTGGACTTAAAAAAGTTTTAGGATTTTTATTTGTATTCTTCATGTCATGTGCTTTCTGATTTTCTCCATTTTCTGAGATACTGTCTTTTTGTTGTTTGCAAACCGCATTTTCTGTATTTTGACATAAAGAATCTTGCAAAAAGCTATTTGGTGATATAAAACCTTGTGTTTCAGTATGAATACTACCAAACTTCTGGTTTTCAGGAGTTTGAGGTGTAAGGCTATTAAATCTGTGTTCCTCAACGTCTAAGCCATCTAGTGGAGACCTTTGACTCTCAATATCAGACCGAACAGTACTGTGTAAAATATCATTACTATTAGTTTTTTTTCCTGTTCCGGGTGGTAATCCTATTGGTGACACCCCTAAATCTGGCATTTTCACATATGTACTTGACCTCCGATGACTTTTGCGCCTCTCACTTTCAACATCTTTTTCTTGATCTTGTTGACCAATTTCAACAGCTTCAAATGGTAAAGTTATCTCCCTTGGAGGTTCATTTTCAATGTTGGATTTTTGCTGAACTTGTTCACTACTTATCTTTTTTTCCCCTTTTTGTGGACTATATGACTTCTTAATATTTGCTAAGCTCTGTGTATGAAGAATAGAAAATGGCTTCTGTACTTTTGAACCAAGGAGACCTTTTCTTTTCTGAAAGAAATAAAATACATATAATACATGTAATGTCACATGTCATATTCCATTGTATTCTGATTATCAGGACTCAGTGTTTTCCCTAGGCTATTCAAGCATAGCGGTACCGCTACGCATCAATTTCGACCGCCATGCTTTCATCATTGTCGCTATGCATCCAGCTGAGGTATTCAGCTGCATAAAGATATTGTAAAAACTTACCTGTTAACAAAAACTTTTTTCCAAGCAGTCTGCATTTTAATTTCAAAATTTATCAAAGGATCACTTATTGCAACTCAGATGACATAGATTTGTCATTTGAACTTATTTTTGTCACATTTTATGATTTTTCATTAATATCTTTCGACAATTTCGATAGTGAAGATAAAAACAGAATGTTTAAAAAATATTTTAAAGAGTCAAACATATGTATGAGGCTTTATATAGAAAAATCTACTGTGAAGATCTGTGAACTATCACAAAGAGGCTCAAAATTGTATAGAGCAGCTGATATTTTACAGATGCTATCACAAGTTAGTTGACTGTTCAATATGGATTGGAAGGATAGTCTGTACTAAAAACTTTTCCAACTACTAGCCTGAAGACCAATATTTTGCCATTCTTCTTGTGTGTCTAAAAATTTTGCAAATACTTGCTAGTCCAAATAAAATTTTACTAGTCTGGGACACCAGTCTTGTGGCTAACGGTACAGACTAGTACTGATGATGGATACATGTATGTTCCTTTTGTTGAAACCACAACCCTGTTCTTTTTCCTTGAATCTTCCAAATTAAACTCATCATAAATACAATGAAATAGGTACATGCATGACCAACACAATAAGTGCCCCAGCAGAGAGTGGTCTGCTTACCCTTATGTAGCACAATAAGTCATCTCCTGTTTTTGTAGGGTTTGTATTGATTAGTCTTTAGGTTTTCTATGTTGTGTTTGGGATTCTACATGATGCATGTTTTGGTTTAAAACTTTTTGCGATAGCATGGAAAGTTTGTTTTTCGAGTTTCAATACATGTACAATGTATGAATTGATTTGATATTTTGTTTTTTAACGCCACTTTTCAGCAATGCTTTTGGGTTATTTCGTAACGGCCCGTTTTTATTGGTGGAGGAAGCCTATTTGTAAAGTCATTTGTCAATAGCCATTAACCTGTAGCTAGTTTTTGTTGACAATTACAAAGTATGGGATATCTGTTCACGTTACTCTGACGTCCAAAGGCTGTTTTGCCAGACAAGCAGAGTACTCTCAGACTAACAGAGGATATGTCCCTTATGTTGCAACTACAATCCTATCCCTTTTTCACGAATAAAACCTACCCATATATAAGGTTTGTTACAGGGTTTGTACATTTCTGTACTACAATGTAGGTTTGTACTAACATGCACAACATGACAGATGTGCAAGAACTGTTTACCCTTCCAGAGCATGAGATCACCCCAGTTTTTGGTGGGGACTATGTTGCTTAGTCTTTAGTTTTCCGATTGTGCTTTGTGTACTATTGTTTGTCTCTTTGTCATTTTTTTTAGCCATGGCATTATCAGAGTTTATTTTTGATTTATGATAATGAGTTGAATATCCTTCACTGGCCTTAGGTATATTTTGCCCCTCTTTTATACACCTTATCGCTAATCCCGGCTGACCCGGCCGCTTGAACTTTTGACGCATACAACAATCACAATTTATTTTGTATTGTGACGTCAAAATTTTACGGGAACCTGTGTGATATCCAGTAACAGCGAGGTATCAGGTACGTTCACGCCCAATACACTTTCGCACCCTACATGTTCGCACCTCACATGTTCGCACCCAAGGTCCGTTCGCACCCAATTAAAAATTAAGTTTCAGTTGAATAATTAGAAAATCGTGATTGTTGTTTTAAATTGCCTTTATGTAAATACTGCATGTATTTAGCTTTGTATGAGTAAAACATTGAAAATTTTAAACGAAAAACACAAAAGATAATTTTTTTTTAACACATTGGCCCCTTTGATCTGAAACAATTAAATAAAACATATAGCAATAGATCCGAGACCACAATTGTCGTCCCTTGATTTGATTTTCGTTGTTTACAAATATAGTCCCTAGTGTTGACAGTGGGTTACTTGCCATTAATTTTTATACCCCTTCCAAATTTATTTCTCCATGTTTAATGCCTCATATTGCAAGTAGGGGGGTGACATTACACTGTAAAAAAATTTGGGTCCAGAATTTTAAAGGAAAGTAGTGATTTGGTTCAGGTGAAAAAGGTTGAAAAATAGCACTTCGAAAGCTGCCAAAAGATTTCAAGACGCCCTAAAGATAAAATTGTCCATATTTTGAGTTAGAGGCGATGAAGTTTTCTATAATTTTGATATAATTTGTCCCAAAAGTAGTACAACACACTGTAAAAGTTTCTTTGAGAAAGCGCAGGTGGGATTTTTTTTATTTTCATTTATGTTCTAAAAGAAATGCACTAAGAAATAATTGTGGTCCCGGACCAATATACTAACCAAAATTGATTAATATTTAAGATTTATTCCACCCAAAAATCCCGGTTGTCAGAATCTCACTTTATTTAGAAACAATGATCAGTCAGGGATATAACTCTATAGGGTTATTACAGGAAAATAACATACATTTGTTATTGTGGACTAAAAAATCAAAGAACTGTGATAACATATGTATGTTACATGTTTCAAAGGGACAATATACATCATTAGTTTAGTTAAAATGTATAAAAGTTCTATTGATATTACTTTTTTCTATATGTATACTTAACTATTTAAAGATATAACAGTTCATAGTTTGCCAATTTTGCATAGTACACCTATGTTATTACAGAAAAAATATGCCTGTAATAACTAAAGGGTGTTATCACAGCTTTTCTATATCACTTCAAAGCATTTGCTCAGACATACATCATGCTTAATAACAATGTAGTTTAATTTATTGTAAGAAATAATAACCAGAGCATGTAATGAGGTTCTGCGCAAGTTTCTCAGTAATTCCCAAGTGTCTTATATAATAAGTTACATTCCTTTAATAACCGAGCCCTGTTATCACAGCTAAGTTTATCACTTAATAGCCTCGACTCATTGATTTACCATGGTCCATCAAAAATGTATTTCTTTAATTAAAAAATTAGTTATCAAGACTATGCATTTACTTTCTGTGCAAAGTCTCAAGAGTTCCATAGAGCCCACTATAAATGAAATAATTTTACAAATAACAAGCATATGTTATTACAGATTTAGAAAATTTAAGGTGAAAGTATCTGTAATAACACACGCAAGTTATTTCCTGGAATAACCCTATAGAGTTATATCTCTGACTGATGATTAAAAAAATATTTTAACAATACACTATCCAAAACATGATTAAGATTTATTCAACACAAAAACATGTTGTCTCACTTTATTTTGAGACAATGACAACAAATATACTAATAGGAATCAGAGACATTTGTATTATACGTCTCTGTAGCAATTCACTTGCCAAAACTTGGTTATAAAGTTATCAAACACAAAACCAATAAAAATTGGGCGTGAGCGTGCGAAAGTGAAAGGGCGCGAACGTGATCGGGTGCAAACGTGAATGGCCGCGAACAGACCCGGATTCAAATAGCGATAAGGTGTATTGTTATTTGTTCCTGAAAAATACATACTGTGACTTTCTTTTTTGGTGCTTCCACAGTGCCAAAGACAAATCCTTGAAGTCTGTATGAGTTGTCTACCACAAATAAAATCATTTCTCTGAAGTTGCCTTCATCTTCTGGTTCCCATGTTATTTCAAATGGAAATGTTTCCTTTGCAAGAATAGTAAATTCAACAGTTTGAACTGAAAAATATTTCTTGTGTGGAAACTTTTCAACCTTAACAGTTTGATCATAGTCATGTGGGTTCTTAATAATTAAAGTTCTGCTTTTATTTTGTCCTGGTTTGAGAGTTCCAAAACTGATTTTTGGAGGATTTGTGAAATGTGTCAGCATCAAGATTTCATCTTCTACTTCACTTTTGCGACCATTAGATCGTCTTTTCTTTTCAACTGCGATTTCATACTTTGAGGAAGGCTTTTCAAACCAAGATCTTCTACTTTTTCTGCGAGGTGAGCGTGTACCAACAGCAACGGTGGAACTATTTGGAGTTGATGTTGCAACTCTTTCTCCATTAACCTGGTCTAAAGAATCCCAAATTGCGTGAATTTGGGGTGAACACTCGATTTGATTAACGTCCGCCATGGAAATATTATACTTATGTCTTAGGAGAAGGTATTGTCATAGTTTGATTTATAGCATATTTGCACATGGTCCCCTCTCCCCTGTGTACGATTTCCTTCCATTCCTAAAATTGAATTTCGTATCTTTCAAAAAATTAACCAATGAAAAGTGAATTGCTTAAAATCAACCAATCATATTTACCCTTTCAAAACTTCCTTCGGTAGTCACATGATCTTCAAAATGGAGACTGCAATGTTGACAAAACAAAGGAAGCATGTTTAATTTCAGTCCTTATAAGTTATATAAAATGACAATGAGTAGAAAATAAAATATTCCTGATAGGAAAATAATTTCAACCGACAAAATGATGCATATGATGCCAGTGAGTGGCCATTAAAATTAGTTATATAACCTTGCATTCAATGTTAAATGTTAGCCAAAAAAAAAAAACAGCAACTGACTGTGAGCTTTTATTTTTAGTGCCAGTTGGTTGTTTGTGGTGTCCTGTCATCCGCAACTTAATAAAAAAAAAAACCCTCATCAAAAATCACTGTGGGACAATTGGCCAAAAACAGGATCAGGTCCCAGTACACAGTAGGGTTCTGTAACTGTGTAAGGACTGATCCTTGACGGCATCTATAGTGAAGCAGGTCTCCTCATTCATATTTCTTGGATGCTTGTAAAGGTTTTGAAATCAAAGATTATAATTATTTATTTTATTTATCTTACTTTACACCAGGATTTGTGTGACAGTTAACCTACCAGAAGTATCAATAACAAAATGCTAACAAATTATATACTAACAAAAGGAGGCTATAAACTACAGAGTTGCGCAAGTTTGAATACCAATATAAATGGATTGAAACAATCCTTACTGATACTAAATGATGTAAACACAATTCTCTCAGGTAACATACATGTGCCTTTATACACGTTCCAATGAATATAAGAAATATACAGATTTGATATTCTGCTGCTACCTTTTGACATGTTACATGTATTTGCCCTAAATTTAAGAAGAGTGTTTGTACAGCTACTTAATTTGGGCATACACATGCTTATAGCTAGGTCTTTCGTATACATAAATTTATAAAATATTGCTATTTATAAATTAATGTGAAACAGAAAGATATCAAAATAAAGCCATTGATAAGAATTATGAAAGTATTTTATAACTATCTTGTGCATGTTAAAGTAATTGAATACCATTTGTATTGATATGCCTATATACTCCCAAACTCTTTCAAATGCTGTTATTCTAATTTTTTTTCACAGGCAAATATGAGTACAGATATATGTTCAATATCAGTCAGTGATTGACACCCGCCATGATTTGCAAATGATCTATTTTTATTTCCAATCATACAGCTATTTGAAATTATAAGGTATTTGTAAGGAAAATATTTTTCCCAATGAAGAATGAACACCTTCATGTACTAGTCTTAATTTTTGTTGTTGTTGAAATGGTACATTTTCAATACCTCTTTCTGGAAATTATTAAGTCAAAATTTAATTGGAAGATTTGTCTTTCCCTCCATATTTAAGTCATAAAAAAACAAAATAAAAAACCAGTGCATCTTCTAAAATTGAAGTTTCTAAAGAATTTACTTAAAAAATCAATTGAAATAGAACTATTGCAATTATCCTTCTACTAAACTAAATGCAAATGTGATATTTCATTGTTTTTTGTACATGTATGCCACCATACCAGGGAATTTTATTTGAAACTATTTACACAAATCTTTCAATCTGTGATTTCAGTTACTTTAAGGCCAAACAAAATAGAACATGTGTTTACTGTCACATGCTGAAAAAAACAGGGTAGGTAGGTAGGGATTTTTTTTTATTACATTGAGTCTATGGGAGAAACATTGTAACTTTAACAGTGCTTTTAAAATCAAAAATGGCAAACAAAACTTTAAGGTAGGTAGGGGTACAGTAAACACACATACCTGTTTTGGGGCCTAATAGTCAGAAGTATATCAAAAGAAGTGTACTTTTTTCTCACAATATTGAAAGAGAATGAAAAAAAAATCCAGTAATTCTGTAGTAAAATAATAATGAAAACAATGTTATATGTTTTAACCCTTGTGTTGTCTGTTTTTATTAAACTTTTATTCATTTTTAGATTATCTCTTGGAATCTTCACATTCCCCTTCTTTTTTTTGCAGTACATTTATAATAATGCTACAATTACATTTCAAGTACAAGTGTCCTTTTTTTGTAGGAATATTTCTCTACAAAACTCTCCATTGAGCATTTCTTATTTGAAAGTATATCAGTGAAGACCAAAAATGGTAAGTAGTATTAAAGAGGGGGATAGGACCTTTATCGGGACTTCGGGACCGGGCATTTTTAAGCTTGGGATATCGGGATTGACCCTTTCAGGATCAGGGATTTTTTTTCGGATTTAAATTTATTTGTTTATTTTTAGATTATTTAAACCAGGACACCTCCGGACCCCCCCCCCCCCCACCCCCTTCATTAAAACCATTCTGCAGCTCACTGTCATAGCTTAGAGTCTGAGATATACAATAAGATATATAGTAATTTTAACATTGTGCTGCATCAGTTTTTTCTGAAGTTTTCTGAAGTTATAGAGATAAATTGCATCATTACTTTTGTAGCGATCAGTGTATTATTATTTGTAACATAACATGTAATATGGCATTTTTTCTTTGAAGTTTTTACATGATAATCTGCTTTACTAATAGTTCAGTTTTTGAAAAACCATGGTTTGAAATAAAGATTTATATGTTATTCCATTAAAAAGAATCTTGACATACTTTGTCCTTGAAACTTCATGTAGATAGGCAGAGCTTGGACAATGGCTTTATCTGATATTTTTTATGTTAAACCATGATTTAAAATCCGCCACTATGGTACGTCTCCATGTGATGGACAGTTCAGTAAATGCATGAGGACAAGGATTTCATTTGTTTTACAAATAGGACTTCTATTTCTGTCTCTGACTTAATAATTTCAAGACCTCTTACAATGGGGGGGGGGGGGGGGGGGGCTGCTTATACCTGAGCCAGAATATTTTTATTTTATAAATGCAATTAAATTTTGTTGCAATACAATTTTTTTGGTGAAAATCTTTTTTTTTAAAGAATTTCTTTATGACAAATAGAGCCAGAATAATTTGTTCTAAAGATTCACAGGCCCCCAAAAAATCAAATGGTATGTGTCTTAGAGGAACCTGAGTTGCTCAATTTAGAAAAATAACTTTTTGTCATATCTAATATGCCGTATTCCCAACTGATCGGTTTTTTCGTGTGTGTGCTAAGCAGTGGGCTAAAAACGACACTCCCCACTATTTTTTTATTGGATAAAAAATCACCAGGCCACTTTTGAATGATGTTACAAAACATATACACCACCGCCTTACTCATTAACATATTTAAACGAAATTCATCCTGCGGATTCGTCGTTTAAATATGTTAACTTGTAAATAGCGTGGTATAATAAATACTTACACAGTGTATTTATAGTGATCTGTTAAATACAATATATATGGCATAAGTAACTGCGATATTGGGTTAGAAGCACAGACCCAATATAGAATTTACGGACCCAGTATATATCGTATCAGGACACTAGCACAACTGTGAAACTAATTTTATCTTGTCTCCTATATACTTTTATGAATATCGTTGTTTAAAAGCAAACAAATGTATATTTAATATTTGGTATTAAATAAGTACTGTGCCACTGTCTCCACTTGTTGCACATTTATATTTGTATATTGATGCATCCAATCCTTTTACTTGCAAGTTTTTTGTTAAAGAACCATCATTTGTTTTAATGTTAGTCAACCTTACAGTACTGAATTGAGTGTGCAATATATTTCCTTCACTTAGGTAGATTAGCTTCTGTTGAAAATGTTTTCTTCTGCACCTAAAAGACAACCAGATATTTGAACCAAACTTGGTTTGTCTAAATGAAAAATACCAGATGATTCTTATAATGAATCAACCTTCAATAATTTTTATATATAGAATATGGGTGTAAAACTTCAAGTTGAATATTTTCTTGTCAGCTATACAACATAATCTATGAAAACTTAATGTAGGGAAAAAATCCTTTCAGGGATACATGTACCACTTCCAGTATTTAAAGTTATAATTAGTGTAATTTGAAACATGATGACAGTTGACTGTTAAACCCTTAAGTATTGCATGTGGATTCATTTCGGTGGATACTAATTATCATGGATTGAGATAAACTTGAATTTGCATGGATATTTGATTTCATAGCTTTGCCAAAGTTTGCACCCAAGCCTATAGAAAAATTGTAACTCTTTGAAAATTTCATGGTTCAACTGTTCCCACAAAATCCATGAAAATTGGTATCCTACCAGGGGCGGATCCAGCCATTTTCAAAAAAAAAAGGGGGGGGGGGGGGGGGGTCCAAACCCAGAGTAAAAAGAGGGGGGGGGGGGGGGGGTGTTCCAACTATATGCTCCCATTCAAATGCATTGATCGTCCAAAATAAGGGGGGTTCCAACCCCAAAATCCCCCTGGATCCGCCACTGCCTACGAATAATAATGAATCCACAGTACTTCAGGAAATATGATCAGTACTTAAGTTGTCTCTTTCTCTACTCATGTTCTCAAGATATAACCATTTAAACATGACATTTAAAATTTTCCTGTAAGGTTCTAACCCTCATATACTTCTTTTGGCCACTTAAAGTACCCCATTTTAGAACCCATGCACAAACAAAACATTTTACGCACAACTAGACATGAAAAAGATAGTAGAAGCTTGAAATCTCTTAACTAGATATTGATTATTTACCTTGTTCTTTCTACTGCTGAAACAAAGCAGCATCAAAAAGATGAGAAAAATAGAGAAATCTATGAATCTGTCAATGGAAGTTTAAAGACAATATATACAATATAAAAATAAGATGTGGTATGATTGCCAATGAGACAACTCTCCACAGTAGACCAATTGACACAGAAATTAACAATTATTGATCACTGTACAGCCTTCAACAATGGGGAAAGCTCATACTACATAGCTTGCTTTAAAATGCCCTGAAATGACAACTGGAAAACATTTCAAACGAGAAAACGAACAGCTTAATTTATGTCTCAGAGACAGATTAATAAAAGGTTTTCAAAACTTGTTTCCAAATCTCATACATTTTTTTGAACTTGTTGTAACATTATAATACTTTATTGTTGTAAATTTTTCAGTAATAAATACTGTCTAAAATTATAACTAATTTATGTTAAAAATAATGAATGAAAAACATAATTATGTGTAACACAGCAACAAACAACAACTACTGATTTGCAGGTTCTGACTTGGGACAGGCCCACACAGAATGTGGCTGGGTTAAACCAGTTTATAGATGTTATCCCTCCCCTAATCTGGGACAGTGATGTAACAGTAAAACATAAATACAAACTATCAAAATCAGTTAAAAATGGCTGAACTCATCAGATGGATACAAATAGAAATACATCTAATAAAAAAACACAAAAAAACACAAAGTGGACAGGTACTTGTACATCACAGGCACTTGTCTCAGAATTTTTTTTCCTTTATATCTTAATATATTAAGGTATATAGGGGAAAAAAATTCTGAGACAAGTGCCTTTGTATGAATTGAAGGTTCCAATAGGTTCCAAAACTATCAAGCAATATTAACTTTAAGTGGATTTGGCTGTTTAAGTTCCCTTTTGGTCATATATCACTCAAGAATATAAGCTGAAGCTGTTCTACTGGGCATGATTCTCTCTCTGTGTTGAAGACCTTTTGGTGACCTTTGTTGTCTCTATGACATCTCCATTCTCTATTCTCAGTATTCGTATTATATCCTTAGCTTGAAAGTTTTTTTAGTATTGAGACTAGTGTTCTCTTATGAAGGTAAATCTAGAAACGAATGAATGAAACAAATAACCAAAAACATTAAAGAATTTATTTCATTTATTTAAAAATTGTTAAACATGTAAAAATGATTCTTGTATTTTTTTCAGATTTGTTTTATGTCTGTATTATAGTAGGACTAGTTACATTATGTTTAGAAGGATTAAGAGTACTGTTTCTGTACTTAGAAAGTCGAGTTAGACAACATCCTCTTACATATGGTCAAACAGATGCACATAGTCAGGATAAAGCTCCTCTCTTTTCTTCACTGTCCATTCCATCTTCTATAGAAAGCATCAGAAAAAGGAGGTAGGTATTAGACAGATAAAAAATATTTTATATATTAACATTTCTATTTTAGGTGGACCTGCAACTTTTGTTTGTGGAAGCAAGGCATATTGATCCTACATTCCATTGGTCTCAGCATTATCTTCATTTTTTTTTTTTTTTTTTTTTTGTGGTTAAAAAAGTGTGTTCTAACCATAAATTGTTGTCAAAGCAGTTATAAAACTTAGACCTTCGCATAGGCCGATCCAGGGGAGGGGAAAAAATTGGTTGATTATATAGGGAATCACTGAAGCATGACTGGATTCCCCCCCCCCCCCCCCCCCCCCCCCCCCCCCCCCCCCTTGTGAAAGTTCTGGATCCGCCACTGAGAAGCTTTAATATGATCAAGACATTATCTCAAGTTCAAATCTTGATCTTTTTTGCGGGGTTGATTTAACCATATTTTACTATGAAAAGGACTTTTTAAAATATTGTTATTCTGAACTTTTCATTAAGATACAGTCTAAGGTTTAAGATTTTCAGATATCAATATCTTTTTGTCAAACATGTATCATCTATATCATCAACATTAAAGTTGCTATGAAATTTCATGGCTTTGCAGTATCTAAAAACCTTTGTGATCACAAGTACTTAAAGGGGATAAGCCACGACCTTTTTGGTCAACACATACAAGTTAAAAAAAAAAATCTTTATTTTTTTCAACATATCATTATTTAACCATTTTTGCATCTTAGATCTAGCTATTTTTGTATGATATGTTTTGGTAATATGCTTATTTATTTAGGATAAACATAATATCAAATTTTATTCTTTTGCGAATTTTCCCCTTTAATGTAATATTGTCTAAAATTAGGAAGTTAACTATGATTTTATACCTAAATGACTGTGCAACAGTTAAAAAGGTCAAGACCTAGAAGATTATGTTTCTAGTATTTAATAAAATTTAACTAAAGCTATTCAACTGTCACCAGTTTTGTTAGGAAATTAAACATTAAAACCCAATCTATTGTGTAGTTTATTCCATCTGGTATTATAAAATTCAATAAACTCCAGAAATTTCTAATTTAGTCGTGATTTCTTGTTTAAGCCTTTTAAATGAAGATAAATGTCCAAAAAAAAAAGAAAATAATCAACATCAAATTGTCATTGATTTACACTTTCTTGTTATTTTTGTCTTTTCATTTCATGCTTTTTCACAATTTTATTTTGAGAAAGTAAAGTATTATACTGCTAAAAATTTGCTGTGTGCATGGGCAACAATTGTAAAACTGATCATTCAAAAATTGTAGTCATCTGTTCAATATTTAAGCTTTCATGATTTTTTTAAAAGATGTATTATTTCTATGAAATTTTGATGAAATCTTTGACAAGATTACTTTTATGCAATTCAATGACAGGTCAAATCGTTTATTGTAGCATCCTAGAGGAAATACTTTGTCCCACTGAAGATCTAATACGTTATATTGGTTTTCGTGTTATGTTGACTGACTTTTGCATTTTCTCATCAAATTGGAAATTTGTAGAGAAAACTGTCAAGGTTTACAAGTGAATGATACAATATTTTCAGACAGAAGAGTTTTTTAACCATCAAGTATATAATTTATTCTTCAAATTGATGTACCAAAGAGGTATTAGTTGACAAAATTGCTTTAAATTATTGGTTAAAGATGTTAGAGAACACAATTATATAAAGGTCAAAAAGACTTTTTTTCTGGGAAATTGTTTTCTAATGTCTATCTTCCTAGCTGTATATAAGTGCCTATAAATAGCAGCATATGACATACAAATCTATGGGAGTGTGGATTAATCAGTACAGAGATTAATTCAATTACACAAATAAAATTATAGATTGCCTAACAATGTAATTTTAACACACTATTTAGTATGTAAATATTCTTATGTTTAAAATATTTACAAAATGATGAAAATAAACTGTATATAGATATAATAAGGTGGGGTTGCCTTAATATATTTTGAGAGAACTACTCACAAAACCTTTACCTGAAAATTTTGTATGTATGGAATTATTCCATTTTACCTATACTGTTGAGATATTGTTAATGGTTATTGGATGATGATACTGTAAAAGAGGGACGAAAGATACCAAAGGGTCAGTCAAACTCATAAGTCTAAAACAAACTGACAACGCCATGGCTAAAAATGAAAAAGACAAACAAATAACAGCACACATGACACAACATAGAAAACTAAAGAATAATCAACAGGAACCCCACCAAAAACTAGTGTAAATGAGCTTGAACATAACATAAATGATCACATTTCTTCATGATTAGTGATAATGTTTGTGAAGAAAAAAGTAGCTATATGTCCTCACTCAGCTTCTACATAAAATTAACCTTGCTTAATTGAGGTAGCACAATACAAAGAGTTTTGTCTCCCCCAATCAGATAACTTTAAACTGATTAAATTTTTTTCATCCAGCTCTGAAATTTATGAATGAGGAACTTAAAGAAAGATGAAATATTTATATTTCTAATGGTAATAATTTCATTAGTTTAAACATATTTATTTAAAGTGGATTAGGAAACAAGTTTTGCAACTTATATTAATCCCTTTCCACTTTGCGAGTGCGAGTGCTGCCTTGTAGCGGCATTAGCCCACTCTTTTTCGAAATCCACAAGGGTGTCTTTAACGTGCAAGAGATTTGACTCTCTCTTACCCGGGTCAGCCATTTATTGTCCCCTTCCAACGGACTATCATCGTTTCCTCAAGACCATACTCGCAGATGGTGTTCATTATTGCTGGTGCATAATACTTGCATGTAATAAGTTGCTAAATTGTGAATGAAATAAGCTTTTTTTGTAGATTCATAGCATTCCAAAATGTTTGATAGATTTTTGAGCAACACTGTTTGACCTACAAACAAAACACAAAAGAAAATTTTATGACATTTGCCAACTACTCTTCTTTGGTTTAATTTACTTCAGATTCTATACAGATAATATAATAACAGAGAGATCACATAGATGTCAGACATCTGAAATATGCCATATGACTACTGGAATGGGTCACATAAACCTTCTTTTCATGTTTTTTTTTTCATTTGGAAGATATGAATTTTAAAAATATCAAACCAAGAAGCTGGAGCAAGTGTTTCTGATCAATGGACATATTTTCTGTTTTAATTTTCAGATTGAAGTACCACTGTTTAGCATTCATTACACATATTATAAATGTTGTCCTGGGATTTCTCATCATGTTAGCTGTTATGTCCTATAATGTATGGATTGGAGTATCTGTGTTGTCTGGTATGTACATTTTATGTCCTATAGTCCTGTCTGGTAGGTAGATGTAATATCCTATAATGTATGGATTGTAGTATCTGTGTTGTCTGGTATGTACATTTTATGTCCTATAGTCCTGTCTGGTAGGTAGATGTATTATCCTGTAATGTATGGATTGTAGTATCTGTGTTGTCTGGTATGTACATTTTATGTCCTATAGTCTTGTCTGGTAGGTAGATGTAATATCCTATAATGTATGGATTGGAGTATCTGTGTTGTCTGGTATGTACATTTTATGTCCTATAGTCCTGTCTGGTAGGTAGATGTAATATCCTATAATGTATGGATTGGAGTATCTGTGTTGTCTGGTATGTACATTTTATGTCCTATAGTCCTGTCTGGTAGGTAGATGTAATATCCTATAATGTATGGATTGGAGTTTCTGTGTTGTCTGGTATGTACATTTTATGTCCTATAGTCCTGTCTGGTAGGTAGATGTAATATCCTATAATGTATGGATTGGAGTATCTGTGTTGTCTGCTATGTACATTTTATGTCCTATAGTCCTGTCGGGTAGGTAGAAGTATTATCCTGTAATGTATGGATTGTAGTATCTGTGTTGTCTGGTATGTACATTTTATGTCCTATAGTCCTGTCTGGTAGGTAGATGTAATATCCTATAATGTATGGATTGGAGTAACTGTGTTGTCTGGTATGTACATTTTATGTCCTATAGTCCTGTCTGGTAGGTAGATGTAATATCCTGTAATGTATGGATTGTAGTATCTGTGTTGTCTGGTATGTACATTTTATGTCCTATAGTCCTGTCTGGTAGGTAGATGTAATATCCTGTAATGTATGGATTGGAGTTTCTGTGTTGTCTGGTATGTACATTTTATGTCCTATAGTCCTGTCTGGTAGGTAGATGTAATATCCTATAATGTATGGATTGGAGTATCTGTGTTGTCTGGTATGTACATTTTATGTCCTATAGTCCTGTCTGGTAGGTAGATGTAATATCCTATAATGTATGGATTGGAGTATCTGTGTTGTCTGGTATGTACATTTTATGTCCTATAGTCCTGTCTGGTAGGTAGATGTATTATCCTGTAATGTATGGATTGTAGTATCTGTGTTGTCTGCTATGTACATTTTATGTCCTATAGTCCTGTCTGGTAGGTAGATGTAATATCCTATAATGTATGGATTGTAGTATCTGTGTTGTCTGCTATGTACATTTTATGTCCTATAGTCCTGTCTGGTAGGTAGATGTAATATCCTATAATGTATGGATTGTAGTATCTGTGTTGTCTGGTATGTACATTTTATGTCCTATAGTCCTGTCTGGTAGGTAGATGTATTATCCTATAATGTATGGATTGGAGTATCTGTGTTGTCTGGTATGTACATTTTATGTCCTATAGTCCTGTCTGGTAGGTAGATGTATTATCCTATAATGTATGGATTGTAGTATCTGTGTTGTCTGGTATGTACATTTTATGTCCTATAGTCCTGTCTGGTAGGTAGATGTAATATCCTGTAATGTTTTGATTGTAGTATCTGTATTGTTTTGATAAGTATCTGTAATGGCCTAGTATGTATGGATAGGATTATCTGTGTTTGTCTGGTAAGCAGATTTTATTTCCTATAATTTATTGATTGGAGTATCTGTGTTTTTTGCTTGAAAGCTGTTTTGCCCTTTTATATATGGATATAGAATATCTGTTTTGTTTAGTAAGTAGATTTAATGTCCTATAACAAAATCGGAAGGAGTTTCTGTATTGTTTGGTAATTAGCTCGAAATGAATAAAGTATCTGTGTTGTAATATCTGTGTTGTCTGGACAATATGTATAGATAGAAGTATCTGTGTTGTTATATCTGTGTTGTCTGGACAATATGTATAGATAGACGTATCTGTGTTGTAATATTTGTGTTGTCTGAACAATATGTATAGATAGTAGCATTTGTGTTGTCTGTCATAAATGTCTCTTTAAACAATCATTAACTTTGTTCTTATATGTTTAAATATAATTAAACAAAATTTTAATGAACAAATATGATGCATCAGTTCACGACACAAAAACTTTACATATATTTGTCAAAAGTAATAACTCACAAAATCCTTAAAAAATGTAAAAATCTAATCACAGATTTGACTTGAATTCTAATTATAATACATGTATGCATTAAAGAATAAAACTACAGAATAGCTCCAAAAAATATTGACTATTATAGGGAAGAAATCTTATAAAAGCAGCAAAAAAGTATCATTCAAACAAAACATTGCTAATATATCATTTTTAACCGGATTTTTGTGTCAAAAATGTTGGTTATTGATTTGGGGATGTACGGGGGGCGGGCGGTCAGGCAGTCGGGCGGGCGTGCGGGCGGCAACCAAATGTTGTCCGTGCATTTACTCATGAAGCGTTCAACCAAACCTTTTAAAATTTTAATATGTTGTTACTGACAACAAAATGGAGGTCAAGTTCAATAATGACGATTTTGACTTTTACCATTCAGGAGTTACGGTTCTTGAAAGTTTAAAAAATGTTGTGTCCGTGCATTTACTCATGAACCGTTCAATCAAACCTTTTAAAATTTTAATATGTTGTTACTTAGTTTATATGTTGTTATTGTTGACAACATGGAAGTCAAGTTTGATATTGATAAATGCCAGAACACAAATAAATGTTAAAGAATCCGGTTTACTGTCATTTTGACAGCTCTTGTTGTTCTAATTTCAGGAGCAGGATTAGGACATTTTCTGTTTGGTACTGTGAAGAACAGAATTCATCTGAAGTATCCAACAATAGCGCCATCTGTGAGGAGCAATAGTTCAGTACAAATTAACACTGTAACAGAAACACCAGAATCTGATGTTATAATGTAGTGATCTTGTCTTCTTTTTTTTGCTTTTCTAGTCAACTGTTTATATTTTCATCACCCTATTCCCAAGGACGGGACATACTGCTATATTTCCTATGAAGTAAAAATCATGCAATCTGATTGGTAAAATATCTGAATGTAAATAACACCTCACCATAGTATAACTATTAACCAATCAACTGCATTTAATAGAAGGCACAAACTATCAAGCCTCTGTGTGAAGGGTTAAAAAAAGGCATCTATGTTTTGGCAAATTTTATAGTTTATACCCCAGTATGTAAACATGTGTATTGGAAGAAAGAATTTTTCCATAGATCATCTAAGTATAAAAATGGTTAAAGGAATTTGTCATACGAAATTAATTTTTTGATTTGGTGAATATATGAGTGTACAAAATTTTACACCCTTGTTAAATTTCACACCCCCCTGATAACACATGATAACTAACATTAACTTTGCCTGTCAGCCTATCACATCTCAGAAACTATAAATCAGAGCTTCCTGAAATTTTGAATTGAGTTTTATGTGAAGTTATTTGTTTTGTGTAATTAACTTCAATAGTTTTCAAACCAATTATTAAAATACTCACACATACTTAAAAATTGTGCACTTTATGTTATAACACTTTTATAGTCAACTCATACATTTTTATATTTAAAACAAAAATTACAAATTGTTTTGTGTACATTTTAAAGATAACAATTCAAATATTTTAGAAGTGCACTACCCATATTTGAAGAAATACTCCCATATTTTAATATTTTTGTCATTGTCATGAAGAAAAAAACTGAAATTCAGTTATAATCATTTTTTAGTTATTTTTTATTTTTTTAGTGTTGGGTAAGTTGGAAGTTTTCCACAATAACGAGGATGGGTACAAACAGGTGAATATTCGCTTAAGCTGTTATCATCAATTATGCTATCTCATATTGGAAGAAATATCATTTTTAAGTCTCTGAATACATATTTTTTTTCATGATCTGAACATTTACAGAATACCATTAACCAACTAAAACAGGCTTTCAAAGATTGATTTTGATAATTCAATTTTATATGTTTAATACAAATGGTTAGGATTCTACTGTAGATGGGATAGATATAGTCACAAAGTCAACCAAAATAATTTTGTACTTTCATTTTTTTAACTAAATACAAATATTCTTTGGTGGGTTTCATATCACAGGAAAACTAGTTGCAATTTTGATACATGTCATGTTAAGCAAAAGACAAATTGTTGTACAAAAAATGGTTATCAAAATATTAAAATGATACATTAATGCAAATGACTGTACAGTTAAGAGATAAGAATATGAATGAAAATATTTGATTTTTTTTAATTCATCTCCTCATGCAAAACATGCAATATTGTTTGTATTTTATATTACATTCATTTTTATAAGATTAATGTTGATGTATATTTTACTTAATTTATTTATTGCTAAGTTTGAAAATATGCTCTTTTATAAAAATAAACTAACACTTGGTCTTTTATCAAAATTTTGTGTTCACTTAGTCAAAATGAGCTATATAAGTATAGCCATATTGTGGTGTCTTTTGCTCTCACAGTTAGCTACCATGGTCAATTCTACATTGAAAATTGCCTATTTTGTGGTGTCTATTGTTCTGACAGTAAGCTACCATGGTCAATTCTGAATTGAAAATTGCCTTTTTTTTTATTAGATTAATCTTAATTGAAAAGACATTTTCAACAATATATATGCTCCATTCAATTGAATAGGAAGAGGATATTGTTTAGGTGGTGATGAGGTTCTGACTTCCATCAACTGTGCAATTGTTCAATAGCTGGCTGATTTGTGATGGGAAGAATAGAAATTTCGAAATTCAAATAATAAACATTCACTATAAAAAAAAAATAAGATATTAAAAATATGTCTTTGAGACAGCAAGCCAAAATGAAAAGACATCTATAATTTATTTTTAATAAATCATATCAACACAAAAAACTATTTTATAGAATTGTCCTTTTAAACTAAAAATAAAGAGAAAGTTCATACTGCCAGATAGAAATCTCAAGATAGAAATTGTGTACCAAATAGGTTTATTGTTTTGAAAACAGTTCATCACTCTTGTCTGAATTTTTCATTTGCCCAAAGCTACGTACTTTAAACGTACTTGTATGTAGCCATGTCATCGAATGAACCACCTAGACCTAGTCTGTCATCAAGATATATGAAACAAACGACCAATTGTTGACCAATTAAAACCATGTCCATCAACCTTTAAAATTATCTGGAGCACCCTTCAAATCCAAAAGCATGAACTCTTATCATAATATTTAAATTAAGAACAATAGCAATGTAAACATGTGTTGCAAGTGGTTATATTCATTATTATCACAAATCAGCAAACACAGTTTTTGGCTGATGTGCAGTGTTGCATTTCAACTGCCTATATTCAATTAAAGATCATGCTGGACAACATATACTGAATGCCAATGAAAACGCAACATTTTGGTTTTGACTTTTAAGACAATTATGGACAACTTTACCGTTTTTGATTTTTGGAACAAATGCGAAGTAAGGGACGACATCAAAAGATTGATGTAGGATAAAAACTTAAATCAAATAGTTTGGGGGTTGGGGAGGGGGGGGTTGAAATTCTGCAAGTTTTGTATATCTAAAATCGATTTTTACATATATCCCTATTGGTAAATCAATTTTTCCCAAATTAAGTTAAGAGGGGGGTGGGAGGGTCAGTGAGGTCAGTGAAAAAACTATGTGAATTAAGTTTTTTATCCTACATTGAACTTTTGATGTCGTCCATAAGGGTTATTTTGAACGGACATAAACCGAGTTCACCGCTTTCCAACAACTGCACCATTTTCACAATTTTGTTATTTAAAGCTTGGCTAATGTCATGAATTTTCCCGCCTTTATTGTTAAGAAACTGCAAAAAACATCTGAGTAAATGTTAGCACTTTCTGACAATTAGCGATACGTAGTTTTGGGCATGATCCAATGAAGCCTTTCACAGCATACAATTACGAGAAGACTGAAGTTGTAGCCTCTACAATAACCCAAATCATCCACAAATTCAACCAACATGGACCATTTAATGATAAGCCACATCCCGGGGTACAAAACACAAGAAACTCTTAGCAAGACCGATACATTTGGTCTTTAACATATCCGATATCGACTACTATGGCTGTCCAAAGGTCAACGAGAGTTCAATGGTGGTCACGGTAGAACCTTTTGAGCAATTTCAGTATTGCACCAATTGTGCAGAAATTGTTAAAGAGCACACAGTCTTTCCTTAGTGACATCTAAATGGCAGTCTGGCGTAAACATTGAGTTCTGTAGACCAAAAATCATTCATTATGTACCAAAAACCGTCAGTGGTGGTTACCTAGACATTTAGCACCCGCCTTGGCCAAAAGTCATGCTTTTGAATTTCGCCGGATTTTGGTCCGATCAAGCATATTTTGCATCAGATTTGACATGGTTTAGACGACGAAAACCACCACCAATAACATAAAGTCAGCTTGAGTTTGCTTTGCGTGACAAGTGGAATAACATTCCTCGGGATCACATTAAGGATGTATTCTTCTGACTTTTCAATTCCACAGCGCTGTCGAGATTGCACTGCACCACGGGGTTGTTACATTTTATGTTAGGACTGTGAGTTGATGATTCGACATTGTATGTTTCGTTTACATATTGCGCCTGACAGATGACAATGAAACATTTTTGTTGGATATCGATCTATTGTTAAAATTGTTAATTTTCAAGAACAATTTATTTTGAAAGATTATCATTTCTAATATAAATTTTATGTTTGAAAAACAAAGTGTTGCGTTTTCATTGGCACTCAGTATATGAATACGGTCAAACTAACTAGCAAGTTATCAATCTGCAGTATAAAAGGATAAGCGTTATAAGCTCTGTTTGCATTCAAATCCCTGTAATTTACACAAAAGTGCATTGTCCCAACTTGTCACACAATAAAATTAGCTTACCAAGAACTCATAGACGGAATGATCAATTCATTTTTCCACATTCCATCAACTTGCCTTTGTCTGTTTTACTAGGGTATTTAATGAGACTTCATGGTGATTTTTATAATGGGCTAAGCTCTAACCTTATTTATTTCATATTTTATTTCCCTCTTTTACCCAAATCTGAGTGGAGTATAACAAACTAGTAGTGTTTTGCACACTTTGAGTTAACACTCAACTACAATACATTATGAGCTTAATATGATACTAAAACAACTTTTACTTTCTTGTGTATAATTTGGAGTTTAGCATGAGTCCATTATCACTGAACTAGTATATATATTTGTTTAAAGCTGAAGGACGCTGTGTGGGGGAATTTTTCGCTGTATTGAAGACCTATTGGTGAACTTCTGTTGTTGTCTGTTCTGTGGTCGGTTGTTGTCTCTTTGACACATTGCCCATTTCCATTCTCAATTTTATTCTCTAGGATTCAATTGTTGAAGTGACCTTATAAGATCATAAAACTTTATTATATTGCTCCAGCAATATGCAGCGTTCGTTTAGAAAATTTCTTTGAACACAGAGTCTTGCATGTGATTAGGTGTTACCTATATTCATGTTCCCCTGAAGGAAAATGCTATTAGTGCTTTATTGCATGTCGATTTTATTTCAAATGTGATGTTAATTCTACACCCTAGACACTTTAACTGATCTTTCATGTTCTTATATATGTCTATAAATGGTATGATGCCTTACTTATAACATTTGTTTATAGACTTTATAGTCGGAACGTTATGGTATTTTCCTGTAGACAACTTTAATCTTTTTTTTTTCTCACGTGTCAAGTATTTCCTGATTATTTGTAAAGTGATCATTAACAGGTTTGATGGTAATATCAATTCGCAATGATACGATAAGCAAAGCGTCCCGTGTCGGGTAGTATTACTCTTAACAGCTTATTGATATTGAGGTAGATTCTGGTATTCTGGTATTGTAAATAATGGTCTAGTTGTTGAAGTATTTATGTTCCAGACCGTACGGTCTGACTTAGGCAGCAACCATTTGATTTTCTGGGGGGGCTATGGTTTTTTTTGGAAAAAAAAGTTTGTTTCTAGTTTTTGGAGAAAAAAATAATTTGTTTTTGATTCTGAGAAAAAAAAAATGTTTGTTTCACCCTCAGCTGCCACTATATGTAATGCTAAAATTGAAAAAAAAAATAGTTTTCGACTTGTTGCGAAAAAAATTTGTCCAGAAAAAAAAACATAGCCCCCCCCCCCCCCCCCAGAAAATCAAATGGTTGCTGCCTTATATAAAGAAGTTGGTCAAGTTCATTACACTGAAATTGAAGATATCTGAAGTAAACCTAATATGAGAGGACAGTTGTTTTAGAATGTTTAGCAACTTTACAAAAAAATGCAACTGCAAAGGAACATGCATGAACTGCAAAGTTACATACATACATTTTTAAATGTAAAAAAATATTACGTTACTTGGTGTAGCAAGTGTTACCTTGGGCGAGTGTACCAAAATAGGATTCAGATATACGTCAATTAAACAAATGTTTAATTTCAACTGTTCGTTTGTTCAGTTTATCAATCTAATTGTAATAATAACAAATGTAAAATTAAACTAAAGATTGTGATAAATTGTTTAAATGTAACCCAGATCCAATCACATGTATGGTCAGCTCGTACTGGACCATACGCGTATACCCATACGGTCCGACCGTACGCGTATGGTTGGACCGTACGAATATACGTATACGGTCCAAATACTCATATGGTCTGGAACATTTACATTACATAGTGTTTGATTTCACTGACTTCATTAGATCTTTTATTGGGCAGCTGTTTGATTTTTTTAATCTGCATTTAAAAAATGTTATTATTGAATTGATTTTAATGTTTGCTTCATCGAAATTGATGCAAACAATATTTTAATATGAATAATACAAGTATATTTTATAAACACATTTACAATTAGGGTTCAAAACTTGTTTATATTAATTTGTCCTTGAAATTGAAATTCCTGGTACTATTAATGGCCGTCTTTATTCGTTCGAGTAGTTGGATTAACTAATGGCAACTGTAGTGTACCGTTGTTCGAACGTCATAAATCGATTGAGAGAAAACAAATCCGAGTTACAAACTAAAACTGAAGGAAACACATCAACAAACAGCCAAACAACAGAAACACTGAAGTGCAACAAAAAAGAAAATGACAATGTAACACAGATCAACACACACACAGAAACGAATCATAAAATAACAACTGTTATTTTCCTGACTTGGTACAGGACTTTTAAAGAAAAAATATGGATTGAACCTAGCTTTGTGGCTAGCCAAACCTCGCGCTTCTATGGCAATATAAAAATAACACGAAATTGACAACATTACATGACAGGACTACAGTACAAAAAAATGCAAGAACATTCAGAACAGAGAAATTATACACAAATAAACAATACAATAGTGCATTTCGACATGCCAATAGTTTAAAAGACACCTGGCTTATAATTTAATTCGCCTCGTCCACACAAGACCCACCAGTGATGTTAAGATCAAAAACGTTAGAAAGCCAAATAAATACAAAGTTGAAGAGCACTGATGACCCAAAATTCCAACAAAGTGTCTAGAAATTTAGCTTTCAAATATTAAAATGTTCTTTATTTGGAACTACGACTATGCCAAATATTATATTTGGGGTTCGTGTTGTTTATTCTTTAGTTTTCTATGTTGTGTCGTGTGTGCTGTTGTTTGTTTGTCTTTTTCATTTTTAGCCATGGCGTTGTCAGTTTGTTTTAGATTTATGCGTTTGACTGTCCCTTTGGTATGTTTCGTCCCTCTTTTATAAACTAATTATGAATTTCTAAATCATCACCAATAACTTCAGATATTTTTCATGCATAGGAAATACAAAGAAATGGACATGAGAATGAGTTATTACTAACCCGGTAAATAGTTTAATTCGATAGGTCACATTCGTGAAGGGGTATCGGGATAATAGATACGACATACGAAAAATATCTGATATCATCTGTGAAACGAATACTCCATAACGGTCTACCATCTCGTGATGGCGTCTGTAAAATTTACAAAGGAATGATTTCAATTTAACCATTTGGAACTCTTGGTTTAATAGCTTCTTTGTTAGCAGCAAGTTTCTATCAAAGAAATCATAATAGGAAATACAACCGGGGACTATCGTATCAATTAGGAGATACATGCTCCGTATGACCTTAATTTGATTTATTCATAGCCCTGTCTTAGCAACTTTTGAGAAAGCAGTATTCCTCGTTCAACAAAATCAACGTACTTTGAGCTAGCTCTAGAGTGACGTATCAAGTGAGACACCAATACTCCATATGCTGGTGCCGCTGGGATGTTGCTATACAGAAATGGAAAGTTGACTATAGGAAAATTAAAATCATCGCGTTTGTCATAAATTTTGGTATTCAACCTACCATGTCTACCATCAGTAGTCATTTCGAGAAAAAGGTAAACTACATAAGTGTTCTTACAAACAACGGTATATTTCTGGGTATTCCAAGTGCTCCACGAAACCTCTTTCTAAATAATTAATATCTAGTTTATCATCTATCAAAGACGGGCTTCAAAGTTATTGCGAAACTGCCTATTCTAGAAGTGGCGGGAGTCAGATGTTGATACAAAAAATTCCAAAGATCTTTTAGAGTACATACAATCTTAAACTCCTTCATCTTGCAATAGTATTAAAACATTTGACTTTTCTACACTTCACACAAGTATTCCTCATTCCAAACTAAAAGACAAATTGAAAGAATGGGTAAAGCTTTGTTTCATAAAAAAATGATCAACGTAGATACAAGTATCTGTCTTAGGGAGGGATAAATCCTACTTTGCAAAGAATCACTCTGATTCAAACGAAAAATTCTCTGAAACTGACATTATCAAGATACTTGATATGCTTGATCCTCATAATGATAAAGGAACAAGTCGGCAAGAAAAGGGGAACAATTGGTTTCCATGGAAATGCCGAAAGTCTTGAAAAACACGCCCTCCAAACGTAAGAAATATGTTGTCAATCAAGATATCAAGCATCTTGATAATGTCAGTTTCAGAGAATTTTTCGTTTGAATCAGAGTGATTCTTTACAAAGTAGGATTTATCCCTCCCTAAGACAGATACTTGTACTTGTCACTCTAGAGCTAGCTCAAAGTACGTTGATTTTGTTGAACGAGGAATACTGCTTTCTCAAAAGTTGCTAAGACAGGGCTATGAATCAATCAAATTAAGGTCATCACTCAAGAAATTTTACGGTCGCTTTTATGAGCTGATTAGCCATTATGACAAAAGCGTGTCAGAAATTATATCTGATATTCTTTCTCAGTCATAATAACCTTCCATCATTACCGAACTGAACAAAGAAATAACACGACGGGTGCTGTATACGGTGCAGGAAATGCTTACCCTTCCGGAGCACCTGATTTCACTCCCGGTTTTTTGTGGAGTTCGTGTTGTTTCTTATTTATTATTTATAACTGTTGATGTATTAATGTCCTTTGGTTTTGTGAGTCTTTGTTTACTCCTTGGTTTTGATTGTTATTGTCTTATGTATCCTATACATCGATTGAAGATCTAGTTCTTCATCTTTGGTTGAAATTCCAAAAGAACATAGAACAGACCTATGATTCTCCAAGATTTCCTCTTTGGTGTCAGGAGGGTAAATGTTGAGTTTCCAAGTGAATTGTCAATACCTAATTCATTTATCAAGCAGTTAATGTAATGAGTTTTACACATAAAAACGATGTTGTTTGGGGCTTTATCTGCGGGGACAACAACATATTTGTCATGGACTGATTGAGGAAGACAAGTGTTTTGCAACATTCGGGTTTTAAAGATTGAATTAGTATGGGTATTGATAGACCCATTCAGTTTCTTAATCCATTTGGAAAGAGTATCTACGTCTTCTCTAGAGTTATGTTAAGATTTGGGGTAGATGGCATGGCGGGGGATGAGTTGTGAGGTGAACTATTTTCTGAACCCACCCCTACTGAAAAAATGTCATTTGAAGTATATCTTCCGATTTTAATACGACCTTCAGTGGTGGCCATTAACCAAACTGTTTCTTGACGTGAGTTATCATTGAAATGTTCATAATTATAAATTAAGTGTAAAAACAAACTTTGAATTTTTGAAAAAATAAGGCTTTTCTACCTCGGTGAAAAAACTATGTGAATTAAGTTTTTTTTATCATTCATTGAACTTTTGATTGTCGTCCCTAAGTATGTTATTGTTCCTGCAGACAAAGCCTCAAGTAATATTTTCTTTGTATGTAAATTGTACTACTACGAGTGTCTTGTAAAAGAATTAGGAATAAAGGAGCACACAGATAATTCCACATACAAATACATATTATTTGACAAGAATGAGATTTTGGCGAATCATAAAAGTCCTCCATGACTTCAATGAAAAATAAATAAATTTGGTGTATTTACTGTCTTCTGATTGGTTAAAAGGATTGGGTTTATTTTCAATGTTATCAATTTTTATGGCGACACGCCCACTCTAACGTTGTGTATTCATACGCAAACATCTGTGTACGTTGTTATCCTTATTAATATACATCTTTGAGCCTTATTTTTGATAGAAATTTATTTATAATGAATGGCAATAATTTATTTTGAATTTATTGAACCATAAAATTAATGTTTGGCTCTTCACATTTAATAACATAATCCGCTTCGCGGATTATTCAATGTGAAGAGTCAAAAATTAGTTTTATGGTTCAATAAATTCAAAATAAATAACAGCCATTCATTAATTGCATTGAACAACTAATCGGAGGATTTACCTTGCTTGTATTAGATACCTAAGCGCCACAATATTCTGTACATTGCCGGCTCATCTGCATGTTCAACTAAAGAATTGTCCAATAGATTGACCGAAATTCTGTCCGCCTCTTGTTTAGACCTATACCTCGAATTTTACATCCACATCATCTCAGTACCAGAATCTATGGCAAACGAGACATTTTTAATTTTGAAATTATCTATGTCCCCCAACCTTTGTAGCAATATATCAACTTCACCTGCATATATATGCATATAGATTTCTCAACTCATTCGGTATTCAAGAGCTTGTAGCTCCTACTCAGACTTTGTAAAACGTCACCAGTGTCTGAGCAGAAAGTTGATGAACCAGGGATATGTCAAAGAACGTCTCGTATTTTTTCTAAAAAAAAGTTCATCGGAAGGTACCAAGACCTTGTTGATAAATATTCCGTATCAACTTCGCAAATAATACACGATGGTCTTAATGTATAGATTCTGGGTAGTAACGTTGTTTATCATCTTAATAACGTGTTATAGCAGGAACATATATACTGTTCCAAGGTTATACTATTCTTTTATTTGTCTTTATGAATATTTCTTTTACTATTTACTTTGTTTTATTGATATCCATTTGACGTGGATCGGTACTTCTTCATCCCGTCATTGTGTTCTTGTTCTATGATAATTCTCGTATTCTTCAGACTTGTCTTTTTTGCTGATGTGCTTTGTATTGATTGAGATTATAACACAATGTTTATTGCTGTATCCCTATTTTTTTTTTATATTTTTACTTATTATGTCTATGTCTGTTTGTTTTGTTCACACATAGTATATATAAATGAATTTGATGCGACTGTCATAAAAGTGGGAGGTTTAGTTAGCTTTAAAACCCGATTTAATCCATCATTTTCTACATTAGAAAATGCCTGTACCAAGTCAGGAATATGACAGTCGTTATCCATTCGTTTGATGTGTTTGAGCTTTTGATTTTGCCATTTGATTAGGGACTTTCCTTTTTGAATTTTCCTAGGAGTTCAGTAATTTTGTGATCTCACTTTTTACACTGATAACAGATCTTCGGGTGTGATGAACCCCGTCATTGAGTCAAATACAAAGGACACTGTTGATATTTATAAATTGGTTTCGGGATGGTATACCAGGTAATAAACCTAACTCGGGTAGGTCACATTCGGGCAGAGGGGACGGGATTGTAGTTACGACATAAGGAACATATCCACTATCATCTGAGAAACGGATTTTCAATAATGATCAACCAACTCGTGGTGATGGCGTCCGAAAAAATTAAGGTTCATAAACGTTTATCCAACATCACCTCTAATTTAAATGATTATGTTATAATCGACATACGGCGTCCAATCTCTCTGATTTGAGGAAGAGAGTATTATGAAGAACTCGAACATATAGATTCTATACATATAGATGTATCGAGTGTGATACGATATTTCTTCACTCTAAAAAAGAATTTTCAACACAAAGAACTTCGATTTCACAACTCCAAGTCCAAGTTAACATGTGAAAGAAGTATTCGTTTTTTTTCTATAAACGAGTTACCACTGATTTTGCAAAACATATACCAAAGGTTTTCCAGGATTTCTCCTGTACAATCTTTTAATTCTAAATATAAAAGAACACAGATAAAGTACAAGTTACCACTGCCTTAAAGTCATTTGGGTAAACCTGCCTAAATTCTTGGGTGTTTACTGGAAATTAAGGTATAGTTGCTTGCAGGGAAATTAACCAAAGTTTAGTGATGAGGCTTTGTATGGGCATATACTTTGTATATATATATTGAATTGATGCAAAGCTATATCATTATGTGCTTGTTTTAGGTATGGAACCTGCATATCACTGGTTGTTGTTGATTGCTTTGTGTCAAGTTCGTTTTCCGTTTATTGTTTTGTCATATATAAATGAGGCCGTTGTTTCCTTTCCTTATTTTCTTGCATGGTGATACTTGTCGTATTGGCATTAATACCACATCTACTATTTTTTTTTCAATTTTCAATGCAAACCAATTTATAGTTTCATGTTTTTACTACAGGACAATGATTGTCATAACAATGATTGGAAGAAATTGAATGATGTAATTTTTAAAGAACTATAATTGAAATTTTTATTTACAGAATTATGCAATTAATACTTTAACTATAAATATAATTTATGAATCAAATTCATATTTGATCAATGTTTTCTTAAGCTTGATTTCCTTGGTGACTTCATTGGACTCAGACTGTTTACAAATTTTGTACTTGAACTGACAACACAGAAAAGCATACAGCAGATTCTTGCGATATTCATGAAAAACGCCCATGACTGCATTTCTGTAGATTCCATAGCAATGCCTTGTTCCAGAAAATGTCGCTTTGCGTATCCATACAATCCATAAAACAACACATCAGCCAAGAACAGGGTTATTATCACATATGCAACGTTCCAAACCATTGTCAATGTTAATTTTTCTTTGATAGAAGGCAACACAAAAAAGCACCAGTTCAAGTAGACCACACACCAAATTGACATATCCATGAAATGGTCCCAAGTGTTTGTCCTCAACATGGCAAGGCTAGCAGCGATAAATATGGAAATTCCAACTTTTTCTACAGCAGGTCGCGCTAGAAAGCGCTTAAAACCACCTTTCAAACGCCCCCATCCTAATGAAACTTCAGACTTCATTTTGCTCTCACAGAAAATAAATTTTCTAACGTAAAATCCTCCAGTTGAAAGTTGACGTTTTGACGTCACTAAAGCGGAAGTTGACCTGTTCCCGCGAAATGTTAGTTTGTCGAAATGGACATGTATACTGTTCCGTGAAATGTTATAAAATTGAAGTTTTATCTGATTGGGGTTGACAAAATAGGAGAATAGATACAAAAGGACAAAGTGTGCAGATCCAAGGTTAAGAATAAAGAAAAACAGACAAAAATGATAAAGAATAGAGAATGATGGGCAAAATCAATCAGAGGCAGATTTAGGGGGTATCCCGTTTTCTGGAAAAATATTGTTGATTGTACAGGGAATCACTGAAGCATAAACTATCAAAATTAAAAGCAATATTTAGAATTTTAAAATTTTAATTATTTGGTGAAAATTTCAAAACGTTTTGAATTTTGATATTTTAAAACTTTGATCAAAATTAAAAAAATCTAAAATTTCAAAACTTTTAAAATGTTTAAATTGATAAGTGTTACACCGACCTGGTCGATCTACTAATCAGTCAACATTGCTGAAATCGGTGTCAACCAACCCGTTATAGAAGTTGTCGCATTCGTTTTGAACATATAGAACAGATACGATCAGATACAGGTTTAATTTGTAAAGAATGACTTCTTAAACAAAAGTCTACAGAAACACATAAGCGTCACAAAAAAGTGCCTGAATACCAGACACAGCAAGCATGGCTACTCGAATTCAAATCCGATATCAATCAAATCAAATATGGTATCGAAAATAATGGCAACTTGACTCCGTACGGTCAGAGACATGTCTCTGGTACGGTCAATATAACAATACATATTTTTATTACTGAACTTTTGAAATCTTTTTATTTATTAAGTATTTAACCGATTTTATTCACAGATGAAGCATGCAATTTGATAGACAATACCAAGGTTTATTACAATAAAAACTACTTAAGGCTTAGTCTACAGACCCAATCATTATTCATTTAATTCGTTGCCATTTATTTCGGTTTTGATCCTTGATGCCAGTTACTGATTTATAATTCCTAATGTGTCCTCTTATGGCACGAAATGTCTGATGTGTAGTAATTAATTCCATCAGACTTAAAACTTTATTTAATTTAGGGATTCCAGTTAATTCCATTGCGCTATCATTTAGTCTGAAAATAGAGATTTTATAATACGGGTTTGGAATGAATACATTTTTGTATCTCGATCAAAATTAATTTGGTTTCCTACTTGTATATCAGATTATGATACTATATATATGTTAGACTCAGATCGACGTCCGGTCTCTAATCGACGTCCGTTCCTCAAATTGACGTTCAAATCTGACGTCACAATAAAATATCCTTTTTTGGTTTTGCCTCAATTTTTTGGCTTCCCTAATCGACGTCCAATTTTTAGCTTCTCTAATCAACGTCCGTTTTGGACACAGAATATAATATTAACCATAACCAACAGCAGCTGAAACCTTTAAACCTTAAGACATATTACATGTATGTGTGACAAATAGGATATATTTAAAAAAATAAAAGATACTTTTTTTTAAAGATTTATAACATACTAAACTAAATATGTAAAATGACAAGTTGTGATATTATTTTTTTTTTATTTTAGAGATTATAAAAAAAAAATAAGGAGATGTGGTATAACATGAATTATGTAATCAATTCAAATTGAAAATTAACGGTCTTATTTAAAAAAAATCCGAAAAACAAATAAAACATACATAAAACATCGAAAACCACTGCACTACAGGCGCATAAGGAATATGTCTGGGTTAAAAATGCGTGTGAGTACTTAACAAATCAAATCAAATATATTTTATTGTCAATTAAAGACGCCCATTACAGGCAGAATAATCACAAGTTAAACTTGGTACAATGATTACAAAATGATTACAATTATTTGAGTACAATCAAATCAATGATTACAACGAAGAGAATAGAAAGACACACTAATGTATATTTATAAAAATGTATCATGTTTCAACTTTGACAAATACAGTGATTCTAAAAAAATATAGGAAACTGAATTTAAATATTCTGGTTTTTCCCCCTGGTGCTTTTATGATCCTACAATAAGAAACTGTACAAATATCTAAATTATGCCTCTGTCTTTTTACAGTAAAATATATACTCACTAAGTTTCTAATAGTTGTTTTCGAACAACATTTAAATTATTAATTAAATTGCTCACTTGATTAAAAATGTGACTATCTTCATTGGACATTAGCCAAATAAATTGTGATTGATAATCTAAATTGTGAAAGTTTTTGTAACTTTTAGCTATGATGGAAATAATGGAAACTCTCTCACTTTCCAAAGATGAACATTTAAGTAAAAAATGGAGTTCATCTTCCACTTCTTTTTTACAAAGATTACAAATTCTATCCATTGCCTGAAGTCACCTGTATCTACCTCTCTCTATTTCTAAATCATGATTACTTATTCTGAATTTTGTCATCTGAATTCTCAGATTCCTATTACCTATAGCCAAATAAGGTTCAAAATATATATTTCTCTTAAAAAGTCTGTATGTTCTAAGTTTATTTCCAAATGACATATTTTTTCTGTCATTGTTTAAAGATGAATACCACAACTTATTATACTTTAATTTAAGTTTGTTTAAAATAAATCTTTTCAAGTTTGATTTCATATTAAAAACTTGTGATAAATCTTATGTCTAAGTATTTTGCTAGTGAACTTATAGAATTAAACCAACTTTTCTTACTATGGTTTGATAAGGATTTTGATACAAGGAGAGCTTCAGACAATAATTGGTCCTCTGTACTTGTTAAACGTGATAAGTATGAAAACATATTAACTATAACTTCAATAAATAAAGGATATCTCCCTAGCTCACCTATCACTGCCATATTTGTGCTTCTCTTTCCTACTCCCAGTGAAAATTTACAGATTTTTAAATGAACTGATTCAGTTTGCAGTTCTTTACATAATTTTTCAAAATAACCATCTCCTTTTTCAGTTAACTTTTTTGAATATAAAGCACCCCAAATTTCACTTCCATAAGTTAAAATTGGTTTTACTGTGTGGTCAAATATATGAAGTAAAGTTTTAATTTTGGGTTTATGACCTTTAAATATAACATAGAACAGTGGTGTAACAGCACAACATAAAACATAACTTACGTATATGTTTCACTCCAGGTGTAAAACTCAAAAATTTGTTGAAAATATTTTACAGAATCCAAATATAATCCTAAAAAAAAATGGCTGTACTTCTTTATTTTGTCTTTAAAGAAGGTTGAATAATGCCCTCTAGATGCCGTTTGGTTTTCTTTGTCGTTAGGTTGCGTTCTCTTTGAATACACTTACATGCATGTCATTTAACATGAATAGGAATGACACACTTCTATGTAAATCGATTTGATTAACTTTTTATCAACATAAACTTTTTAAATATGCATGACACCTATATCGGGTTGAAAAAAATCTATATGGAAAGTATGTATAAATGTTTGAACCCTACAAAACATGTACATTTTTGTACATGTATGAGTGTGAACACGCCCCCCCCCTTTTTCGTGGGAAAAATTTGGTTGATTATATAGGGAATCATTGAAGCATGACTGGAGCGCCCCCTCTTTTAGGTCAGTCAGCGCCTAGAAATTTTCATAGGTGGGGGCCCACTTACTGCCTAAGAGGGGGCCGCTCCAGTCACGCATCAGTGATTCCCTATATAAGCAACCAATTTTTTTCCCAAAAAGGGGGACCCGCACCCCTAAATACGCCTCTGGTCACATTAATTTGAAAAGTAGAGCCTACAATCTAAACTTGCCACTACAATTTAACATGCCTTAAGGTTGCAATACATGGTATTCAGAATTAAGAGTATGGCTATAAATCCTGATTGGTCGATATGTGCGGCCGTTATTTTTTATTATTAGAGACTTCGTGCACTCTGCTTTATACAAAAGGCAAAATAAAAATTATTCCGTAGCCCTAAAGGCACTGAGATGACTTTTCAACGCTAGGACAAGACACGTTTTTTTAAAGGGCAAAATTGATAGGCATGGGAGATAAGTACAAAATTATTTTAGGCACTGGCTACGGTTACATGGAAATGTAACAATAATAAAAATATTATTACATTGGAGACTAATTGCCGGAATGCAGAGTTGGGTGAGGAACTGATTAATTTCAAATGTAACAATAATTACTGAGGCTACGGTTACATTGTAGTTACGTTATTGTTACATGAAAAACAGCAATGTGCGCTAGATTGATTAAACTTAAATCATCTATAGTTGTATTGCTTCATTCTTTCATATGTACTAAACAATACTTGTAATTTAATACTGATATATAATAAAATATTATTATTCAACAAATGGTGTACAACTTGAATAGTTTTACTACGTATTAATGGTTTTGATGTTCTTAAAGATACTACTCAAGATTAGGAGTGTGACTGTCAAAGGCGAAAAATATAGTTCAATGGTTTCACTTTTTTAAAGTATTTAACTGCACACCTACTCTTATTACTGTCATTATACTTTGGACCAATTTTGTTTATGGTGAAAAAAAAAATAAAACTTGGAATGCGTTTTAAACGAAACTGAAACAATATCAAGACATACATTTCATACAGCTTTATAACTTGACGCAAATTGATAATCAAAAGCAAAGTTTGCTAACTGTAACTTAAATACTAAGAAATTCTGTATGTACACGTATCCGTGGAGGACGTAATTTCGTTCATCAAAAATATGTCGGACTTTAAAAACAACTTACTGGATTTGTAGAAATTGTCATTGTAAATAAAAAATTACAGTAAATAAATTGTATGTTATAAATGTATGTAATAAATGTCCTCAACTTTTATTATTTAGTACATATTACTAGTCCCATCGTACATTGCTTTTTTTCATGTGACAATAACGCAATGTAACCGTAGCCTCAATAATTATTGTTACATTCGTAATTAAACAGGTCCTTACCCAACCATGCATTCCGGCATTTAGTCTCCAATGTAACAATAATATTTTTATTATTGTTACATTTCCATGTAACCGTAGCCAGTACCATTATTTTATACACTAAGAAAAGCAACACGAACTAGCTATATTTTTTGGACCAAAAATACTGTCCTAATAACTTTTCTTTGATTCTAATAAGGTTTCGTTAAGAAAATCAACTTTCTAAAGTCTGTATCTCGAAAAAGGCTACCATTGTCGCCTATGGGGAAATTAATTGTTTATTTCAATCTTAAACGCAAGTGATATCAAATTTCCCGCCAAATGTAACTCTTCACTGGACACCAAGAATTTTGCCAGTGGCGGTCGGAAGTGGGTTTTAAATATGTAAACAAAGAATTTCCAAGCTATAAAATATTGTGAGATGATAAGTAAAGAACAAAAGAATCGTCAAAGCACATAAACAACAGGTATTAAATATTAGATAGTGTAACATTATATGTTCACAAAAAAAGCAGTATACTGTACAGGGAAAGATCAAATGCAAATTTACGAGCCATTCAATAATTTATAGTTGGAGAGTAAGTTTGTACTATAGAGAGTATGTAGTTGTATCAAGGATTGTACTAGTCCTAGTCTATACAGTCTTGGTATATATGTCATATATACAGGTCCCTGCTCCCAGACTTGCATATTTATATTATGTGTACATCTATATTATAGGGACTCAGTGGCGGATCCAGGGGGGGGGGGGGGGGGTTCAATGATTCCCTATATAATCAACCAAATTTTTCTCAGAAAAGGGGGGGCCTCGCCCAGCCTTGGCCCCGTCTAAATCCGCCTCTGCTTTTCTTTATGACCATAAAATTATCAACTGATTTTGATGAATCAAATTAATTTCTTTTCAAAAGTAACGGTCATGGTAATTATTTGAAGCCTCTAGGCAAAGGATATTTTAAAAAATCAAGTTAAAATTATTACCAATTTGAAGCTAACACTAGCTGTAAATTTGCTTCAAATTATTTTGAAATACTAAAAAATGATGGACCCCCTCTTATGCAGTCAGTGGACCCCCACTTATGACGAGACTTCCATTTTTAAACTTTTAAACATAATTTTCATAATTATTCATGGAATTGATAGTTAATAGCAAATACACTTTATCTATAATAAACGTATGATCATAGTACCGGTATACAGAAACGCAAAAATCATGGAATTTTACAGAAAAAAAAAAAAGAAAAAAAATGGACTTTGGAAAAAAAGGGAGAGGGCTTTAAATAATTGTCCTGTCTCCAAGTACCTATGACTTTTGGTACATTTTTCTGAAATTCTCCAGACATAAAATCTTTTACAAAAATTTATCCTACAACAGTTTACTTTTTTTCTTAACAACAACCATAAAAACCCTATTTCGCGTGTCAAACATCAACTTAAAGAACTAGCCAAGGAATTTGTTTTTTGTCCCGGCTTATAAAGCTGCTAATAATATCATTATTGTTTGACGTAAATTTTATATTGAGGTTCTGCGACAGGAAATCATGAATTCACCAATATTCCAACTGACTTCATTTTCAGAAAACAACATCTGTAACAAACACAAACTTTTAGCTACTTCTTTACAAGCAGAACCAAAAACAATGAAAGTCCCAACTATGTACTGGCTTCCGATTCAGCTACACAGAAAACCTTTCAAATATAGATTTATTTCATCTTCAAGCCATTGTTCCACTACTAAATTGTCTATTCTACTTACTAGCACACTTGGTACAATAAAATACCTGATAATAAATTGTTCAAATAAGGCCTTTGAAAATAATGGAATTAATTACTTTTCGAGTGTCAAAAACTTGTTGGAAGTACTTGATAAATTGCATGCATATATTGGTGATTTTGAATCTGTTCAAAGTTTTGTTTTTTCTACCCTATATACCACTTTGCCTCATATTCTTATTAAGAAAAAATTCACATCCCTAATTAACTGGGTGTTTAAAAAGTCAGAATACGAATACATATGTTCAAACTCTTTTAGGTCATTTTTTAGTAGCAATAAACAAAAGAACTATGTCAATTGGACATGCTTTGATACTATATATATGCGCTTGAATTTTTACTTGATAACATCTTCTTTGTTCGCTTTGGAGATTCCATATATCGTCAAGTTATTGGAATTCCATGCACCACTTATTGCGGACCTGTTTTTGTATTGTTATGTGTTACAATTTATGACTAAAATTAGCAAAGACCCATTGAAACAACATTTGATACAAAAATTTAACAATACTTTTAGATATTTGGATGATATCTTGGCTGTCAATAATGACGACTTCAGTATGTATAAATTTATCCTGTTGAACTTACTTTAAATAAAGCCAATACTAACAATGACCACTGCCCTTTCCTCTATCTTGATATCTATACAAATAGGTTAATACAAAAATTTATGATAAAAGAGATGATTTTTCATTTCCTATCATTAATTATCCATTTTTATACGACCGCAAAAATTTAAATTTTTCGTCGTATATTGCTATCACGTTGGCGTTGTCGTCTGCGTCGTCCTCGTCGTCGTCGTCCGAATACTTTTAGTTTTCTCACTCTAACTTTAGTAAAAGTGAATAGAAATCTATGCAATTTTAACACAAGGTTTATGACCACAAAAGGAAGGTTGAGATTGATTTTGGGAGTTTTGGTCCCAACATTTTAGGAATTAGGGGCCAAAAAGGGCCCAAATAAGCATTTTCTTGGTTTTCGCACTATAACTTTAGTTTAAGTAAATTGAAATCTATGAAATTTTGACACAAGGTTTATGACCACAAAAGGAAGGTTGGGATTGATTTTGGGAGTTTTGGTTCCAACAGTTTAGGAATTAGGGACCAAAAAAGGGCCCAAATAAGCATTATTCTTGGTTTTCGTACAATAACTTTAGTATAAGTAAATAGAAATCAATGAAATTTAAACACAAGGTTAATGAACACAAAAGGAAGGTTGGGATTGATTTTGGGAGTTTTGGTCCCAACAGTTTAGGAATTAGGGGCCAAAAAGGGGCCCAAATAAGCATTATTCTTGGTTTTCGCACCATAACTTTAGTATTAGTAAATAGAAATCTATGAAATTTAAACACAAGGTTTATGACCATAAAAGGAAGGTTGGGTTTGATTTTGGGAGGTTTGGTCCCAACAGTTTAGGAATAAGGGGCCCAAAGGGTCCAAAATTGAACTTTGTTTGATTTCATCAAAAATTGAATAATTGGGGTTCTTTGATATGCCGAATCTAACTGTGTATGTAGATTCTTAATTTTTGGTCCCGTTTTCAAATTGGTCTACATTAAGGTCCAAAGGGTCCAAAATTAAACTTTGTTTGATTTTAACAAAAATTGAATCCTTGGGGTTCTTTGATATGCTGAATCTAAAAATGTACTTAGATTTTTGATTATTGGCCCAATTTTCAAGTTGGTCCAAATCGGGGTACAAAATTAAACTTTGTTTGATTTCATCAAAAATTGAATAATTGGGGTTCTTTGATATGCCAAATCTAACTGTGTATGTAGATTCTTAATTTTTGGTCACTTTTTCAAATTGGTCTACATTAAAGTCCAAAGGGTCCAAAATTAAACTAAGTTTGATTTTAACAAAAATTGAATTCTTAGGCTTTTTTGATCTTGATTTTTGATTATGGGCCCAGTTTTCAAGTTGGTTCAAATCAGGATCCAAAATTATTATATTAAGTATTGTGCAATAGCAAGAAATTTTCAATTGCACAGTATTCAGCAATAGCAAGAAATCTTCAATTGCACAGTATTGTGCAATAGCAAGCAATTTTCAATTGCACAGTATTGCGCAATAGCAAGAAATCTTCAATCGCACAGTATTGTGCAATAGCAAATATTTTCAATTGCACAGTATTGCGCAATAGCAAGACATATCTAATTGCACAATATTGTGCAATAGCAATAAATTTTCAATTGGAGTTATCTTTCTTTGTCCAGAATAGTAGTTAAATCAACTTAAATCATTGTTTTATACAATAAACAATGTATATTCACTTTTACTACCAACTGATAAATTAAAACAATCTTTACCATTCAGTGATAACAAGCACTTTATTTTACATTTTAACATTTTATGATGTATTTAAATGAGTAGTTATTGTTGCAAACTCCATTAGGAATTTGAATTGAGATCAGTTTTGGAAAAAGGGAAAGGGGGATGTTAAAAAAAAGGGGGGGGGGGGGGGTAAATTTTTCTCATTTCAGATTTCATAAATAAAAAGAAAATTTCTTCAAACATTTTTTTGAGAGGATTAATATTCAACAGCATAGTGAATTGCTCAAAGGCAAAAAAAATCTTTTAAGTTCATTAGACCACATTCATTCTGTGTCAGAAACCTATGCTGTGTCAACTATTTAATCACAATCCAAATTTAGAGCTGAATCCAGCTTAAATGTTGTGTCCATACTTGCCCCAACTGTTCAGGGTTCAACCTCTGCGGTCATATATAGCTGCGCCCTGCGGAGCATCTGGTTAACTTAGATGGTGACGTTCCCTTGTCACCATCTTTATATGGTATTTATATATCTCAACTTGTACGATTTGCTCGTGTATGTAACAACGTTTCAGATTTTAGCAGGAGAAATTTATGTATTACTGAAAAATTATTACACCAGGGTTTTCGATATCACAAACTAGTCAAAACATTTACTAAATTTTATCATCAGTATACATGGTATAAGGAAATAATTCGTAAATATAACTCGACATGCAGACATCTTATACATGTACGTTCTGGTAAATTTCACATCCAATCTTTTATGGTAATATTCTTTACAAAGCACAAAAATGTCAGTATTCACCTCAAAAGCTTACAAAACCTTTAAACAGACTTATTAAGAAGGGATATAGTTACGATACTGTTGTCAGGTCATTAAAGATTGCATATTTTGGCTTTAATATTGATTCACTTATAGGGTCTTTGCATTGGAACTAAACACATTTATTTTTAAAAAACAGTTGTTGGCATGACACGGATTATGTTCTTCTCATATATTTTATGATAGTATGACACTAAACCCCTAACGGGAGGGATTGTGCCTGATATTCATATGATGAAGACATAATCTTTCAATCAGTTTAATTGAGGCCTGGAGCTGGCATGTCAGTTAACTGCTAGTAGTCTGTTGTTATTTATGTATTATTATCATTTTATTTATTTTCTTTTGTTACATCTTCTGACATCGGACTCAGACTTCCCTTGAACTGAATTTTAATGTGTGTATTGTTATGCGTTTACTTTTCTACATTGGCTAGATGTATAGGGGGAGGGTTGAGATCTCATAGACATGATTAACCCCGCCGCAATTTTGCGCCTGTCCCAAGTCAGGAGCCTCTGGCCTTTGTTAGTCTTGTATAATTTTTAATTTTAGTTTCTTGTGTATAATTCAGAGTTTAATATGATGTTAATTATCACTGTACTAGTATACATATTTGTTTAGGGGCCAGCTGAAGGACGCTTACAGATGCTTGAATTTCTGTTACATTGAAGACCCATTGGTGGCCTTCGTCTGTTGTCTGCTCTATGGTCGGGTTGTTGTCGCTTTGACACATTCCCAATTTCCTTTCTCAATTTTACATACAACTGAGCTCTAAAATACCTGCGATTTCGCAAGTGTGTTCTAGTATGACTTTAAAGCAGCTTTTGATATTTATCTCTACACTGACAAAAAAGAAAAACACTAGTTTAAAAGAATAACAATTGTTGCATTTCAACAGACAAAAGGGAAATTAAAGTCAATATTTCCATGTTTTCACAAAAATTTTCCATTAACATTTGAGCTTTAAAGTGTGGCCATAAATTGTATGTGTTCTTCAATTTTTCCCTTTATATTTCATTTAAAACTGCGTTTTTTCAAAAACAATTTTTTTCACCATGTCAAAATATATCATATGTCTGTACTTAAAATACATAATTCATAATCAACTGGTGCTCAGAAAGTATGGCAATCTGGAGTTTGTCATTGGCTTGAAACAAAAATCTAAAATATAATTATTCCCCTTTTGCCTCCATGCAATAATCGTGAACTGTAAATGCTATATTATAATTATCCAACTAACCAGTATCTGGAATATTTGATTCAAAGAATATAAAGAAAACATATGGACATGTTACTGGTGAGGCGGGTGACAAGCACCCAAAACATTTTTATCTTGCTACATTCTAAATGTTCCTGTCCAGCAGCTTGTAATCCACTGATTTTCATTAATTGCTGTCTGCCATAATTGTTTTGAGTTCATTAAGGCTGTTGGTTTTATTCTTTGAAATGTAGACATTATGACATAAAGTCATATTTTATGGTAGGAATATTATTAGAATTTTATTTTTTCTAATTGAATTAAACTTTTTATGTAAACTATTCATGTCATATCCCAATGACCACATGTACATTATTGTAAGTTTAATTTTGGACCCTTTGGACCTTAATGTAGACCAATTTGAAAACGGGACCAAAAATGAAGAATCTACATACACAGTTAGATTCGGCATATCAAAGAACCCCAATTATTCAATTTTTAATACCTATTTTTTGATTCAAAAATCGAAATGTTATCACCAATGTTAATGTTACAGCACATTTAATTAGACTGTCATGATCATTGTATAACATTTGTATCACATCTTATCAGTATCTATGTAATTATTAGAAATTTATATCCAAAGGCAGTCACCTCTGTTATTGACATGTTACCAATTACTGAATATATCTTTGTTAGTAAGTTAATTAAATTGATTTACATTATCATGATTATCATATATATTACTGAATCAGATAGACATATGTAGAATTTGAATTTCATATACCTATATTAGAAAATAACACATAATTTTTGGTAAATTTTTGTTTTTCAGATTGATAAGATTGTAGAATTTATAAACTTTATGTGTATGGGATGATACAGAGAGAAAAAGTAAACAAAAGACATGGTGAGTTGTTTTTTAAAATCTGTATAAAAGGCATGTATTTTTAAAGATCCAAGGCAAAAATATTGAAATCCAATTTATTTATCAGTGATCAATATAGATATGAAGTGTTGCAGAATGGGTGACATAGGAATAACTATCTGGCTGCTGTGACAGTGCTGTTTGGTCCTTTCTTAGAAACCATAAGCAAATAGATCAGATGTATTTAGTGTATGGAATGATTGTAAGGTGTACATGTACATGTCAGTCTGGCAAGTTTTATCTTTACCTTTTGTTTTTTTCATTGAATATTGGATAATGTTAAGTTGTTATGGTATGGTCCCTTCTGAAATACAAATATTTTACAGTGTCAATAGTTTTGATTTAAGATTTCCATGGACGTAAACAGATAGCTTTCCCCTTTACATAAGGGTTGTGGTGTATTTCATTTTGTGTTTTCAAAATTAATTGTTAAGATGCATCCAAGACTGAATTCCATAAGATGAAGCCATGTGACCCGAAATTCATGATTGAGCAGCGTGCTTTGGCTCAGTTTTAAAATTTCAACACTGATAATTTTTTTAATGTCTCAGTTTTATGTATCGGAAAATCAGATCTCAGATACTAATTGAGGTGGCATAGTTTACAAAAAAGCACATACCATAAGGATAATAAGCTCTATTAAGCTTTTAACCCACATTTGTCAAGCATAGGACAACTTTTTAGTTGACTCATGTTTCTATGTTCCTCTGAAATCATGTTATTGTTGACAATATTCTTAAGACATATGTGCATGTTGTAAGGGTATTAATTTCAGTTAAATGAGGTTTCTCACAGAAAGAGTCAAAATATTAGTTCAACTTAGCACATTTTGTTCTTACTGGAAATTAAAATTCAAAGTCTTTAAAATACTTTATGTTATAGCATTATGCCATTTATGTGTAGATAATTGCTTGGGAATTAACCTATATAATGAAATGGAATTGTAACAAATAGAAACATTTCACAACCAAAATATACATCAAGTACAGATGTTAATCAATAATCTTTGGGAGGAAAGCTGTATTATCTATATCTCAGGATACACAATTTTTTCTTATCTAACTTTTGATAATTTTCAGGTTTTGAGGAATTATGCTAATTTCTGTATGAACTGAATATTTATCTTGGACTTACAAGTTTGAAAAATTATTGAGGTAAGAATTAATTCTAATTAGTATGACATGAAACTATATTTTACCAATTTACTAGTTTTACATGGTTTCTACGATGCTATTATAAATCAATCAGTATTATGCACCTGTCGGATAGATGAGCCAGTTATAAATTTTTGAAATTCATTTGAAGGTTAATTTGAACTAGATTTTTGCTTAATCAGATGCTTTGGTTTTGAAATATCATCAACACCTGCTAAACTACACAGACTCTTTTGTTTGAATTTTCTTCCTGAAGAAGAAAATTGGGGAAACAATTCCAATAGGGGTTGCTAGTTTACCTGTCCAGTAATCATGCAGTGTTCCTAAAATTTTGTGAATACAAGTCAGAACTACTTGAACAAAATGTTTTCAAATCAGTTGGCCTACATGGCAGTTATAATAAGGGACAGTAGAGCCAGTAACCTCAATAAACAGCCATGTAAATGTGTATTTTTTTAAACTTTAAACTGTTTAAGTTAATCTAAAGTATATTTTGCTCTAAATGCATGAAATGTATTATATTTGAAAGTATTATTTAAAAAAATGTATATCTGCTCCATTTATCATAAATATATTCTTCATCTTTTTTAGCTCATTGAAAAAAATATTAGAAAGTAAGAATGTGGTTTATATTTCTAATTTTTCAGAAACTGTTAAAAAATTTAACAAATTATTTTAAAATTCAGCGTTAAGACATGTAAGAAATAAACCATTATTTTTTTTATGTCACATATATACATCACTCATGATGCATTTTGTGAAAATCTTTTTTTTGACTGAAACCATTGGATATTGAATATTCCAAATGAAAAAGAAATACGAAATTTCAATGATATACAATTAGTGTTTTTTGACAAGGTAAATATGTGGTTTTCAGCTTTTGAATAACTGATATTTACTGAGGCCAACAGTGGAGTGCATATCTGTTTTTTTCAGAAATCAAATCACATATTTACCAAAATGAAAGTATTCTTTTATTCCGTAATCTAAGTATTGCAAGGTGAATATACTTTTTGGTGGAAGAAGACGTCAAGTCTTCTGAAGACCTATGGGACCGACTTTAAACTCATTGAGCCTCCGTATGCCGCATTCGTTTCTGTGTATTACAAGTCATAACAACTTAAGATTCCTGACACCGATTTTTACACATGATTAAGCATCTGAATCATTTAATTTGTAAATTAGGATTTAAAAACAATCACTATCGTAAATATGACCTTTTTATTTATTTAAATTAATAGATTTCATCTTATCCACATGAAATCCATGAACGTTATTTGTTTACTTGTAACCGGATGTTTTTACTGTAGATATTTGTAATACGCATGCGTGGATTTGGTATCGGGACAACTCGCCCTGTTTACAACCTCGCCCTTGAAGTTACGAATTTGCAATCTTGCAGACAAGAAGATTTTGTTTTTAATAAATAAAAAGGATCTATTTCTTATTAAATTGGTGTCTTTATTCATTGTTTTCCTTGTCATGTGAATTAGATATCTTTCTACTTCAAATGGTTTGAATCTATTTATAAAATTATTCAAGACTCAGTTGACAAGAGCAGTACGTTACTGTTGGGAGAATTTGATTAAACTCTAAATGCTCATAGAATAAGAAATATAATTGAAACTGAACGTACCTCCTTCTGAATAATTTATTGCAATATAAATATAAATCCCTTTTGACAAGAGAAATCTGACTTTTGTCAGAAATATTTTTTTCACATGTGCAAAGGTAATCACGTGTGGCGGCCATATTGGTTTGTTTACAAATATGTGAAGAAGCCTGTAGAACCATGACCTAAACATAAATAGTCTCCGAGAGCGTAAACTTTATGCAATACTATTTTATCAATCATGATTATTTTCATAAATTTAAATTTGATTATTTAAAGAAATAAAATTATAACAATTACGATTTTAGATAAGAGATTCCACTCAGACATGCTGTGATCTATTTATAGCCAAATTAGTTTACCTGTGTGAAAATGTAAATAATTTGTTTACTAAACAATTCATGCAAGTAAAGAGAAACTATGGATGGAAGATAATAATTTACATAAATATTTCAGGACATTTTATTGATTTTAATAAATATAGGATTTAAGAACTGCAAGTGGAAACAAATTTAATCATTAGCTACATAATCAGCTGATAATTTTTCTCGCAAACATCGTGGTGATGTAACTGATAAAAATCACTCCATCAATCCTCCAGCCCTTTCACATATTAAGCAATAGATCTACTTATTATTGTAGAATATTCATTGAATATACATTCATCGTCTAATTGAATATATCGGGTAATCGCATATTTTTAGCTGAAGTTTTTGGTATCCGATTGTCCGGAGTCCCCCCAATTATGAGTGGTATCCCTTAAATAAGGGACTGTTCCTAAAACAAGGGGTCATTTTACTGTTGAAAAAAAGGAAAGAACATTTTTAAGATTTTTATTAAACTCAAAAGTGGGAAAATTCTTATATTTGGAACAACTTTTCTAAATGAGGGGTCAAGTTAATAAAGAAGATATAAGTTTAGAAACAACAGAAAATTCTTTTCTTTTGACATATTTTGACCATTTAGTACTTATAATTAATAGATGCATAGTTCTTGGGGGAAAGTTTCATCAAATAATATGAATAAAAATGTGCTCATTTTTTACAGTGGGTTGTAATGTTCTTCCAATAAGGTTACCCCTCATTTGGAGTGTTGTTCCCAACCTGTTAAAGGTCCATCTTTGTGTGCATAATTTAAAATTGGAAATTTCAACAAGCATCTAATATTCTTACGCAAGAAAATAAAAACTGATCTGCTAGCTTCATCTCTTCTACCGATTTAATAACTAGAATCATGCAAACAGACTTAAGAAAAAGGCATGTAAGTTCATCATACAAATATGACACTTTTTCTAGACAATCCAGATCGTGCAAAATACTTCGCTTAAAATTGTAACCTTAAAATTGTTGTTGTGCACTAAAAACCCCTATGGGAACTTTCAAAAGTTGGCGGGTATGTAACAAGCCTTACTATTTTTATGATCCATTTATTGGCATTATGTTTTCTGGTCTGTCCGTTCGTCCTGCTTCTGGTTATAAAGTTTATGGTCGAGGTAGTTTTTGATGAAGTTGAAATCCAATCAACTTGAAACTTAGTGCACATGTGTTCCTTATGATATGATCTTCTTAATTTTACTGCCAATTTACAGATTTTACCTAATTTTCACAGTCCACTGAACATAGAAAATGATTGTACGGATGGGAAATCCATGTACTTATGACCTTTTCTTGTTTGAAGAAAAAAAAATACATCATAACGATAATGGATCAAAGCAGCCTTGGTAAGTGGGGCTGCTTTTGTGGTAATTCAGGTTACCTTTTATTCACCTTCTTCCACCTCAGAGCTATCAGCTCTTTGATTTCTGCAGGTGAATGTGCTTATTTATTCCAAATCCCATTCGTATAGAAAACCTACTAAGTTGTGTCAATATGGAATAACAAGTAACATTTTCTTTAATCAAGGGAAATAACACTTTAAACAAAAATTTAGACAATTGATAATTAAATGAACAACCTTGAAAGAAACAAAGAAAAATACAAAATTAAACTTTTTCTAGATAAGTATATGGTTATTTTTATCATAAAAGTAACAGCATGTAGATTGTAAAGGTCAAAAGTTAATACATTTTCTCTGGCTTTTGCACAATTACCTTTGTTCATTATAGAATGACTGCTGTTGGTTCTTTTTTTAAACTTCATTGAAAGTTAGTGCAAATGCCCTACATGTTGCATGAATGTCAGAAGGGCTTTTTGCTTAAAATAAGATTTTCAACTGCTTTCCTGTATTATTAGTTTTCAAAAACACAGCATTAGATTCTTTAATTTACATAATAGTCAATATAAAAAAAAATATCTTTATTATCTAATATCATGTTATTGATATGTAAAACTTCTGTGTAATTTGTCCAGTGTGAAGAAAGATATACCATTTCATGAGAAATGTCAGTTTTACATCTGACATTTACCAAATGAAGCTGTAATTTTCTAATTACTCTTAGACTACAGTATCATTTTTGAAATTACAAAATGTACAATAAAAAAATTTGTATACACTCTGTAACCATTTGCATTTCCACGAGGTAAACAAACAATTATTTGTTAGAATTATATATCTTGATTTATTAAATGGGGAAAGCTGATTATTGCCTTATAATCATGTGTTGTTTTCATACAAGAAGTTGTTTTTATAACATGAATAACTATATCATGTCTTTTAACCAAAAATTGGATTAAGAAAAAGTTGCAATTGAAATTTTGTGCTGTATTTTATATGTTGTATTGGCAAAAGGCATCTAAATTTCATGCAGAGTTTGTTACTATCCTTTCATTCTTCCTTTAGTGATTCGCCGGATCACTATTCCTATGTCAAGCTTTCTGCGACAAAAGTCGCAGGCTCGACAAAAACCACCTGATCAGCAGATGGTTTTTATTTGGCACATGTAGCAAAACCTTTGTCTAGAAGACTGTTGACATATTCAGTTAATCAATCCTGACAATTCCTTTTGTGCACTCTTGTTTCAATCTTGATTATTGTCTACGTGCGACAAAAGTCTCAGTATCCCAGACAGGGATCACTATCTCCTGGCGGCAATGTAAAATATTTGTAAAAAGCTTTTATATTTCGGAAGAAAGAAGACCTGGATGCCTTATACCTTGTTTGCAGATAACTTATGTTACAAAGTTTCAATCTGTCATATGTCCAGAAAAAAAAAAAAGTTGTTTAAACTTCAAACCTATAATGAGTAATAGGATTAAAATATTTGGTATATGGGATCCTTGTAATGTAAAAAAGAAGATGTGGTATGATTGCCAATGAGACAACTGTCCACAAGAGACCAACATGACACAGACATTAACAACTATAGGTCACCGTCGTCACATGTCTACATGTTCATCAGACAGAGTTTACGTGTAGTTAAAACCTTGTCTTTAAGACTTTCAACATAAAATCAATGGTCAGTAAAGCAGGCAAGACAATTTAGCTTGTGCACTCTAGTTGTACAAATGTACTTACGTTAATCCTGTTTAAAACTATTTTTCAGAAACTGCTTCAAAATATGATAAATCAATTTATCAATTAATCATCTTGTTTTTATTTATTTTTTATCATACCCACTGAGAATGGAATTTATAATCAATATCTGATAATGAGTGGGATATAGTTTGTTTTCAATATCTTGTTGTGTAAACAAATAATGTTTTTACAGTAATTCATGAAAATTTATATGATAAATGATATCCAGTACTTTTATTTTGAACAGATATATTATGCTCAGGAAGGGATATGGGGAAAAAAATACCAGTCAAGAAAAGATTAAATTTCCTTGGTGGCAAGGAGCTTATTACTTTGATATGTCATTGAATCATATTGGCAAGTAAAAAAATCAGTTTGCATCATTGCAAACTAGATTTTCTAGTAAAATTTTAATTTTGACATTAATATTACATCAGCCAATTGTACAGTACAGAACTTTTTCCTAAACAGGCATGCTTAATATATATTTAATACTTTTTAACTCCATCCAGATAATCCTGAGATTTAGTGTGAAGCTATGTAGAAAACTGAGAAAATATAATCAGAGGCAATATTGCTCACATAAAAAAGATGTGTCAAGCAATGTTTGATTAAGCATAAACAAATTACAATATTGATTTGCAATTTAACCTCAATACACAAAATGCAATTAGATGCATCAATTAATCTTAATTATAAAATTACAGCATTAATCTGGTTTTTGTTTGTTTATTTGTGACAAAAACAATTAATTGCTTAAGTTTTATTGCAATGACTGAGTTTAGGTTGATTTTAACTGTCTCATATAATATTCATTTACATTTGATTTTGCATTCTGGCTAAAATGATCAAAAACTTTGCAAAACATGATTGTTGAATAACCTCTTAATCAATGTATAATCAACCAATGAAGTTACATAAATTAATTTTAATTATTACATAAATTTAATTGTTTTGCACAAGCATAAAATGACCTGCAAACTTTCTGATTTTATAATGACAGACTGTGTGCAGGGGTCTCATTGGGGGGTTCTGATCCCGGATCCCGCTTACTGTTTTGTCAGAATCCCGTATCCCGCTTATACTATGTACCTAAGCAATTCTCATTTTTTTGTAATTTCCCGTGTCCCGCTAGACCTTAATTCCCATTTTCACGGCACAATAATTTGACTTTCCCGTGTCATGCTTACGAAAAATCGGCAATCCCGCGTCACGCTTAGACCCCAATGAGACCCACTGTGCAGTTTATCTTGATATGTTAAAATTTAAGTTCTACTGATATTCTCTTGCAAGTACTCTGAATAATTAGTTTCCTGTAACAAATACCCACAATTGATTTTAATTTCTTATGCAAGGCTATGATCATACATCTAATTGATAAGAGTAAAACAAAAATAATTTCGATAATAAGGGTAGATTATGTCAAATGGCATAATTTCATAATTTAGACTTGTCACCTTGACTTGTTGCTGCACTATATCAAAAAAAAATAGGTAGTTGCAATAGCAATCAAAGTTCAGTAGATTAAACTGATAGAAATCCCTAAATGAAACATAAATTTTCTCCGTTAGTCAATCAATTTATTATCAGTGATTGAAATCTACCAATAACATTGTCCAATAAGAAATCCCTTGCTATGGAAAAAAATTGTTAAGGAACTACAAAATGCTGAGATATTGCATTAATTAAACAAATGACTCACAAATGTTAGGAAATTTGATAAATGTGTTTTAATTTTGATGATATTAACAGAAGAATAGGTCTCTTCAGAGACCAACAGTGAGTATAAAAATAATCCTTGAGATAAAACAAGGTGGAGTTTGATATTAAAACCAGATTAAAACAGCTGGTTTAGCATCAAGAAAAACAACATCGGCAGACACTTATCACCTAGATTCTCAGTTGGGTTTGCTAACTTTGAATCTGAAACATGCAGTAAAATGGGCAATTTGCTTGAAATATGTATTTTATTTGGCATGTTTGCACTGAAATTGTACTAGATATTTTAGAACATCACAAATATTTCTTCCTTAAAAATGAAGAAAGGACTACTTATTTCTATGAAAAGCAGGTCATGAGGAATGAAACAGAAACAAGTCTGTAAAAGAACATACATTGACGATCTGAATATCAGCACTTCTCTGAGTCAAAATTAAAAAAGTTGGGACTTAAGGCCACACCAATTTAATTTCTTGTTCTACAGATTTTTGGACTCCAAAATTTGGGGCGAGCGAGCGATTTGAAAATTTTAATAAAAAAATATTTAATTTGCAAATTTTTGAGGCGAAGCTTTAAAAGTAAAGGCGAGCGATTATAATTTTTTTTTGTAAACATAAAATAGTAGGTTTTGACAATATTAAAGCTTGATTTATCACTTGTACTTTGACATTTCTTTAATTTCTGAAGTATTTTTTCCCTGTTTACCAAGAAATAATTAAATCTGGTCTATGTATGTGTGACTGACAATGAGACAATTCTCCATCCAAGTGATGATCAGTTTGGGGACAACCCCTTAATGTTATAAATATCCCTTTTACATGTTTTATGAGGGATCAATATAAGTTATAATATATATTTGTTTGTACAAAAGGGCTCATATTTTCTCAAAGAACTACATATCTATCTGGTATTAAATGGTCAAAACATGTCCAAGAATTTTGTAATATTCCTGGACTTTAACCATGTTAACACATTTACTTTAACAGTTTAATATTATTCAAAATAAGTGGACCCCTCTTTTAGAAAAAGTTGTTTAAAATATGATGGAACTCTCCTCTTTTTGAGTACAAAATTCTAAGTTTTCAAAGGTTTTGTATAGAAGAACTTTACAAATCCTTGGTATTTCTATTTTCTTTTCTACATCAGTAAAATGACCCCTTGTCTGAGGGAGGGTTTTTCTCAACCTGATAATAACAAACACAGGTCAAAGTACGGTCTTTTACACAGGGCTTTGATACAGACCAAACAGCAGGCTATAAAGAATGCCAAAATTATTAGCGTACACAATTCGAACAGGAAAACCAACGATCTAATTTATATATCCAAACAGGAAAATACCAATGAACAACATCAACAAACGATAACTGCTGAACGACAGGCCCCTCAATCAATCAGGTCAGGTGCATAAACATGCAGCAGCTATAGATAGTTTTGTTTCGCCAGCATACAATATAATTGCAGTTGAAGGCAAATCCTTCAGAAGTTCTTTGTACTTTGTTCTAACAACGAACATTTTTTGATAGGGAATATAAGTAAGGGGGAAAGTAACCAATTTTTTGTTCTTTACAGGTATTTCCTCTGAACAAACATTACAAATTTATATCGGAGCACTCCCGCTTTGGATAAATAGGTTTCATGATGCTGAAACAAATATTGTCCAGATATTTACAAAGTGTGGTGGGGTGCTTTTATGTTTAAAATCGTTATATACAGGTTAGACTGTGATTTTAAAAACAAATGTTGATATCTTTTTATAATATTTACAATAAAACGGTGCGGGAAATGGACATGATTACATTTCCGGATGCGGGAAGCGGGAATATAAAAAAAATAAAAAAATTCTGTTTAGAAAAAAATAGGTGCGGGCGGGTCCGTCGAACAAGGAATCAGATTGGTGTGGCCTAAGTACAAATTTATGAAATTTTATATACATGTACAAAGGCCCTAATTCTGTAAAAATAGATTGTCCAAAGCAAAATTGTGGACTTGATATGTAATTTTGTATCAGATAAAGAAAATAAACTCAATGTATATACAGGCATCAACAAGAAAGCAAACTCTTGGATTTAATTAAGAAAGGATTGTTTGATGGAATGGACAAAATATAAGTCCCAGCTGTTACCAAGAGGGTTTGGAATGTAACTATTGAATGTGTTGACAATGAGTAAATGGACCTGGAACAGTCTTTTAGACTGCAAGCTTTAGTGTGAGCCAAAGTTGGAAAAAAAGTTTAAATGTTGATTTTTTGCTTTTTTTCACCAGTTTATAGATGTTCACAGCCATAACTTTTTTCCTTCAAACTTAACATTTTGGTGGTCTGTTTAACCATGATGTTGGGTCATATCAATTTGAAAAATGTTCTCTTCATTGGGACCCCAGCCCCCTTATTTTTGGGGACGTTCGATGCATTTGAATGGGGACACGTAGTTGGACCCCCCCTTTTTTTTAAATGGCTGGATACACACTTGCTCTTTGTTTATATTGATTGCAAATTTGATATTTTGGCTCTGAGCATGATCTTTTAAAAACAAAAACTGTTTTATTAGCACTATGTGATCAAATATTGTTATTAAGGATCATTAAGGGGGTACATAACACCTAAGGGAATTAACTCTTTAAAGATCAGATGAAGGTCTTAATCACACATTATTAGTGAAGAAATATTAAGTTTCAAAATGATATAATGCTGTTTGTCAAACTGCTATATATCCAGTGAAATAATAACTCTGTGGTTCAAATTTTTTGAAATATTTTTTGTCATGGTAAACAGTTTGTCAAAATTTTATTAAAAGTAAAGGGCCAAATTTTTTTTAATGAAAGTGGTGGGTTCCCCCCTCAAGAAGGGAAATGTCTGCAGTTTTGTTAAAAATATGAATATTCTTGAACATTTAAGACATGGCTGCTAAGTGCTTTTTTGTGTGATCAACAGAGCCTCTATTTTCTCAGTTTTTACAAAAGGTTTTGACTATTTCATCCCTATGGAATATATTCTGTCTATCAATGAGTAATCTTATGTCCATAGGAATTCCCAGGTTCCTGACAGAAAAATTGAGTTATGTAGTTGTTTGACAAGTCTGCACAAGTGCTATCATTGGTTATTGTTTATTGTTGGTTTTAAGTACAGCAAATACAATTGATGTTCATGCAGGTTTATCATATTGTTTGAAGGGTGTCAGGTTCAATAATTAGCAAAGTTGATTGATTATAGAAATCAGCCTGTCCATAGAGAATTAGTGCTAAGACCAAGAGTTTTAAAATGGAATTAGACATGTACATAAAGGTGATTGCTCGGACGAAAAAACATTTTTTTTAATGTTATATGTTTTTACTACAACAGGGATTTTCTAGATAGATCCTTTATTCTAAAAACTAAATACAAGTTTACAGAGAAACAAACAATAGTTGAGGTTATCAAAGCAGTACTATATTGTAATATGAAATACAAAATTTAATTCTACACTACCGCTAGACATGTACATAAAGGTGATTGTTGAAAAACTTTTTTTTAATGTAATATGTGTTTGCTAAGAGATTTTCTAAATAAGTACTCTTTTACAAAAAGAAGACAAAGATGTATCTAGTGTGTTTTTAATTTCTGTGAATTCCTAAAGAAGATGAGCTGATTCAATGTTATTCATCTAATATGGTTATCTTCAGAGATTTTCTTTTGTGCGATGGTATCTTTCACCATTTTATTCACAAAATTAAAGCTATTAATTTTCCACGGAGATTGTGGCCAGGAGACCATAAACCTGAAATCACCAATTTCTTTAATCTTCTCATTTATTTTACAAGATGAATGTGGTTTTACACCAGATCTCATCAAGGGATAGGAGAATTACCATTTTTGATTGTGATTTTGACCATTGTCAGCTGTATGAAGCATTGCTCAGATGCTGACTCATACACCCAATACAACTGTGAAAAACTAATAAAATAATGCACCAATATGCAGTAAATTTCAACAATTGGTTGTTGCATGACTGTCATATGGTCTTTTGCAACAGTTGTCTTTTATCCTGGAATTTTACATAACTACTACATTAATTGAATTACTTTAATTAATGAACAAGTTTTCAATCATCCATGGCCAGGAGAAGCAAAACTCACTAACAACATTGATAATTTATTACCTCATGGTTTCAAGATATCTCAGAAGAGCTTATTTTTTTACTCATAATTGAGTGAAAAGAAAATTGAATTTGATTATAACGAGGAGTATTTTTTATGAAAATAAAAGCTATACCTTTTCAAAACTGAAAAAAAATTACTAGTATGTAGAAATATCAATAGGAATCACATTTTACCTTTTATTGCAGTAATTAAACCAATGATTTAATCACTAAAATAATGAAAAAAAATGAAAATTGAGGAAAAATATGATGTCACAGTTAAAATTCTATTTATGTTACAAAAATCATATAATTTTGGAATGTATAACCCTGTAAGTAATCATCTATTAAGGAAAATACTTTGAATTGAATTTCTTGAAATTCTCATGATTAATTAAAATTTTATAATTTTGATTTCAAAAATGTAAATATAAATTAAAATTGGTGGGTTCCCATTAGCACTAGTACTTAGGACAAGGATATTTCTTGAAATTGCATGATAAACAATTTGGTAAGTAAGACCCACAAAATAAACCTGTTTGAAACCCTTTAGTGTCAAATCCCAATTGAGGACTTTAACTTGACTTAGTCCTCTTCATTCTAAGTGGAATATAGGGCCCATGGGGATTGGGGCTCTTTTTTTACACAATAGAATAATTATATTAAGCTTCACAGTTTATTTCGGTGCTTTTCATTGGCATTTCATTTGCGCCAAAAAAATCTTTCATTTGCGCCACAAACCATATTTCATTTGCGCCAAAAACTAAATCTTTCATTTGCGCCAATATTACAGGTGAGTACAGGTAAATACAGGTAAATACAGGTAATAATAGTATAAAACATAAAAATTTTCAAAAAGTCTTTTAATAATGAAGAAACATACTCCTCAGAAATACATGTAATAAGAGTATAAAACATCATACAAGTTATGCTAAAACCTCGATAACAGTATAAAACATCATACAAGTTATGCTAAAACCTCGATAAAATCATACAAGTCATGCTGAAATTTCCCCTCTTAGGTACATGCCATGTTTCTCCATAAGATAGTCAGTTTTCTCTTTCTCCCATCGTCGAACTGCAGCCGGTGTGTCCATAGATCGGATTTTGATGTATGTTGTAGCCTGAATCTTCTTTACAACGTCAACATAAATAAACATGTTTGGATGTTTTGAATAAAATTGTTCATTAAAATGTGCATGGAATGACTCCGGTCCATTGTTGGTTCGTTTAAAATTAGCAGTGGGTGTAGCAGCCCAAAATGACGGTGGATATCTAGATTCCGGGCTTATATAAGTTTCCAAAACATAATCAGCAAATTTTATGCATCTGCTATCAGTTGGAGATTCAGTCATAATATCATCTACGAAGCAGTCTTCAATTTGATCAGGCGATAGATATGGTAACCCAAAAAATGATGTTAACCATTTACCAATTTCGCAGGTCTTTTCCTTATACTCGGTACTTAATCCAAGATCTTGAATTTTCCGCCACCAATTTTGGCCAAGGTGAAATCTACAGCAATCGATTTTTCGATCCTGGCAACATTCGCAAAATAACATTACATTGACACCTCACACTGGACTGGTCATGTGAACACTATATATATAATTATAACCTTAGTGACTCTCAGTTTTGTATTAGAAATGAGTATGAACTCACACATATATCCAGGGGGAGTTATGTACAAACAAAAAACAAAATAAATCGTAAATAATATTTAACTTTTCCGTTATATTACCTGTCATACCTGTAAAATGGCGCAAATGAAGGTTTTTTTTTTGGCGCAAATGATATATAACCTTGTGGCGCAAATGAAAGGTTTGATTTTTTAAAAATTGGCGCAAATGAAATGCGCCCGTTTATTTTACTGTCTGTTATTGTTATGTTGCTACCATATAAATGAATTTTGATGAAATTATCAGCTACAATTTGACACATTTCTCATAAAAAAATAGAATTATTAGTACAATGATAACTCAACATATTGCATAGATTCTTTATAGGTTTTTTTTAGTATTTCCAAATATAATACAATATTGTGTATTGGAGGCAAATATAATGAATTTCTTACATTTAAAGATCTTTAAACCAAACAAATTACACAATGTTGTTTTATTTCATAGCAAGCTTATTGGCGAATAAACAAAACAAAAAACAATTAAGTGACCAGTACCAACATTCCATGACAGAAATTTGATTGGCAAATGGAATCTTGTTAACAAAGTCAATAATTGAATGCAAGCAGTGTATAGTACCATAGGATTTGTGTTTTCATAAGATCTTTGATTACTCCAGTACAGATCAGTACAGACCACTATTGGCAGTTTTACAGTTTTTTGTAATACACACTTGTTTCTAAATTGACTTCAGGTTGTGACTTTGATTTTCAGGCAGTTGATGATATGGATCGTAAAACTCTTTTCCACAGCCTTTTTTTTCAAGTTGTATGAGAGAGAGTGATAATGCATATATCAAACGCATCTCTCCTGCAGTGAAGTAAATTTCGTGTTTGATGTGCTATTACGATTTACCACATCAAAAGTTTTCATATACAAAAGAATTGGAATATAATCATTACTTTTTGTAATATTTCAAAACATCTTGCTGCTACTAAAATCGTCTGTGAATGAAAAGTATAGAAATGGAATATTTTCATTGACAGTAAGTTTATAATTCAGTTGCACATTATTTGCTTGTAATTAATTTGTCTTTACTTTTGTTGATATTTATAATTTGCTTTAAATGTTCATGGGAATACGACATATTTTGACATTTACGTTGACCAAATACCTAGAAATGATATGTCTTATGAGTCTATAATACAGAAAAAATATTTACAAATGTTAAAATTTCAGGAGATGAAAATAGATGAAAGGTTTTGCCATTTAGTGAAGTTCATTCAGTTAAAAACTTGATTATGTTATTTTTTGTTTTTTTAGATACCGTTTGAGTTTACCACAAACAAGATTAAGCTTGATGATGCAGGAAAAAACAAATTAGATGTGAAAACGTGTGACTTGGCAGTCACCCACCTGAACAGATGTACTGGTAAACCACTTTTTAATGGTGTAATTTTGTGTGTTTTTAAGTGTAGTGTTACATATGTTACACTAATCAGTGAGCAATTTGCATTAAATTTTGGCAGGTACACAAAAGTTTTACTGCAAATTGTAAATACAGAGTAATTCTTATTGTTTTTGACAGTATTATGATCACTGACATGTGTAGTTTATTTTACACAATGCATATAGAATGCAGTTTATTACATGTCTTGGTTAATTTATTTCCTTGTTTTTAAATAAGTGTTGTACATCATAACAGCACAGATCCATGTTGCTTTGAGTTTATGACATTGGAGTGAAAGTTTGTAAATAATGGAGATTAAATGTTTCTAGTATTTTTTCCATAAATGTCTGATGAATTCACTAACTAAATCCTATAATAATAGACTTGAGAAAATGAAATCGAGGGGTGCTCCGTTCACGGAGGGATCTTCGTACATACATACATACAATGGCAACTCAAACACAGAAAATTAACAGAAAGACAACATTAATAGACTTGTAAAAGTTTGGTAACATTGAAATCTATCAAAATAATAATTCTATTGTGTTGTTGTCTTCAATGTTGATTGTTTCCTTACTTTTTCAAAGACAACTGTGAATACATACAGAGTAATGACATTTTTGTTTTTGTTACTGACTTTATAAGCAAGAATATCAAGGGAGCCTGCTAGGGTTGGTTCACTATATACAATTAGTATAAAGATCTGACTTTAAGTGCTTCTTAACCATTATTTTGGGATAATTTAGATTAATAGCATTATTAAGATTGATGAAAAAGGTTAAAAAAAAAACCAACCAAAAGTAACATAATTTAGATTAATGTAAAAGTGATCAAAAGTGTTATAAATACCAAAATAGCATAATATTCCCCATTTCCATTCTCAATTTTAATAAACAACATTGTTTAGATTTTTCTATTTATCTAGAATCAAAGAAAGAATAACCCCTCCTACATTCATTACATTGTAAATTATTTAAAACTTTTTAACAGTAAATTACTATTCAGTTAATGGTACTAGTAATAATAAAAAAAATCAATAAAAAGATATGCTATGTATATGAAAGCTTGAAATAGTCTTGAGACGTTCAAAGATTTGTAGGGAGCACCATGGTCTATTGTAGAGTGTCAGCTGCATGTTTGAATTTTCGTCTGCCACCTTTAATTTTAATGTGCCATGTTATATTTGCTTTCTTTCATGCTTCAAAAATCAATACATTGTAGTTAAATAACAGATACCTCTAACCCAATTATCATGTCATTGACAATTAAGTAATCTAACTAGTATTTGATAGTGTGAACTGTGCCTCTGGGAATGTTTACATTACAGGCGCTTGGTTGGTTCGTGATTTGGATTTTTGCGTTGTTTACACTGAAAATACCATGTTCTATTTTTATACCACAAACTTAATGCTACTTCACTCTGATCAGATCTCTTATCTTACTATTCATACTAAAAATAAGAATGAAGAGTAAAAATAAAAATAAGGGATTTACAAGCAATCAAATAATGTAAAATTTTTGTATAGATTTTAATAATGAGATAGAAAATGGGAATTGACATTCAAACTATACAGAATGCATATGACAAGATAGTTTATAATCTAGAGATGCTGGAAAAACTGATAAAATCTGATATTTCTTGTTTTAAAACATTTCACAAGTTTTCTTAGCTACAAAATCTGCTTTGAAATGCTTGCTGACCTTTTTTTGTCAATAACTTTGTTTCAAGAAACCATCAACAATATACTGAGAGAGAAGCTGATATCTATTTGCACCAAAAAGGAATTTATTAGTGCCAGTGCTACCTCTGCTCTATTTCATTTGAAAAAAACTATTGGTTTCATTTTCACCAATTCAATAAACAATCATGCAAATGTGCCAATTTGATAAATTTATTAATTTTTACTTATGACCACTCAATATATTTTCTTTAAATGATTTATCCTCCTTCATAAGAGCTTGTCGGGACTGGCAGTCTACCACCTGGCTGAATTTGAAAATGCCAGACAGAATTTGTGATCTTTTACAACAATGATAAGTTCCCTCTAACAAACATCTTTCCTTTCAAATTTTTGTAAAATTCAATTTATTTATTGGTGAGTATCTGGAATTTTGATGAGGGGTCAGTTCAATCGGGTGCACTACTTTTGCGGGCATTTGGGGATTAAAATGTTTTACGTTTGCACGCAGTTTTCGATTACATTTGCGCACATTCATTATACAGATAAACTCAGGTAAAAATATAAATAAAAATTAAATCAAATTGTAATTGACTATATATAATTTTTTTTATTTTCATAATAAATATGACTATCAATTATTAATTTTGAAAACATTTCTTAATTCAAATTATATATTGTTCATATTGAATTCTAAAACCAATTATAAAGTGACACTGTGATCATTATAAACTCTGTAGTATAGCTTAATGCATACATGTAACTTCATTTTGAAAAGTGTTCGTTTTTAAAATTAGTAAATAATTAAAGTTACTTAGTTTGTAAAGTTACACCAAGGTACAAACATGGAGTTTCGGCACGTACCGACATGTAAAGTAATGAATTTATCAATACATTTACCTTAAATATTAGCTATGTTTTAACATTTTAACATTTTCATCTGTATATATTTCTAGGAATTAGTGCTTGTGCATAATAAAATGAACTTTATATCTTGCTCGAAATCCCACTTCCACCTCATCGTTGGTGAGCAGGGGACTGAGACTAACTGAATGAGTACTTATACTTGTAAATAATTGAACAAATTATAAATAAATAAATATTATTACCTGTATTTTACCTGAGTTTACCTGTCAAAAATATGCACAATTGTAATCAAAAGCTGCGCTCAAATGTAATGGTAATGCGCGCAAACGTAATGTACTGGTTCAATCTAACGTTGATAGGTTAGTTATAGAACATGTTGCATGTATTATATAGGTACAAAAATATACAGTTAATGTTGCACAATAAATGGATTCCATTTATTGGTGTATTTGACACCCATCAGAAATTCTGATTCTGGCCAGAGAAAATACTTACAAGAGGACATATAATCAAAACAACTAGGGCTATATAACATGTTTTAAAACTTTTCTTTTTTCTATACAAAATATAAACAAAATATTCAAATAGAGTTGCTAAAACATTATTGTCTTTTTTTTTGGCAACAGATTAATCATGAAAATATGGTATTTCAGTCAACAATGAAATAGGAGATTTCTTATTTTAAATTTGACATATAAATGAGACTGAATTCTTATAATGCAAATGAGCAAAGTCTGACAAAAAGAAAAAAGAGAAACAAAATGTAAATGCAATCTTTATATGTCATAATGTTGTTGAGAAATGAATTCTATTAATGTTTGATAGAATTTTCTCTACCAATAAATCTTATCTTAATTTCACAGAAAATAAATGAATAATTCCATTTCACAGAAAATTCCATTACATTCTTATCCTTTGATACATCATCATCAATTATACAATTTGTTCTATATATACTGCAACAGACATTTTTCATTGTTTCATACTTGATGTATCCAGCTGTTTTGTTTGATCATGATGTTTTTATTGTATAGATTAGTTTTTGTCATTTAACTGAATTTAAAATTCCAAATGTTTTGAATTTTATTGGATTCATGAGCTTTGGTTCAAAAGTTATCTGTTCAAAGTTGTCAATTTTTTAGACAACTGATAGCTGGCAGTGTCTTCATTCCTCTTGATATGAAAATATTTTTTTGCAATTCCTGCTGTTTCATAACACATAAAAAGTACAATAAATAAAATGAAACTGTTAATTACAAAAGTGATTAGTAAGCTAAAACATGAATCATATGGCTTATGTGGTCAGTCTTTTGAGGTAACTGCCCTTCGATGACAATTTTTAAGGACTTTTTGTGTGGAAACTGTAAACGAATTTGCTGTTTATACATTCAAACTTTTAATTGCCTTTACCAATTATTATGAACTTTATACACTATTCTTGTTAATCCCACACCTTTTGGAATTTTTTGGTGGAATGCAAGAACAAAACATCCCCCATGACTGTTTGTTTTTGAACAATAAAGCACTGAAATGGCCAGCAATCTAATAACAACAAACAGAAGCTAATGTTATTAAGTTTCAAAGAACACTAAATGTCAATGACTTTGATTAGTACGTTGACTCTCCCATGTTTAATAGGGAGGGCATCTGTGTCCCATGGACATTGATTTTGCATTGCTCAGATGTTTAATCCTGAATATGAAGAAGTGGTTTTGATGAGATACATTAGTTATTAATGTTTGCTAAATCGTTTTACTTACATTATGGTAAATTTTGTTTTCTTTCTTTCTGATAAATGTTTTTGCACATTTTGTATTATGGTTTACTGTTTGCATACTCAACTAATGCTGTTTTCATTATGGAAAGATTATTTAACCTCTGCTTCAAAGGAGGAATTATACTAGCTACGTCTTGTTTGTCCATCCATTATTCCAAAAAAAATGCTAGTAGATCATAGATTTATCATCAGGGTCCACATATATCAGCTCGAGCATATCAGAGCTTTCTGAAATTTGTTTTCAAGCTTTATATGAGTATGTTATACTGAATGATGGGCTTTCCCATACATCACTATCTATTTCTTGTTATAGGGCGAGTATCATTAGTGAACAATAGCTCATCTTTTTATTGATTTGTATAAATTTTGCAGAAATGCCAAAGTAAATGAATTTATGCTAATTATTTGCATATTAAAAGACCTATAGCCGCTTTAGGTCAGTTCTCTTAAAATACAAAATTGTACTCTTAACACCAAATTAAGTGTTTTTGTTGATTGACTTCTGGATTAGTGTATGAAAATTGTACTCAAAAGTTTTATGACAGTAACCCAAGGGTTTTGTTAGTTTGAAGAAAATTTTCAGAAAGAGAAATAGTTCAACTTTTACTATATTTTATATAATATATTTATACTTTGTTGAATGATCCCTCATTGTTTGAGACTAACTTCACTTGTTTGTTATCCCTTATTGTTTGAGACTAACTTCACTTGTTTGTTATCCCTTATTGTTTGAGACTAACTTCACTTGTTTGTTATCCCTCATTGTTTGAGACTAATTTCACTTGTTTGTTATCCCTCATTGTTTGAGACTAATTTCACTTGTTTGTTATCCCTCATTGTTTGAGACTAATTTCACTTGTTTGTTATCCCTCATTGTTTGAGACTAATTTCACTTGTTTGTTATCCCTCATTGTTTGAGACTAACTTCACTTGTTTGTTATCCCTTATTGTTTGAGACTAACTTCACTTGTTTGTTATCCCTCATTGTTTGAGACTAATTTCACTTGTTTGTTATCTCTCATTGTTTGAGACTAACTTCACTTGTTTGTTATCCCTCATTGTTTGAGACTAATTTCACTTGTTTGTTATCCCTCATTGTTTGAGACTAATTTCACTTGTTTGTTATCCCTTATTGTTTGAGACTAACTTCACTTGTTTGTTATCCCTTATTGTTTGAGACTAACTTCACTAATTTCACTTGTTTGTTATCCCTCATTGTTTGAGACTAATTTCACTTGTTTGTTATCCCTCATTGTTTGAGACTAACTTTCACTTGTTGAATGATGCCTCATTGTTTGAGACTAACTTCACTTGTTTGTTTTATAATATTTCATTAGTACAGTATTGTGTATGTTTTATAATATTTCATTAGTACAGTATCGTGTATGTTTTATAATATTTCATTAGTACAGTATCGTGTATGTTTTATAATATTTCATTAGTACAGTATCGTGTATGTTTTTAATCACATATTTTGCATTTATTTGTTTCTTTGGAATGAAAGCTAAAACTATTTTTGCTTGATTTAAGCACTAAATGCCCTTCGAAATAAAAATTGCTCCTGAAATTATAAGTTATTGTTTAATAACTGACATTGTTTATAACTAATAACATTAAGTAGTTGTACAATTATATAGTATTTTAGTTTTTACATTCATTTATAGTGTAAAATTATATCATAACTTGTTTTCGTACCAGTAGCAAGCACTGTTAATTTTTAAACATAATAGCTGCAATTATTGAACACACCAGATTTATTACATGTTCCGAGGGATAGATGTTAAGACATGATTTATCAATTTACTCCTTACAGTAAGATACTTTACAATAGATGTATTTTAAAGAAAAAAGAGATTTTGATGATTATTATTTTTATTTTTTTTAATTAAAATGGTAGTTCAAATTTTTTCAAATTAAAAATGCTATTACTAAAATATTATACACTCATGGGAAATTTACAATATGCAGTTATTAAATAAGATGGGTCACTTTTCAGTAAATATGTCAAGTAAAGTTTAAAATTGAATACATGTAAAAGTGTTCCTGTTCATTATCTTACTATTGTTCAGAAATCTTCCTTACATCATTACTCTTATTGCGTAACTCCTCCGTAGTCCAGTAGGAAGGTTTACAAATGCTTTCAGAAAGTATTTACTAAATACACAATGAATTTCTGTTAAAACCTAATTTAATTTCACACCTCTGTAGAGTAACAGTATGTCTTTTTTAAAAGCTGTACAATTAATGTAGGCTTAAAATTGTCACGAAAATCTTTTGTAGAATTTGTACTTCATCTGAATTTAATTACTTTATTTCAGGAAGCAGAAAAATGTCCTGCAATGAACAATAAGTCTGAAACAAAGTCACTTATTAAAGTTGAAATGAAGTTAAAAGGCTGTAAAGAAAAGACTGAGCGCAAAATGGCAATCCTATAACAAAAGACGCTGACAAATAAAATGAAGATGTTATCTAAGAAACCTTATGATTTAGTGTCTGAGGATGGTTACGACACCAGAATTCCGTTACACAACGATGAAGCTTTTCAACATGGAATTCATTTCCAGGCCAAGGTAATTTATAAACAAACTGATTAAACTTGTTACATGCATTATGCCTGTCCTAAGTCCGGTATCATCAGTGGCAGCTTATGTTTTTTTTTGTTTTTAATTTTTAATTTAGATGATGGATGAGAGATGACATGAATACTAACCTGCTTTGTACTATAGACTGACACACTGAGCTGAATTTTTAACCTGCTAGTTCACAATGTATCAGTCTGCAGGAAGACATGTCACCTTATCCAGACACATTATTCTGATACTGAGACAACCAGTCTTTTCTCTTACTCCTCAATACCCGGGTTCTAAGCAGAGAAGCAGCAAATACCAATTTTTGAGTCTTTGATTTTTGACCCAACTGGGGTTCAAATCCATGACCTCACACGCTCAAGGCGAACACACTTCCACTAGACTATCCATGCTGGTAAGATGAGTAAGATCTTGACATATGGCATGATACTTGTTGATTGATATGACTATGTTGCCATCTGAATGTTTTTTCTGCTTTTATTGAGTTTTGGGATTGCTGTCTGATTGATATGTACCCTGTATATATTCATTCATGATTGTTGTATTTCACATGTTAGGATAATGTATGTATTGCTAAAATTAATTTACTGATTGAAAAAAAAAAGATAAAATTAACTTGCTCTATATTTAGATTACAATTCTAATAGGAAAAGAATGACATACAATATGTGTCTTTTAATGGGAAATGAAGGAATGTAGCAATTTTCAATCGCTTTGGGATGTACTTAGTGTTCCTTCTAATATTGTAATTTAACCCAATTCCAAGTTATTCTTGACCCTCACTTAGCCTTGTCCAGCTTCAAAATTTTCTAAATCAATGACTGTAAATACATTTAATTTTTTTTAAGTTGGAAACATCACAAGTTTTGATGTTGCCTTGCCAAGTACATGAAACTGCAATATTACATAATGGTGATTAATTTGATGAAAGATTTATTGAAGATTTTTACCAATTATGTTGCTCCATGTGTATTGAACTAGAATAGTTTGGCAGAATTCAATGATTTCTTAAATGATTTGGCAGGCCTGATAAGATTTTGTATTGATTCTTTCTTTGTTTAAAATCAGTTACAATATTATTTCCTTATTAGTTTATTTCATTCCTTTTGATTAAAGAAACATTCAAAAAGATTAGAATGAAAAAGGCATAAGTCTTTGTCAACAGGATGATTTTTAAGACTGATGAATGGAGTGTTTTTTTCCTTAGAATTTAGGATTAGATCCTTTAAAAAGTAAAATAACAAAAATACCGAACTCCAAGGACAATTCAAAATAGAAAGTCCCTTGGTAAAACCAAAAGCTCAAACACATCAAATAAATGGAATACCAACTGTCATATTCCTGACTTGGTACAGGCATTTTCGTATGTAGAATATGGTGGATTGAACCTTGTTTTATAGCTAGCGAAATTAAATTTGATCCAAGTTTCATTTTTTGGTAAAATATTCTTTTAGGAATTTATTTTTATTTTCTAAGAACTATAAAAGCCATAATAGTTTTTCACAACTTTGAGAATGAAGCAGGGGCGGATCCAGGATTTCAGATTAGGGGGGGCGCAATGTTAAAATTTCGCCGAGCGGAGCGAGGCGAAAATTTCTTTTGAGGTATAATTATCAAAATTATTGGAATATTCTTCTAAAGAGGGTGCAATGTAGATATCTTGCATGGCAAGCAAAACGTGGCGAATATTTTGTGTTAAAATAAGCGAGAAATTAAAGTTTCAAGCTAAAACCGCATAAATCCACCCCTGTCAATCTACAATCACCATAATTAACAAGAAATGTGCGAGTTTCAATTCATTGACTCAACAATAGCTCAACTGACCAATATTAGATTAAAAATAAAAACGGTCTACTTTTGCCAGCGATTTTTCATTGTCTTTTCACAATTTTTTATTATTATTATTTTTTGTTGATTTCGGAGGTCGTGCCAAACTTTTTATGTACATTTTTTTACAGCAAACCACTAAATTCAAAATGAGATCTTTATTTTCATGGGATCCTATATGTAATACGGAAATACGAGTTGGAGCCTTGATCGTTTATGCATGCTTCGGCAAACTTTACAGGTTGCAATTAAGTGAGAAACATATATTGATACAGATATATTAAATATTGATACAAATAAATAAAAACTAACCTTTCGCTTGAACCAGTATCTCTATCTTTCATTAAGAAAGAATTTAACCAGTTACCTTGACTGTTTTCTTCGCTGTGCAATGATGAAATACCCAACCCAACCGCGGGTAGGGCACTTTCACCTACTTCGTTGGAAAGTGAGTTAGTGATGTTTTGGAGTTTCGATTATCAAAGAAATTGTTTATAATTTATAAATTGTTTTACTTTAACTGCCGCGTTTGACACCTTTCTTTGAAGTATACCATATTTATGATAGAACTTACAGATAAACCGTAGGTCAGTATATTAGTAATCACGTTGATTCTGTTAAACTTACTGTTTTATATACTTCTTTGAATGATAAAACAGATTGCAATGCGACGACATTATTTTTCGTCGTCTGTTCAGATACTTTATTGAGCTGGGGACTACCCATGCTTTGCAAATTTTAGGGGGGCGCACGCCCGCCACGCCCCCGCCTAAATCCGCCCCTGTGAAGCGTTTATATTTTTAAAATTTTTGAAAATAATTTTATGAATAAACACCTGCTCCCAAGAAATTTATAGTGTTTTTTTTTACAACAGACTTTATGTTTACATGTTACTTACCAAGTGTGTTTTGATGGAAATTGTAGTTCATGACTTCACAAATCAGCAGTCAGAACGTTACCTCCCACGTTGAATATAGATGAATTGAACACTTTTATTCAAAATATATGTGAACTCAAGGTGCAGTTGTTATTACATAAAACATTTGTCAGAAGATTTCAAAGTGTGCAGTCACACATGATTATAGTATTCAATTAGATTTTTACAGAAGTAAAGCAAGATTTTTAATGTAAACTTAGGTATATATTGCTTAATGATTGTACATCTTATGCAGTGCATTAAGTTAATTTTTTATTGCTACATAACATTAGGAGGAAGTTTTCTGGAGCCTGACTTCAGAGTGGGGAACTTGTATCTAACTTTTTACTGCAAAAGTCTATGTTAAAGATATAAATCTAGCTTTTCACTAATACATATGTCAATTTAAAGAATACTTTTAATTTCGATGAACTACCACAATCTTGAATTTTAGAATTTAATGAGTATGCTTGTTTTTGAGGTTTTAAGATCTTTAAATGCTTTTGTAATCCTGTCTAGGTCAAATGGATAGTGGAAGCATTTCTATCTAAGCCAAATGAATAGTGTAAGCATTGCTATCTAGGCCAAATGGTAGTGTAAGCATTTCTCTCTAGGCCAAAGGGATAGTTTGAGCATTTCTATCAAGGCTAAAGGGATAGTGTAGGCATTTCTATCTAGGCTAAAGGGATAGTGTAGGCATTTCAATCTAAGACAAAGGGATAGTGTAAGCATTTCTCTCTAGACCAAAGGGAAAGTGTAAACATTTCTATCTAGGCCAAAGGGATAGTGTTAGCAATTCTATCAAGGCCAAAGGAATAGTGTTAGCATGTTTATCTAGGCCAAACAGGATAGTGTATGCATTTCTTTCTAGGCCAAAGGGATAGTGTAGGCATTTCTATCAAGGAAGGGATATTATAAGAATTTCTATCAAGGCAAAAGAGATAGTGAAAGTATTTCTATTTAGGCCAAAGGGAAAGTGTGAGCATTTCTATTTTAGTCCAAAGGATAGTGTAAGCATTTCTATCAAGGCCAAAGGGATAGTGTAAGCATTTCTATCTAGGCTAAAGGCATAGTGTAAGCATTTCTATTTACGCCAAAGGGATAGTGTAAGCATTTTTATCTAGGCTAAAGGGATAGAGTAAGCATTTCTCTCTAGGCCAAAGGGATAATGTAAGCATTTCTACTAGGCTAAAGGGATAGTGTAAGCATTTCTATCTAGGCTAAAGGGATTATATAAGCATTTCTATCTAGACCAAAAGGATAGTGTAAGTATTTCTATTTAGGCCAAAGGGATAGTGTAAGCATTTCTATCTAGGCTTAAGGGATAGTGTAAGCATTTTTATCTAGGCCAAAGGGATAGTGTAAGCATTTCTATCTAGGCTGAAGGGATAGTGTAAGCATTTCTATCTAGGACAAAGGGATAGTGTAAGCATTTCTCTCTAGGCCAAATGGAAAGTAAGCATTTCTATCTAGGCCAAAGGGATAGTGTAACCATTTCTCTCTAGGCCAAAGGAATAGTGTTAGCATGTTTATCTAGGCCAAACAGGATAGTGTATGCATTTCTTTCTAGGCCAAAGGGATAGTGTAGGCATTTCTATCAAAGAAGGGATATTATAAGCATTTCTATCAAGGCAAAAGAGATAGTGAAAGTATTTCTATTTAGGCCAAAGGGAAAGTGTGAGCATTTCTACTTTAGTCCAAAGGATAGTGTAAGCATTTCTATCAAGGCCAAAGGGATAGTGTAAGCATTTCTATCTAGGCCAAAGGGATAGTGTAAGCATTTCTATTTACGCCAAAGGGATAGTTTAAGCATTTCTATCTAGGCTAAAGGGATAGTGTAAGCATTTCTATCTAGGCTAAAGGGATAGAGTAAGCATTTCTATCTAGGCCAAAGTGATAATGTAAGCATTTCTATCTAGACTAAAGGGATAGTGTGAGCATTTCTATCTAGGCCAAAGGGATAGTAAAAGCATTTCTATTTACACCAAAGGGATAGTGTAAGCATTTCTGTCTAGGCTAAAGGGATAGTGTAAGCATATCTATCTAAGCTAAAGGGATAGTGTAAGCATTTCTATCTAGGACAAAGGGATAGTGTAAGCATTTCTCTCTAGGCCAAAGGGAAAGTGTAAGCATTTCTATCTAGGCCAAAGGGATAGTGTAAGACGTTACGCGCGATGTTCGTACATGTAAGCGTAACACAACGTCGCGAATATTACTTTCAAACCAAAACTTCGACTGAAACGTTGGTTTTAAGCATGTGCGACATACTTGTAAGACTCCGCAAAATCGACAGTGCGTTTTAACTACTTATCGAAAATTGATGTACTTTAGATTTTTGAAAAATTAAGAAAAATAACATTTTAAAAAATCATAAAATTCTACCATTATAAGAGCTCTGATAAGCAAACAATTGACGTAAATTTGAGTTGAGTTCGTTTTTACGTCAAAAAATGGCGGTGCGACAACCTTGTAAGCCTTTGAAAAATCGCTCATAAATAACCATATATCATTTTTCAGGATATTTGTCTTTAAATTCATAAAATTAAGCAAATTAACATTGATGAAGTAAATACAAATACTAACCTTTTTTCCATATTAGATAAATGTTTTTGATTCTCAAATCTGGAATACCAATTTTTTTTCCCGTGGGACAGATTTGCCTTTGTTGTATGGAACACTTTATTTTTTCTATGACGTCATCATAACGTCATAAAAAATGCATAAAAAACTGAAGGAATTTTTTGTTAAATAATGGAAAAAAACGTTTTTCAAAATATTAAATACTTTAGACGAAAATCACAGTTTAGTGGTTACAATAAATGAAATATGTTACGCGGGACAGCCTAAAAATAGCCGTTTTTTAAAACTGAAGCTTGTCGCATGCAGCATAAAACATTGTTTCAACAATTTTTTTATTTTTTTTTTATTTTAAAAAAACATTTTTTTTTCAAATGCGTACAATAGCAATGAATATGATATCACAAAATTAAATATTTTGGACTTGCATCTTGCCAACTACACCGATTTTCCAATGAGGTACGAACATCGCGCGTAACGTCTGAGCATTTCTCTCTAGGCCAAAGGATTAGTGGAAGCATTTCTATCAAGGCCAAAGGGATAGTGTAAGCATTTTTATCTAGGCCAAAAGGATAGTGTAAGCATTTCTCTCTAGGCCAAAGGGATAGTAGAAGCATTTCTATCTCTGCCGAAGGGATTTTATAAGCATTCTTTCAAGTCCAAAGGGATAGTGTAAGCATTTCTTTCTAGGCCAAAGGGATAGTGTAAGCATTTCTCTCTATTCATTTCTATCAAGGCCAAAAGAATAGTGAAAGTATTTTTATCAAGGCCAAAGGGATAGTGTAAGCATTTCTATCTAGGCCAAAGGGATAGTGTAAGCATTTCTATTTACGCCAAAGGGATAGTGTAAGCATTTCTATCTAGGCTAAAGGGATAGTGTTAGCATTTCTATCTAGTCTAAAGGGATAGAGTAAGCATTTCTATCTAGGCCAAAGGGATAATGTAAGCATTTCTATCTAGGCTAAAGGGATAGTGTAAGCATTTCTATCTAGGCCAAAGGGATAGTGTAAGCATTTCTATTTACACCAAAGGGATAGTGTAAGCATTTCTATTTACGCCAAAGGGATAGTGTAAGCATTTCTATCTAGGCTAAAAGGATAGTGTTAGCATTTCTATCTACCGGTAGTCTAAAGGGATAGAGTAAGCATTTCTATCTAGGCCAAAGGGATAATGTAAGCATTTCTATCTAGGCTAAAGGGATAGTGTAAGCATTTCTATCTAGGCCAAAGGGATAGTGTAAGCATTTCTATTTACACCAAAGGGATAGTGTAAGCATTTCTATCTAGGTTAAAGGGATAGTGTAAGCATTTCTCTCTCTCGATGGATATGTAGGGATCTGAAATATGGTTCCAGGGAGTAAACAGTCTGTTGAATATAAAAAATCTTTTTGGTTTCTATGTATTGTTGTTTTAGAAAATCCCTGAAGGGAATATTTGTTTTACTTTTGAGAGGGTGTTGTTTGATCCCCATACAATTTTATACAACAATAAAATACCAATTTTGCTGAAAGAAGCACTTCTTACCCTGACAAAGAAGTTATATTATCTAGAGATTCATTAGATAAAAGTCACTGAAGATATAAGAAATATTTCTTTACAATTACGATTGTATAAAAGTTGTCCTTTGCAGATGTTTCTGAATTAGTAATATAAAAAGGACAGAGTGTTATCATTGTTTATATAGCAAAATAACTAAACAATGTCTGAATTTTCTGAATCAGTTATTTTTTTGGAATTTGGTGCTGACTGCAGATCATTGATAGTCTGTCAAACTTATTCACAAATTGTAATAGATCAGAGGAGATTTAGAGCTTGACTATGCAGAGATATTGCCTTTTGTTGCAGACCACATGATAACCCGTAGATGTCTTTGTATGTTGTCTGGAGGGTATTATCAACCTTATATGTAGTCAAACCATTTAAATTTTCATCATCTCCTCTGAAAATTCTAAGTCAAATGAAACCATACTTGGCAGAATTAATATACAGAAGGTCAGAAATAAAAGTTGCTAATTTTTTGTTATTATAAGATGAATAACATAGGAATTTGTTTAAGTATGCAGTTCAAAAAACAAATTATTTCAATGTTGGGCCCTTAGGGCTCCAAATGGTTTTTCAACAATGTTTATTGAGAAAACATATAGACAATTAAAAAATTAAACAATCTGGGTATGTGTTATTAAGTTTTATAGGAAGCAGGGTATGAAATTAGCAGGGGCCCACAGGCCAATGGCCCCTAAAATTTGGTGTGGGCTACTGAAATTTCTGGTTTTCTTGTATAGGACTTTATATATGGGCCACAAAATTTAAGCTGTGGGCTACTGTTGCCAAAGTCTTTAAAAGTTCAATCCGTGGGAAATATTCAGTATTTTGAGGCAATTTATACATGTACACTGCTAAAGCACCCTACTACTTATAACATCTTATAGGAATGTTAATCAAAATTATGTAAATTGGTACCAGGTGAGCAATAAAGACTGCTTGGAGCCTCAGGTTTTATAAATCTCTAGAAATCAGCAAACTGAAACAAGGAAGGAAAACTGCAAAAGGGAGAAAATAGACTTGGATGACCTGTTATGTTTTGAAATCAATAATTTAATTCTGTGATCTGCGGAAAGTCCCATACAGACTGTTATCTCTGATGCATGTCTCTATGATAAGCACAATTTTGCAATTCAAATGACTGTCTAATGAAAGGAAAATAATGATTTATCATGTGCCACTTTAATTAATCTCGGTCTTGTCTCATTTTAAAGTAATTGAGATTTTTTCCTTAAGCTGTCTCTAGAGAGAACATTAGACTTTAAAGGAATGTTTGATGTACAAGAGGGTTACAGGTTATTCCTGTTTTTTGCTGCTTGCAATTTTTCTTCATTGACTGTGTTTTTGTAGCAAGACATCTGAGAGCAAATTTTTAAAGTAATGAAGATGAATCCTTCCTTAATGGTTATAAATACTTATTAGTAATTGCTGACCATATATGTTATTTCCCTTGGTAGTGACAAATGATTATAAACAAATTGATTTTTAAAAGATATATTTAGAATGCTTATTAATATTTTTTATATTTTATCCAACATTATTCCATGTTCTTAGGTGCACATATATAGCTTTATTGACTTTTTGTAAAGAATTTTGTTCAAACTAGTTCTAGAGAATTTCTTGAAATTGCAATCGGGTTAAGAATATGTCAATTTTGGTTAAATGGGGTATCACAGATTTGAATAAGATGTTACATACAATTTCTGCCTTTGAACATGAAGTAAAAATTAAAAAAAATGCATTTTAGGATTTGTCTACTTGGTATTCTGACTAAACTCACTACCATTGGCGTTTAATGGTATTAAGTATTTCAACCGAAGACTCCACTTTGACTGATGTATACCCAGAAAACGAAGTTGTTGACTATAATATTAATATTTGAAATCATTAAAATGAAATTTATTTGACAACAACCTATCAATTTTGAAGAAAAATGATTAAACTAGGTTTTTAGACTGGAGTTTTTTAAGACAATTTTGAGAAATCTTTTATAACTTAATTGTATTTGATTTTTATGTTATATATCCAAGTTCTACGCAAAATCTTATAAAAAACTATAAAAAACTTAAAATAAACAAAATCTTACAAAAATCTATGAATTAATACACAATTTCCCTTATTGTCTTTTAAAGGAAGACAAAGTAAAATCTTATCAACTCCATATTGCATATTAGCCCTATCTGATCTGTTCATCTCATAAATCATTACTTAACACTAAAATACTAAATGGAAAATTTCGTTTTATTTCATGAATTGTTCACTTTGTTTTTGTCAGTGACATTTTAAAGTTATATTTTATAGCCATAGAAATTCATTAACTCCTACATTTTGTGGTAAGCCCATTTGTCTTGCATAACTATGCCATTAATTGAATTGTAACGAAGCAATTTATGTAATGTTCCTGCATTTTATATATTTGCCTATTTGGTCATATATCTACGTTTTGTTGGTCTTGATAGAACATTTCTGTTATTTTGGTCTGAATATAACGTTTTATTGGGAACAGAATGTCTACATTGCAATGGAACAATAACAATTTATTTTAGTATTTTTTGCTCATGCTAAAAGCCTTTTGTAAGAGACTTTCATATATTGATCAACAAGGAAAACTATTATTGAAGTATTTCAGCAGATCTTGACTTTATAGAATTCCGCTGCTTTTACAATGTTTTGTTCTCTTGAGAAGCACTAATTGGAACTATATAGACTATAATTGCAAACATTCTTCTGTTTACTTGTCCTTTGCTAGAGGTAATTCAGGATAATTGTAGGAAAACTTATTTAATCAGCATAGTTTGTCTAATATTTATTTCAAGTCTTATACTCTAGATAAATTGAGTCATAAATTTGAGAGATTAGAAATAAATTCAACTAGGATTTGAAGAAAGTTAGTAGAATTTATGAAATGCAGTTCAAGGATTGTAATTGTAAGAAAACACATTATTTATGAATTCTCCTGAGGGTTAAGTTCATATTTTTCTAACAACACTAGTTCATTATATAAAAATTTTTAAAGATTTTTTTCTCTTCTTCAAACGATAATATCAGGATATTTTTCTTCCCACAGGGTTGACTGGGATTAAGCCAGGATTTCTCCCATCCAATAGTAAACCAATGCTTAAGCTAAAAAAGGAATGTCTGTTTGGCTGACATTTTGTAGGGAGAGTTAACAGTCTCTATGCACATGTTATATACCTTGCAACAATTTTTTTAAGGTTAAATATTAATGTCAATTGATACCCACAAAATCAAAGAAAATTGGTATCTCCTGAAAAATATAGAATCCACTGTAAATAACATTTCAAATTTGAAAACATTTTGGAAACAAACATAATTTTGATTTTGAGATTCAGTATTAGATTAAGTTAGGAGTACATGTAGTTAAAATATTAAGGGGGATTTTAAACAGTATGATGTTGATCTCTTTTTAATTTAAAAAAGATTTATATCTATATCCGACATTTTTTATTCTGTGATTTTTTATTAGAGAAGTTTCTGTAATCTTATTTGGTAAATGGACGTCATTAATTCTTGCTTGCTACAACAAGATTAAAAGGAACGAATTGCAGTTAGTTACGGATAAATTGTAATCATCATGGATTTGAAGTAATCGCAGCTATTCTTGGCAGTCTTAATCGTCATAAGACCTTACTGTAATGACACATTTGTTGCCTCAACGAACACTGTTCATTTAAAAGCTTTTCGTAGCAGAAGATGCTATAAGCGTGATATAATAGCGTTATTTGATGGTATTGTTATTGAACACGTCGGTTAATCTTAGAGCTGATAGTTCTGTTTGTTTGACTGAGAAACGTTAAACATTAATGAGTTTGCATCAATCTTAAGCTTTGAATTCTACCAAAATTGATGAATTTGTAATCATGTTTTTTGGTTGTAGCATATTATATTAGGTTTGATTTGTGTCTATTGGAATTTTGATAATTGTTGGCTTTATTTGTTGCACTTGAATATTAGAGGAATCAGGGAGGGATGCAGGATCATTTGTAAAAAAAACCCAAGAGGCTTCAGGGAGGGATGCAGTCATGTATTTTGAATAAGAGAGGCTTCAGGGAGGGATACAGTTTCATTTGTGAAATAACAGAGGCTTCAAGGAGGGATGCAGCAGCATCCTTTTATTAAAATTACAGAAGCTTCAGGGAGGGATGAGTAATAAATGTTAAATAAGAGTGATTTCAGGGAGGGATGTAGTAATAGTTAAAAACTGCATAAAGCTAGTAATTACTTATTGTTTTATGGTTTTATGATATTTTCGTACATACAGACAAATAAACCAATTTTTACAAAAGAAATTGTTGTAATTTTAAAATTTCTCTTGAAATTTGTATACACTGTACTTCACAAGTGTAGCCCCAAAAAGAAGCAATTTGTGCAACCTGAGGTACAAGTTAATAAATATATAATAAAAAAATTGTCTTGATTTAGAACTGCATTTTATTAAATTTATTTACAGCTAGCAATATGAAGTCATTAATGAATAATAATTATCTATGTTTACAGACTAACTAAGATTTTGATCAGATTGATATAAGAACTTGTTTTGCAATAGAACTTTGTTTGATCCCTTTTCCCTCCTACAGAGATTAAAACATAAACCTTTTTTTATATTTCAATATTTTTAAAGCCAAAGGTACTCAATGTGTTCTTGAAGTTTTGAGATAAGATGCTAATGATATTGTAAATGGAATTTCAGACAACCTGTTAGCATCAGTCTTCAGTTACCATGAGGATATTATTTTATAACATTTCTATGAAAAGCTTTTAGTAAAAAAAAATGTTTGACTTTGTTACTGTAATATCTCTAAAAAATTTGCTTATTTTTAAAAATAGTGACAATCACACTATACAATTATGGCCTGCTGAGGAGGTGATTATCCAAAACTTTCAACCCCAATAAGGATTATTCCTCGAGGGCCAAAATTGTAAAATTGAGTTTGGGTTATTCCTTGAGGGCTTTAGTCTGAGAGGAATAAAACTTACCCGGGTTGACAATTTTGTATATTCATGGACTCAATTAGCCATAACTGTTTTATTTTACTGAATAATTAAAAGTAAAATATTGTATAAAAAGATTGTCAAAACACTTACGTTAGAAAACTATTTTTTGTCTTAACATTGTTGTATGTACAACAAAGGTAAATTCTTTCTGTAAAGTATAGATGGCCTTGAAAAGCTCCATTTACAAGAGCTATCTTCGGCATTAGATGAATTTCCTAGTCTTGTTTGATCTTGTTTCTTTGTCACTTGATGGTCTTCTAACCTGGCCATTGCCATATTGTTTTTGTTTATTTGACGTTAAGTGACTTCAAACAATACTTTCCTATATTCATTTTATTTTGGTTTTCTGATGCAATAAGGAGGTAAAAAGTGAAAGAGAAAAATGGTTTCATTTCATTTGAATGCTTTTAATGCAGCACTGATCCTTGACAAAGAAAGTAAAATTTTTCCTATAGTTCCTTTGCTGCAACAGTGAGTGGTGGATGCCTCCATCTCCCATTTATAGAATTAATTTTATTTATATTTAGTTTTCAGTACCATAGATATACATGTAATATAAAAGAGATATTTATTTACTTTTTCAGTTTATTGGTACTTTAGATATACCCAGACCTAGCAGTAGGGTGGAAATAGTTGCTGCAATGAGAAGAATAAGAGTAAGATTAATCATATATATCAGATTGTGTTATAGGGCTATGGAAATGTTTACACTAAATGTTGGTAAATATTGTGTGGTTGCCAACATGGAGCATGTACTTGTTATTGGAGTTCACTTGTGCAAATTGGTCCTTTCTCCAGACATATTTGTGACCTTTTTTATTCTCCAAAATTGCTAGGATACAGTGCATCTTTAGTTATATACTTACAAGTTTAAACTAACTCCTGAATTGACTATGGGTGCAATCATCAGGTTTCTATAAATTTCTAGGGGTATTTCCCAGATGCTTGGAAATCCATGGTTATTTATATAGAAGAAGAAGAAGAAGAAGATGCTTTAATTTCCATAAAATGGGCTCACAAGGAGCATGATATAATATCATTATAATATTATTATTTTACAAATATGATAAACAATACAGTATACATAGTCACAAACACAAATAAGAGACAACAGTCTTCATGTATTATTATATATATATATAGGAGTATACATAAAACCTTCGTCATTATAAATATATAGAGGAAAAGAAAAGTATATTATTTTTGTATTTGATATTTAAAACAAGTTAAATAGACTTTAGTTCAAACATATTTTATGATTGAATTATATTAGAAATTAGAATGAATACTCTTGTATCTGTAATGCTAAAATCCAGTGCTAAAAAACTTTTTGGCTGAAAGCAAAACATGGTAATGATCTGGAGACAACGTTTAAGAATGGCGTTTACAGACAACCAATGTATGATTCTATCTCTTCGAATAGAATTTACAGACAAGTGAAAATGCTTAAGAAGTAAACAATCTGCATGCAGTTTCAAAACAATGCAATAAACTGTTTAGATAAACCTTCAGAAAATTTGATAGAATGTTATGAGGAGATATCTGTGATTATTCATTATTTTGTGTTGGTTCCATTAATTGATAAGACAAGATTGAAAGATGATAATGACCAAATTAAGATAATACAGATCTAGTATCATTGGAAATCTTTCAATATGTCTGTAGCCAAAATGTGAAGTCTATACTGATTTATTTCCAGATTAGGGAATATCTTACAAAACAATGATTTAACCTCACTATTCGAAAGGGGATTAACTACAAGTAACAACACATTCTGAAGCAGAAGAAGTTCTTCTGGAGAACATGTGTAACTTAAGCATGAAATAGTTAACATATTGATTTGAACCATGGTCCTGGAAGAGGTTCATATCATGGTCCAGGAAGATGGTCATGACTGTATAGACTTTTACCCACCTGTAAAAAGTGCATTCAGGCAAAAATTAGACTTAATTGAATTACATGGTACATTTTATCCATTATTTCTTGATGTCTAATTTGTTCTGTGTAATCTAATGTTTATGATTGGTACTTTGTCTCTTTATGGTTTATTTATATTTTCATCAGTCTGATGTATCTCAGTCATCTTAAACTAATGCAGCATGGATGTCAATATGAAGATTACCTAAAAAAAATGAAAAAAACTAGAATGTGATTTAGTAACCTTCATTGTCTTCTCTGGGTAAAACAAAAAGAAGTACAACAACAACATTCAAAAAAACTTTAATTGACACATTTAGTTCTCTCTTCAAAGTAAGATACTTGTTGATGAAGATGGTTAATTCATTTTCAAAGCTAGCAAATAAAGTAGTTAACATTATGGATAAACAATAAGACCCTCAACATTCAGGAAAGAACGCATAATCATTTTCTGTAGTATAAGTGATTGTTTTTGTGAAGGAGTAAGAACCGTGGTAAGTAATTTGATGAAAGTTTTTGTGTTTAGAACAACCATAGTTTATGTCTTGTTTTGTTATATGTGTATTTGGGTTGCTGTCTCATCAAATTATACCTCATTTGTTCCTTACATTTAAATGTGTTTGTTTATATTTTCAGTATGAATACAAGTCTAAAGGTATAAAGAAGAAGAAAGTATGTCTGACTATTTCTGTGGAGGGAATTAAAGTATTATTGTGCAAGAAAAGACCAGTAAGTGTTTAATAAAAAACTGTCTTTCATTATTTTTTAAAACTAGAATTAGGAGATGGCCAATGAGACATTGATCAACCAAAGTTCAAAAAAGTGGATGTAAGCAATTAAAGGCAACTGTATGGCCTTCAACAATGAGAAAAAACTCATACTATATAGACGGCTATAACTAAGCCAACCTCAGAAATTCCTGTCCCCAAACTTATGGTCTGAATATGAACTTTTCCATAAATTGATTTGATTTTAATAGTTGCAAGAGAAATTGTTTGATAATACAGATCAGTGGTGATTACCTCTTTGTAAAGACTAACTGTTATGTATGAAAGAAACTGCTAGCAACCAAATACACTCCTGTAAAATAGATATCATAGTTTGATGATTTTGACATGTTAACAATATATCAGTTGTCAAGTTTGTGTCTTGTATAGTGTGTGGGGAACTCTTGAAACATAGTGCAGGCTATATTGGAATCTCAATGTTCTGCCTTCATGACCATCCCACAATTATTGCTATGACACTTCTCAGGACAATTGTACAGATTTACTAAATGCTTGAAAGTAGTGATGATATGTAATCTGTACTTTCTTCTTTTATGTTGAGAAAAAAAGTTTTTAGAAACACATGAGTACTAAGTATTTTTTCAGAAGTTTGAAGGTCATGAGTTGTTGTGTGTGAGAGCTTTCCTCCATAATTTTGTTCTTTTGGTAATTATACAGATGGTACTTACATCAGTTTTCTAAACATTGTGCATTGTTTTCTTTTGGAAGCTGAGATTATCTGAGAGTGGATGCAACAAAACTGTATCCCCTTACCTCTGTAAAGGACAATGACCTTGACTTTATACTCTCTGACCCTAAACTAAAGGATTTTATGCTACATCAGATATATGAAATGAAAAAAATTGATTGGCATGAATTGTTATGCATTATTTATTTGTTTTCAATAAAAAATACAGATAATTGTATTATTAGTGGTCCCTTTTCCATAACAGAACATTAAGTAATCAATCTCTATATATATATATATAATTTGTAATTTATGAATTTAGAGAAACCATAACAGAATGTACAAATACTGTAAACTATGCAAGTCATTGATATTTATCCAACAAGAAGCATAATATACAGGAGTTATGGTAATCCCTTAGGAGAAAGATTGAAATGAATTATTCAGTGTCAATAAATGAATAAGTTGCAGTAAATTGACTCCATGCATGTCCCATGAGGCCTGCTTTATTACAGTTCAATGCAGGGACTTTTATTGACTATAGGTCTTATAACATTATCTAGAGATAGAAGTATTCTGCAACACAAATAGAAAATTTTGATTATGTAATCCAATTGTTTGTCAGACCAGAAATGTGTGAAATAAGACATCAAAGGCTAGATATGAATAATTCTCTTTAGAATGACTCTCTGTCTGATGATTCTTTCTATTAAGCTTTTAGGGTTTTAAGAGAAATTAACTTATAAAGATGAAATAACACAATGTAAAATTGAATAAAGTATATACAGATAAGGAGATATGGTATGATGGCCCATGAGACATCTATGCACCAAAGACAAAAGACAAGGATGTGAAAAACTATAAGTTGTGGTACATTACTTACAATAATGAGCATACCATAAAGTAAGCTTAAAAAGTATTTATTGCGTTATATGAGTAATGAAAAAAACCTTGTGCAGATGAAATAAGCTTTATAAGCTGATCTTGTTCTTCTTTCAATCAAATTTTAGCTGGAGCTCTTAAATTCAAGATTTTCAGGATGAACTAATTGGAAACATACATTTTTGTCCCCTGCACACATTGTAGGGGGATATAGAAATACAAGGCATCCACCTAGTCTTGCAAGTGCTCTCACATAAATATTTCTTGCCAGATTTTTATAAAACATATATCATAGGTTTATATAAGGGATGTCTTTACAAGAATGAAACCAGTACTGATCATTTATTTTTTAAAGAGTCATGCCCCTTGGAAATATTGATTATAAGGACATTGCCTTGCCTTGTGAGCACTTTAATGTGTTCAATTCTTACCAGATTTTTATGAAATTTATAATTAGGTTAATATCATCAATGTCTCGGACAATACGGAAATAAGTGCTGACCAATTATTTTTAAAAGAGTCATGCCCCTTGGAAATATTGATTACATTAAAAATTTTATTTCACGCCTTTTTTAGCGCTCATGTGTGTACAATTCTTGGAAATTTTAACTATAATGGAAAAAGCATTGCATTTGCTCTCAGTGGCCAATCAAGAACTTTTCCTAAAGGGGGGGGGGGGGCTGACTGAACTAAGGGGGCCGCTCCAGTCATGCTTCAATGATTCCCTATATAATCAACCAAATTTTTTCCACGAAAGGGGGGCTCGGCCCCCAATGAACTCCCCCTGGACTCCTCCTGGATCCACCTATGGCTTGGAAGCCTTAATTTCACGATGATATGTATGAAAAGTTTTAAAGAATAAAAACAAAGTGTTTTTATTTTGTAATTGCCTGGCACATCAGATACTGGTAGATAAAGATATATGCAACACTGGGGTCATTGGAATTTTGTTCTTGAATAATTGCATGGCATAGTAGTTTATCAATCATTTTTATTTTTTCCTGTTATGATTACAGGCTATAACATAATTTGACATACATTTGCAGTGTGAAAAGCTTTGAAATACTGTATAAACTGTGTGTTTCGTCACCAATGTTATTAAGGTAGACATGATATTCATGCAGAGGGGAATAATATTTTTTGTTCAATGTCACATGGGATAGTCTCAACAAATCAAATATTTATTTAACTATCAATATTTACATACATTGGAATAATCTATAAAATCAGATCTGTTTTTAGTAGTACATTGATAATAAAAGACATGACTGCCAGAGACAATTCCACTCTTAAGTCCAAGAAAGACAAAAAACATTCCCACCACACTCCCACTGTAGCTAAAAGTAATATGATCAATTTTACTTTGCACATGTCTCACCCTGTCACATTCTATATTTGCTAGTTTCTAGTCAAGAGCCTGTAATACAATGGTTTTTGTTGTTGTCTGTCTGCCTTATTTGAATTTCATTTATTCTTTTTAGAATAAATCAGGGCAAAGTTTTTCTCTTATGAATTGATTCTAGTCTTGTATGCCGGGCCTTAGATATTTTTCTACCTGTGCATGATATATATGTTGGTTTTGTTCATTCTGGAAGACTGTATGGTTGTAACACAATTGTGTTTCATATGGTGACCTATAGGTTCAAAGCATCTCTGTATTTCTTTTTTATTAGACACTGGCTATTGTTGACAAAAGGCATTTTCCCTGATGTGCCATGCAATTTCTTTAGAGCATAGTAACAGTTAAAAACAATATAAGACTTTGATGGAATTGAACATTTTCAAAAGAACTGGGTTGATCAAAATCATCACTTTAAGTTGTGTAGGAATTCAGGATAAGATTGACATATTTAGCTTGAAGATCATTCTTTTTGATGACAAAGGACTCTGGTTTAATATTTATGCTATATGTTGAAAATATGCTAGGTTGTCTTTTTATACCTGCAGTCAAATTAATAAACTTGACCTTTATTAATTTGACTGCAGGTATATAACCATCATGTTTACTCTAATTTTGATTAACACTCTGCCTTTTAAAAATATGTTAAACCTGTGCATGAACTAATCATATACATGTAGGTTTTGTTCATTCTGGAAGGCTGTAGGGTGACCTATAGATTTAAAGCATCTATATTTCTTTTTATGGCCCCGCCGCTAAGTGGTCGGGACATATAGTTTTACCCTTGTCCGTAATTCCGAAATTCTGTAATTCCAAAATTAGTCATTCCGTTGTTCGGCAACAAACCATTATACACAGTTTTTTTCTAAACACCTTCAGATATTGGGCTGATTTTTGGTATGTGAGTTAACCATGATGAGTTACAGATCAAGTTTAAGTTTTGTTCCGCTCAGCTAATTTTTGCCGAAATTACAGGGTATAGACTTTGATAAATTGTTGAAATTCACAGTTATACACACTTTTTTACTAAACACTTTCAGATATTGGGCTGATTTTTGGTATGTGAGTTACTTATGATGAGTTACAGATCAAGTTTAAGTTTTGTTCCTCTCTGTTTATTTTTGCCAAAATTAAGGGTTTACAACTTTGAAAATTGTTGAAAATCACAGTTATACAGACTTTTTTTCTATACGCCTCCACATTTTGAGCTGATTTTTGATATGTGAGACTACCATCATGTTTGTGTCCACATGTGTTATTGAAATTGCAGATTTTTCAACTTTTTGAGACGAGCCATTCGTGTCACTTTGACACATCTAGTTTTTATTAGACTCTGGCCATTGTTAACAAAAGGCATTGCACCTGATGTGCCATGCAAATTCGTGTGATCATTCCCCACTAAAAAAGTATATTACTTTTAAGATGAAATTTTTAACCTTGAAGGTCATTTTTATGCCCCACTTTTAATATTTTGGATCACTTAGGGACTTATGTATTTCGTTTGTCCAGTGGTCTGTTTGTCCATTCCTCTGCCTGTCTGTCCTGCTCCTGGTTTCAGTTTAAACTTTTTTATGTCGTTTACACTTTGTATACCCCTTTTTAATAAACAACACTGAATATTGCTCCATTTTGAAACATTTTTATTCCACTTAAGTGAAAAATATTTATGACTTTCTTGTCTGAAGAAAACACTTAAATCAAATGATGGAAATGTAATCAAAAACCCTCAAGAGTTAGCTTCCATCTTAAAGGGATCACTTGTAGCTTATATAGTGTAATTCTAATGTAAATTCTTACATAAAACTTGATAAAATTGAATATTTTTGTTGCATTTCCCGATTTTATGAGGAAACACAACAGAACATGTAATTAATCTTGTTACAAGAGATTGGTTTACAATCAATATTTAATGTAATAAAATTGACTGTTATTTAATCGTGTGTTTTATAGGTTACATCCATGTATAATCTTTGTTTGAATAATCTATTGTAGCACAGAGTAAATACATGCTGTAATATTGATGAGAATTCAGGCAAGAAGTGATACATTAATTAGATTGTCTTCTTCATTATGATTTTGTTTAATAATCTGAAAATGAGAGAGTAGTTGTTGTAATTTTAGTTATTGACAAATGAAAAAGTGTAGATTGTTTGATTTTACACAGTATAATATAGTCTACCACAAGTAAGGAAAAGATGAGCATGGAATTTTCGTTGTAAAAACAGTTTACATATATTGAGGACAAAGAAATTGAAAGGGGAGAGTTGTAATCTTTCTCTGAAATGACAAAAAACTATAAATGAATTCCAGATTATGTTACAGTTAATACTTAAGTGGAAGATACACTGTGTACATATTTACAGGTACTGATGTCCTTATATCTGTTTAATTGTTTTTGAGTTATTTCTACAGAAAAATACATTTTCCCCAATTTTGTTGCATATGTTTTGCTGATATTTAAAAAAAAAAACAGAACTATAGGAGTTAGGTTAAAAGAGAAAAATGCCAAGATGATCAGCATGACAGGATCTCTATCTACTCTGAAAATTTGACAATTGGTTATGATAAATAATGGGGACTAAAAGGATGCAAATAATACTCTTGCTGAAGATAAAAGCTGTAGTAAACACTCTGTTATTGCATCTATGTTGCTTCACTATTAATATTTTATTTTAACTAAGTATTTATAAAGTTATCAAGTTTTTTGTCAAGCCTGCAACATTTTGTACTGGAAGAAAGATCTTAGCAATCATATACCCATTGGTGTCAATAACTGTGTTGTTTGTGGCTTCATCATTAAGGTTCAGTCTGTGTTTAATCATTTTTAGACATCAATAACTTGATCAAATCTTGGAATTTTATGAAACTTGGAAAGAAGATTTCAGATGACTGATAAATAGACAGTAAATAGTTTTTTTCCACAGTTAATATTATGATTTAATCTAAAGTAAAGTTTTTCAGACATTAATAACTTTGTCAAATCTTCATGGAATTTTATCAAATGTTTCTTTTTCTATGATTGAAAGACAGTAATCTGCTTAATTTTAAATGATATATATTTATTTTGCATTTGCATTTTTTATACGCCCGTCAAAATTTGACGGGACGTATTATGGTATACAAATGTACGGTGTTCGTCCGTCTGTCCGTCTGTCTGGCTGGCGTAAACATGTCGCACCGTAACTTAAGAACGACTAATCCAAATTTCATGAAACTTAATATAGTTGTTTCTTATGATGGTCAAATGATCTGTATACTTTTTGGTGAAAATAAGATTTAAACTTTTTGAGTTACGGCACTTTGTAACTAAAAACAGGGGTGTGTTTTTATCACATGTCACACCGTATCTCAAAAACGATTCTTGATTATGGTTTAAAACTTTATAAACTTCTTAGTTATATTAATCTTAATATCTGTATACTTTTTGGTGATGATTCAAAATTTCATTTTTGAGTTATTGAGTATTTTGTAAAAAAGGGGGAGGGTTTTTTTACATGTCGCGCCATATCTCAAAAACGATTTATGATTATTGCTTTAAACTTTACACATGTTTTTGTTATATTAATCTTAAGATCTGTATACTTTTTGGTGATGATTTAAAATTTTTATTTTTGAGTTATTGAGTATATTGTTAAACAGGGGAGTTTTTTTTTACATGTCACGTCGCATCTCAAAAATAATTTATGATTTTTGCTGAAAACTTTACACACTTCCTTGTTATATTAATCTAAAGATCTGTATACTTTTTGGTTTTGATTCAAAATTTTATTTTAGTAGTATTTAGTTTTTTGTAAAAAAAAAAAACAGGGTTGGGGGTTTCACATGTCCAAAAAAAACAATATATGGTTATTGCTTAAAACTTTCTCAGAAACTATTTGTGATTATTGCATAAATTTTCCACACAAGACGTCGGGCGTATCATGCGTTCATGGCGCAGCTGTTTATTTTTACTGCTAAACAAACAAATAGGTTTTTTGGCAGATAGTATTAGATACATTCTAAGGTTTAAATTTTCAGAAATAAATAGCTTTGTCAAACCTTCATAGATTTTTTTTATCAAATTTAGACAGAATCTTTTATAAGATCAAAAGGCAGTATTCTCAGTAAGTGAAATTGTAAAAATAATTTATACTTAACCTAAAAAACAAAAGTTTTTTTGGCAGTTAACATGGACATACAGTGTTAAGTTAAAGGTTATTAGACTTCAAATGACTTTGGTGAAAATTTAGGAAATTTTGTTAAAAGTTTTTTTTTTATTATAAAGAGATAATGTCTGAATCAAATTAATGTATAAATAATCTAATTTTCACCTATATTTTATTGATAATTGAACTTAGTTTGTTTAAACTTATAACAATGTCAAGGATAACATTTTTAAGACATTAATGAATTTATTAAATGTTCTTAGAATGTTTTGAAACTTTGGAAATGAGCCTTTTCAACAGATTAAGAAATAGCATTTGAAGAAAAAAGTTAGATTTCGTTTTTTTTTTGTTTGTACTTTACTGATAAATGTACTTAGTTTTTGTCAATCAACATCACAATTTTACACTGACAGCAGCAATCACAGACAAGACAAAGGGTTCAGAGGAACTCTTTAATTTTTTTTATATTTTAAAAAAGATGCTGACTAATCAGTCAAAATCTTGAAGATCATTTCTTCTATTGAGTTGTAATCCTAGACATATATACCGGTAGTACTTGTGTAACCTCATTAATGACCTTTAACAAAGCGTCACCATCAATAGATATAAAATAGATTGAATATACCATCACTGTCGAACTTGTCGGCTAAATACAAATTTGATCTAATATAAGAAAAAGCAACGGAGATGGACAATGATCAATATGTAATCAAACTGAATTGGTGATTATTAAATCTCACGTTTCATGCTTCTGGGTAACAGCGTCTTATCGCCAATTGTGTAAGATGTAGATGTTGAAGTAAATAAATAGCCAGATATTTGCCCAATTATGTCTAATGATTTACTTCTGGTAGAAATCTCCTAGTGTTGGTAATAATTCAAGTGTCTGTATTATGGTATAATATGAAAATGCTGATTGAGGTTATTTGTTCATATTCACAAAAACTGGTATATTATGTATTTGCTTTTTGTTGGCTTTTTACATATTTGCCAAACCAAGAATTCTGAAAAGCTGTAAAAAAAACTTTGAAATTCAACAAAAATATTTTAAAGGTTTTATTGTGTGGTGCCTTGATAAGTTTAACGGTGACTTACATTTTGTTCATATACTCCTGCAAACAAAGTTTTTTGGGGGATATGTGGGAATCATACTGTCCATCTGTCTGTCAGTGTTCAGTGTAATCATAATTTCACCTAAACTCTGGATGGATATTAATGAAACTTTACACAGATGTAGAAAACTATATGAGGATGTGCTTTAAGAAATATTCTCATGATCCTAATTGGTGAAAGGGGAGATAATCTTTATCCTTTTGTTGAAAGGGGAGATAACCTGATCCTAATTGTAAAAGGGGAGATAATCCAACTGACTTATGTACTTCAATATTGCAATATTGTATTTGATAAAATTCTCTTTAAAGGTTATCTCCTTGATAACAATTAGATATTTATTGATGAAACTTTATATCTCTGTGGAAAGGCTTACCTCTGAATGACCTTAAAGGCATAAAATCCTGGTCCAACATGTTAAAGGGGAGATAATCAAATGTACCTGCTTTAATATTTACTACATGTAATAGTATTACAGTGCAGGGGCATTCCTTTGTGAGTTAAAGAATAAATAAATAAAGAATTATTATTATATTATTATTATTATTAGTTAACTCATATTTCTAGTTTGATGTGATGTTGGGTACAATAATATTCTTGCGTTTGGATTCTCCATACATGATCAGATAAGACTATGAAAAAGATGTGCTATTTTTACCTATGTTAAAGTTTAGATTCCTGAAATCTATCATACAATCAATTTGAACCAAAGTACCTATTTTAAAGTTAAATGCAATAATTCTCATATCTGCCCTTGGTGCAGATGAGTGGTTAAAACAATATCAAAATGGCTTTTTTTCAAAGATAAGAATATATTAATCACTAAAATGACATAAGGGTATACACTATAACCAAATGACACCTTGAATCTAAGACAGACAAATAGAATTAGTCCAGATTCCATAGACATATAGATTAGCATGAAAACTGTTTAATTTGATGTTTTATATTTTTTCCTGTGAATATGGCAAATGGACCTCATTAAAGCTATAAAAAAGTGGTTTATATATAAGTGTCTGTCTTTACAAATCAATTTTTTTTTAAAAGAGGATTAGAGAAAAGTTGAACCCTCTCAATAAGTATGTAAAAAGATCAGTCAATACTAGGAAATATTTTTTGAAGTAGTTGTATTGTATTTTTAATTGAAATAAGTTGTTACAATTTTAAATTGATTGTGGTGATGCTAGATTATAAACATAAATCAATAAAAAGAAGCCAAAAGAAAATGATCTGAAAGATGTGTGGATTTCTGTAAAAAGGTCTTGGTTTTCCACACAAAAATGTTACATCTAATAAACTCTAAGAAATGTTGTTTGAATCTAATATAAAAATAACAATATGTCACATGATTACCAATGAGACATAATCTCTGCACCAGAGACTAAATGACGTAAAAGTTACCAACTATAGGTCACTGTATTGCCTTCAACAATAGACAGCAACCAGACAAATGTAGAACAATTCAAATGAGAAAATGGCCTTTTAAATTTTATAAATATACAAAATTAACGAAAAAAAATATGATATATAGCAACAAACAACAACCACTGAATTACAGGCTTCTTATTGGGGACAGGCACATATACAATGCAGCTGGGTAATCCATGTTTGCTGGTGCCCAATGGCCCTAACCCTTCTCATACCTGGAACAGCACAACATGAGAACAAACTACAAAAATCAATTGGAAAGGGATAACCTCATCAGATTGATCAAAAGCACAAAAACAACTTACAATAACTCTTAAGACACAAAGAACAGATCTGAATTACTGAAAGCTAGTTCAAAGCCAATAATGACAACAACAAATAATTCCTGTATCGTAAAAAAAAAATCTTATATACTCTGTCCAACATCTAATGGATTTAGTGTAAAGACATTGTTAACAGTCTGAGCAAAAGCATCACCCTGTGCAATGCCAAAATATAGGTATGGACAGAATGTTGATCTGTAAATGTTCAGGTATTTAGAAATGATCTTTAGTTTGGTTTTAGATCATTGATAAAAAAGTCAATATTTATACCAATGAAAACAATACTCAAAGATCTAATTAAAGTGTTAAATTGGTTACTTAATTTTTTAACTATAAGTTAAGACTTTTACTCTCTATGTAATACTAGCACAAGGTTTGCTGAACACAGATAGAAAGATATGGAAAGAACATGTTTGATAAAGTAATTATTAAATGGAAATTTGCTAATTATATTTATCAATATTATAACTTAATACCCCAGTCCCACTAGGCCACGATCGCACTACGATCTGTGAAAAAGATGCAAATTTTGATGATCGTAGTGCGATCGTGTAGATCGCAGTAAGGTCGTATCACGGTCGTGGTGAGGTCTTCAAGATCGTGAAGAGCATGGCCAACTTTGAACATGTTCAAAACAATCGTGGTGCGGTCGTGGCGAAATCAGGTCGTAGTAGAAGCGTAGTGAGAGTGCACTAAGATCGTAGTAAGATCGCAAAGGTCGCTGTACAATCGTAGCGAGAGCGTAGCGAAAGCGTGATTTTATTCGGAGAGACTGTGCTAAGATCGCAGAGCGACGTTATCACGACCTCACTACGACCATCACGTTCTCACTGCGACCCAACTACGCTTCCACTACGACTATACCACGCTGTTCACGACCATAGTACGATTCTATCACGCCCTTGCCGTCCTCATCGCGCTCTTCTTACGACCTGACTACGTTCACACTACGACCATCATTCTCATTGTCGTTTTCACATGAAATATATAAAAAAAGCTCACTAGATTTTGTTTGTTTGAATGGAATTATCCATCTTCTCTAACGGCTCAACCATGCTTCTCGTTTTTATATAGATTAGACCGTTAGTTTTCCCGTTTAAATGGTTTAACACTAGTAATATTTTGGGTCCTTTATGGCGTGCTGATTGATATGAGCCAAGGCTCTGTGTTGAAGGCCTTACCGAGGCCTATAATGGTTTACTTTTATAAATTGTTACTTGGATGGAGAGTTGTCTCATTAGCACTCATACCACATCTTCCTATATATATTGATACATCTATGTCATCTCTGCTATCTTTCACTAAAATATCGTCATTGAGCTTTATGGACCAGCAATAGGTTGTAATTTAGGTTGGATTGGTCGGTCCGACATCTTTGCTTGATTAAGATTCGTTACTTTGCTCCCTCTGCCTCTACATCAACTCCTACCACCATGCCCGCATGTTCTGGTAGATTTTGGTGGCATGACTGTATAGTTTGTGAGAAATCTACGATTTAATCAGAAATAGAAGGAATTGAACTGTATTGATATGGAACACGATGTTAACGTTATTGCTGAGAACGTAGTAAGATCGCGCTATGAACGTAGTATAATCGTGGTAAGAACGTGTTATAATCGCAGTAAGATGGTGTTGCAATCGGATAACTCGTGGTATGGTCGTAGTGAGAACGTGAAGAGCGTAGAAAGATCTTGATAAGCGTAGTGAGGTCGCAGAATAAGCGCGATGAGAACGTGGTATAATCGTAGCGGGATCTTTGTAGAAGCGTAGAGAGGACGTAGTAGCATCGTGAAAGCAACGAAAATTTACATTTTCATGCCGCTCATACCGCGATTTATATTAGATCGCGGTGAGCGTGGTGCGATCGTGGTCTAGTGGGACTGGGGCTTAAGCTGGATGAATTACTCTATGAACTTGGAATTTTCTCATTATATTTTTCTGGTTTCTTTAAATTTCTGTATTAAGCCTTCAGGAGACACCTAATAAAATAATTACAAAAATGTATTGTTATGCGTTTACTAGTACTTAAAACCAATTATAGTTATGAGTTTATTTGTAGTTAAATCTTTATCACTTACAATAAAGTCTAAGTAAATAAAAGAATGTCCTGTAAAGTGTCAACTACTGATTGCCTTTACAAGACAAGTTTTTCACTGATACAAATGGAAACGAAGCTTTTAAGGGGATTGTCAGCTGTCTACAAATACAAAAGCTCTAATATAGTTAATTTAACAATATTCATTATAGTTTGTAAAGGGGGAATTTGTAGTCATTGTCTAGTTTTGATCACCGATGTCACATCGATTGCTTCATGTTCAATGGCCCTTTGATGACAACAGCATTGGTATTGGAGGAATTATTGCCAGTGTAAACTCAGTTATCAGATCAATACCTACTTTAAAATAAGACAGGAAAGTAGATTTACTGTTGACTACCAAACATTCCCTATGGTCATATATAACAGTGTAATGATACGCAATGGCTCCTTGGTTATAGTCAGAATTTTTTCCATGTAAAAGCGTGAAATATACAATTTCCATCTTTGGTTGTCGAAGGTGAAATCTGTCATTGTCAGTCTCGGTAATAGTGATTAAGTAGCTCATTCCTTGATTTAATTTCATTGTGACAAAAGTTTCGTCGGTTAAGTAGTAATTTGAAGGAAACCATTATTTCCTGCAAGATAATGGATGGAACAACAAGTGGATAATGACTTTAGAGGGAAAGTTTATATGACATAAAACTTCACTATTGTTTATTATCTCTTTTTTTGCTCTAAAAGGAATATTGAAAACAATTCCAATTCCGTATGGTTCGAGTACATTTGAAATTTTATAAACCATTTTAGATAATGACATAATTGTCTTTCAATTATTTAAAAAAAAAAAATCTTATTAAAAAAAATATATAGACAGAGTTTCACAACCTCAGCACGGTAAAGGATCCTTTTAATAGCAAAAGATAATTTTTCATATGTTATTTCAAAATTCCATTTGGGATTTAATAGCAGTGTTTTTTGCATGTACAATTCTTATGAAATATGGGAATTTTGCAAAGTTACAGGAGTTAACAATTACTACTGATATTAAGGTCAATTCGGCACAGGAGAAGAGACATGAAGGTGCATATTAGAGGTAGAGTGAAAAATTTCATCAGTAAATTCAAGTATATTTTCACCAACTGGTAAAAAACAATCCGGTCACTTCTTTTTGAAAAATATAAATAAAATTGAGAATGTTTACATTCACACTGAAATTCAGATTATATTCAGTCTGGTCTAACACCCAGAAAATCAATTGTTTTACAATAACATTTACATTTCTGTGAAAGGGATACAGATGACCTGTTAAAATGCTGTCATAATCAGGTATATTATTACGTTTGAATTTTTCTGATTAGATATATCAGAAGAAATTAAAGATTTACTTCATATCCCCATTGCTTACTATGTTTCAAGCATTCATAGCTATTTTTTCATGAGTTCAAATAAAATGACTGTCATTTCATGTCAATTTTATACCTTATCCGGATTTGAGCTGAAAAAACCCAAATGCCTTTAATTGCCTATATATCATGACATACTCTATGTGCTTGTGGTGTAAAATCACAATTAATCAGTCTGATTGGTTTACAGAGCATATGAACTCTTAGTTCTGATAGATAAGTTTCTCAGAAACATTTAACCCAACCATATTTGTCTTCATATTTTCAGAAAAGCTTAGATGGTCAAACAGCGGAGGAAAGATTAATGTTGATGCAGCATCCTATCTTTAGGTAAGTATGAGCTGTTTGTTAAACACAGAATTGGTGTTTGAATGTTTTGTGCAAATAATGTTTCTTAAACTTCATAATACATGCACAATTTAAATATTTTGTTAAAATGAACAAGTGTATGACTGGGAAGGAGATTATTTTTACTGATATATCAATATGAACTAGCTTACTCATGTTGCCATAATTGTGTGTATGGCTAACGGTCCTCTATTGGACTAGTTTTTGTCATACAGTTCGAGATTCAAATAGTTGCAATCTACAGAGTTCAAAGCCCTCATCATGAAAATTTCTGACTATAGCTGTCTGAAATAACAAAATAATCAACTAGGTATAAGGGGAAACTGATAAAAAAATTAGAACTAAAAATGCATTATACATGTATACAATACATCTTTAAGAACTTTCAGTTCAAATGAACTCTTTAGTAATTACTAAACAAAAACCTACGAGTTTGCACTGATATTGCATTATTTGTGATTAATAGCAATTTGATGAAGTTCAGGTCCTGAAATTTATTTTAATTGTAGACTTAAATCCTACTTTTATATATATAAAATTAAAATTGATGACAATTGCATCTTGGGACAGTGATCATCATGTAACATAATAATCAATTTCCCATCATCCCCTCAGCCAACTCTGTCAGGAGCTGATGCATATTGGTGCAGTGATAAATGTACATCTCTAATGACATCCAGGTGTAGAGTTATACTGCATTTGTTTAATTACTATTCCATGTTTACTTCTCATCAAACTGGCTGTGTTTGAAGTACATTGCACTTAATTTGTAATTGGAATAAGAAAATGTATCATCTTTTAAATCTTATACATGTGATCAAAGAATATGATTAATTTATATTTTTGACATCCGGTTTAATCCATACGATTCTTTGAACTTGTTTTTGAAAGATAGAGATCTGGTAATATATAAACTGTCAACAGTTTTTTCTGGCAGAATAAAATACAAAAGTACATTGAAATATGATTTTCACATGAAAAATATGCTTAAACACAGTTGTTCTTATTTTAATGAGATTGTCATGTATAAAAGCATAAAGAAAAAGGTGGGCGTTCTTTATGAAACAACATGCTATTCACTGCAACATTTGAATGACTACAAACCAGTTCATGTTTATGCTTTACTTCTGATAATGTGCCTGACAATATGCAGAATAAAGCTTTCACAGTTAAGTTTCTATTATCTAGAAAAGGAAAACATTTTTAAGAAGAAAAATGCCTTTGCATACATAAAAGAGCAAAATAATTACTTTTAGATTGAAAGCTCATTTTCGGCAATATTTCATGCACAAATCAATATTGAATTGTCTCTCAGTTTTGATTTATTTTATAATTACAGAATATTTTATGTATCTCACGACTCACAAGACCTGAAGATATGGAGTTATATAGCTAGGGATGGACCTTCTAATGTGTTTAAATGCCATGTGTTCAAATCTTTTAAAAAGGTAAGAAACAGAATCACTGAGTTAAGATATAGGAGGAGCATAATATCCAAATCCCTCCAACCTCAAGTTTAAAACCATTTTTTTTACTAAGGAGACCCTAGGCCTACATGTTTAGTAGACAATTGTTTTAACGTAAATCAGGTAGAAAATTTTCTTGTTTGAATTTTGTCACATTTAGACATTCTGATTCCTTTCATAGTTTACTACACAGTATGGATTTTCTCTTTATTGAAGACTAACTGTGACCTATAGTTGATTACCTGGTATATCAACATTCTTTTATCTGTAAGATAGTTGTCCAATTTTAAGCTGATATATTTACACAATAATGAACACACCTATCCTGGGTCTTATATTTTAAGATAAACTAGCACATAAAAGCCTTGGCCTGATATATCTAGTCTGATGAACACACATGCACCACACATGATACATGTACAGTCTTATGGCCAAACATCTTGTAAGCCTGTATCTACAGAATAATGAACACACACTTACTTGAGCCCGATATCTCTACAGAATAATGAACACACACTTACTTGAGCCTGATATCTCTACAGAATAATGAACATACTCTAACTTGAGCCCGATATCTCTACAAAATAATGAACATACTCTAACTCGAGCCCGATATCTCTACAGAATAATGAACATACTCTAACTTGAGCCTGATATCTCTACAGAATAATGAACATACTCTAACTTGAGCCTGATATCTCTACAGAATAATGAACATACTCCAACTTGAGCCTGATATCTCTACAGAATAATGAACATACTCTAACTTGAGCCTGATATCTCTACAGAATAATGAACATACTCTAACTTGAGCCCGATATCTCTACAGAATAATGAACACACACTAACTTGAGCCTGATATCTCTACAGAATAATGAACATACTCTAACTTGAGCCTGATATCTCTACAGAATAATGAACATACTCTCACTTGAGCCTGATATCTCTTCAGAATAATGAACACACACTAACTTGAGTCTGATATCTCTACAGAATAATGAACATACTCTAACTTGGGCCTGCGATCTCTACAGAATAATGAACATACTCTAACTTGAGTCTGATATCTCTACAGAATAATGAACATACTCTAACTTGGGCCTGAGATCTCTACAGAATAATGAACATACTCCAACTTGAGCCTGATATCTCTACAGGATAATGAACATACTCTTACTTGAGCCTGATATCTCTACAGGATAATGAACATACTCTAACTTGAGCCTGATATCTCTACAGAATAATGAACATACTCTAACTTGAGCCTGATATCTCTACAGAATAATGAACATACTCCAACTTGAGCCTGATATCTCAACAGAATAATGAACATACTCTAACTTGAGCCTGATATCTCTACAGAATAATGAACATACTCTAACTTGAGCCCGATATCTCTACAGAATAATGAACACACACTAACTTGAGCCTGATATCTCTACAGAATAATGAACATACTCTACCTTGAGCCTGATATCTCTACAGAATAATGAACATACTCTCACTTGAGCCCGATATCTCTTCAGAATAATGAACACACACTAACTTGAGTCTGATATCTCTACAGAATAATGAACATACTCTAACTTGGGCCTGCGATCTCTACAGAATAATGAACATACTCTAACTTGAGTCTGATATCTCTACAGAATAATGAACATACTCTAACTTGGGCCTGAGATCTCTACAGAATAATGAACATACTCCAACTTGAGCCTGATATTCATACAGGATAATGAACGTACTCTTACTTGAGCCTGATATCTCTACAGGATAATGAACATACTCTAACTTGAGCCTCATATCCCTACAGAATAATGAACACACACTGACTTGAGCCTGATATCTCTACAGGATAATGAACATACTCTAACTTGAGCCTCATATCCCTACAGAATAATGAACACACACTGACTTGAGCCTGATATCTCTACAGGATAATGAACATACTCTTAACTTGAGCCTGATTTCTCTACAGAAGAATAAACAAACCCTAACTTGAGCCTGATATCTATACAGGATAATGATAACACACTAGTCTGCGCCTGATATCTATACAGGATAATCAGCATGCTAGTTTGGACCTGATATCTCTAGAATAATGAACACAAACTAACTTGGGCCTGATATCTCTACAGGATAAGGAACACACTTAGCTTGGGCCTGATATCTCTACAGAATAATGAACACACACTAACTTGGGCCTGATATCTCTACAAAATAATGACACAACTTAGCTTGGAACTGCTATCTGTACAGAATAATGAACACACACTAGCTTGAGCCTCAGTGTGATATCTCTATAGAATAATGATCACAAACTAAGCCTGGGCCTGATATCACTTCAAAATAATGAACACGCACACTAGCTTTGGCCTGATATCTCTACAAAATAATGAACACACACTAGCCTGGGCCTGATATCTCTACAGAATAATGAACACACACTAACTTGAGCCTGATATTTCTACAGAATAATGAACACACACTTACTTGAGCCTGATATCTCTACAGAATAATGAACATACTCTAACTTGAGCCCGATATCTCTACAAAATAATGAACATACTCTAACTCGAGCCTGATATCTCTACAGAATAATGAACATACTCTAACTTGAGTCTGATATCTATACAGAATAATGAATGTACTCTAACTTGAGCCTGATATCTCTACAAAATAATGAACAGACTCTACCAAGAGCCTGATATCTCTACAGAATAATGAACATACTTTAACTTGAGCCTGATATCTTTACAGAATAATGAACATACTCTAACTTGGGCCTGAGATCTCTACAGAATAATGAACATACACTAGGTTGGGCCTAATATCTCTACAAAATAATGACACAACTTAGCTTGGAACTGATATCTGTACAGGATAATGAACACACACTAACTTGAGTCTGATATCTCTCTGAATAATGAACAGACCCTAACCTAGGCCTGATATCTCTACAAATAATGAACACGCACACTAACTTTGGCCTGATATCTCTACAAAATAATGAACACACATTAGCCTGGGCCTGATATCTTCATATAATAATGAACATACTCTAACTTGAGCCTGATATCTCTACAAATATGAACAGACTCTAACTTGAGCCTGATATCTCTACAGAATAATGAACATACTCTAACTTGAGCCTCATATCTCTACAAATATGAACACACACTAGCTTGGGCCTGATATCTCTACAGAATAATGAACATATTCTAACTTGAGCCTGATATCTCTACAAATATGAACACACACTAGCTTGAGCCTGATGTCCCTACAAATAATGAACACACACTAGCCTGGGCCTGATATCTCTATATAATAATAAACACTCTAGCTTGGACCTGATTTTTCTACAAAATAATAAACACAACCTTTAGCATGATTTTTCTTCAAAATAATGAGCACACACATCTAGACCTGATATATTTTCATATTTTTTCCATTCATCCCTTGTTTGAAGTCAAAATTGGGTCAGTTTTTCCTGTGATCCTGTACTTCTTGAAAATAAGTGTTATTTGTAAGCTGTTTTGTGATTTGTGTAAGTGGATTAGAATAGGATAATGATGAATAATTTGACATGATGACAAAATGGATGAGTAAAACAATTAGACAGTGATAAAGTATTGGTAATGTTTATGTCAGATGAGTTTATACTGCGGTGAAGTATTGACTTCAAAAATTGTTATTGGAAGTTACATGTATTTGAACAACATAAAAAGGAAAGTTAATTTGGTTTTCATTTTAAACTGTACTTCACTACTTTCATAATTTACCTGTAGTTTTGATGAATAACATGAGATTTTTCATTTGACACACCACTACTTACTGATTTTATGGAAGATTATTCCTGCGCTTCAAAGGAAGGAGGTATACTGGTTTAGGACTTTTTGTCAGTGTTTGGATTCATCTGTCTCAGTTTAATTTTTGTTGCATTTTACTCTCTTTTATATTTATTAACAAGCTTTTTGTGAGTATTCTGTACTGTGATTAATTTTCAGACAGTTAAAAAATTGAGTAACATCAAAAAACCCTATATATTTTATAATTATTTTACAAGATCGCTTCCTCACTCAACCTCATTTACATTCATTCTATATTCATTTAACAATAAAAATTCCTGGCGAAAACAAATTTTAAAGATACTATAAATACATTTAAACAGGTCCAGCAAGTTGATCTTGTATGTTGAGGACAATTAAATCAAATTGAATAGCTGCATTAAACAAGATTACAAATAGCATGCTAACTTGTGATAGAAGTTAATCATCTGTTTCAATAACAAATTAAAACAAACTGCAAATTGAGAATCAACTAGAAATTGGTATTTTCCATTATTTATTGTATTTAAATGATATAACTTACTTGTTTTGTTTATGTAAATTGGAAGTTGCTGTTCGCATTGTGTAATGAAGTATACCACATTATTTGAAGTTATTGCATTTTGATTGGTATTATTCCAAACATATTGGCAAATTAACTCTGCTATTATTATTTGTTTGAAAATTTTATCACCAAGATCAACTGAACATGTTCATAGTTTATTGCTGTTCAGATTATGACAAGATGAGTTTAAAACAACTGACAATCATTGCAATAAAAATATTTGATCTTTGTAAGCAAAAGTGAAATTACCTGAATCATTAAAGTCTCAGGTAAACCCAAGTAAACTTGTTTAAATTATTCAGATCTCCGGTAAACCAAAGTAAACTTACTTTAATCATTCAGATCTGAGGTAAACAAAAGTAAACTTACTTGAATCATTCAGATCTCAGGTAAACCAAAGTAAACTTACTTAAATCATTAAAAGATCTCAGGTAATCCAAAGTAAACTTACCTGAATCATAAAGATCTCGGGTAAACCAAAGTAAATTTACCTGAATCATTCAGATCTTTCAGGTAAACTCAAAGGGAACTTATCTGAATCATTCAGATCTTTCAGGTAAACTCAAGTAAACTAACCTGAATCATTCAGATCTCAGGTAAACCAAAGTAAACTTACCTAAATCATAAAGATCTCAGGTAAACCAAAGTTAACTTACCTGAATCATTCAGATCTCAGGTAATCCAAAGTAAACTTACCTGAATCATTCAGATCTCAGGTAAACCAAAGTAAACTTACCTGAATCATTCAGATCTCAGGTAAACCAAAGTAAACTTACCTGATTCATTCAGATCTCAGGTAAACCAAAGTAAACTTACCTGAATCATTCAGATCTCAGGTAAACCAAAGTAAACTTACCTAAATCTTTCATATCTTATGTAAACTCTAAAGTATTTTTGTCTGAATATTTCCCAGTTATTTTGACTTCAATTACCAGCAACATTTTGTATGGTGGGCAGAAGTGCCTCATATTAAAATTGTGAGCATGATCAACATTTTAAAAATTCTGTTGAATAATAAAATAAAGCATTCAATTTTTATAATTACATTTTATGCTACAACCATGAACTTAAGAGTTATATTAAGCTTTTCTTCTGTTTTTCAATAAATTGTTTTAACATTGTCACAGATAACAGGTGCTGTCATAGCTACTGTATTTGATAGGGAAATAAAATATGATATTGGAGTGCCTTGTGATTGTTGACAGCCTATCAAAATTACTGATTCTAATGAAACATGCATGTAATGTATTTCTAAGATAATAAACCTGACTGTTTCGTCATGCTTTGAGGTATGCCCTTAACTGATCTCATCTGTTGTATGATTGTAATTGCTTTTGTTTTCAAAAATTTCACTTGACATACTTTCAAAATTTGCTCTGTCTTTGATGGTTTTGACAGGTCTATGTTCTAAAATGCAATAAATTTAACTATGCTTTTCTGAAATTGTGAAAGTGTCCTTCATGGTGGTATAAAAAAAGAAAATTTAGAGAAAAAACTTAAATATGTTATTGGATTTAAATGGTTACTACAAACTGTATGGAATAGAGTAATAATATTTGCTATTAATTTCCCTTAAATATAACTGAAAAACATTTTGTCAAGTACAGTTTAGCTGAAAAAAAATGTTCAGCTAGAAATCTGTTAAAATTGATGTTTGGCTAACTTTGCTTTACATCTTAGATCTAATAATAAGAAGATGTCATGTGATACTGTAAAACAACTTATTATGAGAGCGATTTATTTTTCGCGACTTTCACGAACAGAAAAATAATGTGAATATTAATCGTCGCAATTATCAAAACTTGAATATTTTCTGTTACTACACCAAATAAATCAGAAAATCGGGAAACTAAATAGCCGTGAAGTGGTTTAGAAAGGGTAAAACGTGAAATAAAGTATCCGCGAAAACAAGTTGGTTTATTGTATACATTGAGACAACTTAATTCAACAAAGTTCGAATGAACTAAATGAAAGAAATTGTAGTCAACCCTATATATATGACCTTCAACAATGAGAAAACCCCTTGCTGTATAGTCTGCTTTAAAAGGCCCCAATATGAAAATCTGAAACATTTAAAATAGAGAAAACTAACTACCTAATTTATAACAAAACAATTTATGAGAAAAATAAATGTGACAGAAATGACCCAAAGATTTTCTTAAAATTTGCATTTGCTGCTAACTGTTACCTTCTGAACTAGTACACAAGACATTATGACTGAGCATGTCCATCAATATGCAAAACAGGGTGCATCTTTATAATACATTAACTTGCTCTCATCCTGAATAAAACTGTAATAGTTGCTGCTGAACTGCAAGCATCTATCCATCCTTCCTTTTGTTAAGGTCTGTGTTTCTCAAATTCTCTTTTATGTTACATTAATTGAAATATATCTTAGGAGGCATGTAAGATATGAGCTCTGTTAATGAAGTAAGGAAGTAATAATATATGACATGTTATTCATTTTCAGTTTGAAATAAAGGTCAGATCATGAAATGACATTTTAATTAAAATCTTTTCAAATTTATAAAAAAAATAATTATATAACAAGAACTAGGAAGGTATAAAAAGCCTGTCAATTCATTTGTCTACCATCTTCAAAATAGTTACTATATTGCAATAACACTTCTTTGAAATGAGATATTCAATGAAGAAATTGAACTATATTGACACTGTTAGAACATGCCACACTCTATTTTGAATCACTTTATTACAGAATAGTTTGAAATTAGTGATTTTGAATTCCTATATGTCAGTCTGTTACGAAGTGCTGATGGGGTGTGTTGTCATACAGTTTAATAAGAATGTTTTCTTACACTAAGGGAAAATTACAAAAACATTATTTTACTGAGTCCAAATGACAGCTATAAATGCTGTTTTGCTTTTTTAATAGAGACAAAAATTACCAACTATTGTAAATTGATTCTTTACAAAATTTGAATAATCATAAATTAACTGTTTACATTTTTGAAATACTAAGGTCTTTTCTACCTAAAGAAAAGATTACTAAAGCTGCATTTGGCAAAACTTTTAGGAATTTTTGGTCCTCAATGCTCTTTAAAGTCTCATGTTATTTGGCCTTTTTAACTGTCTTTGATTCGAGCGTCACTGATGAGTCTTTTGTAGATGAAACGGGCGTCTGGTTCAAACACAAAATTGGTATATATGATAGGTCGTCTTACTTTAAAATTTTCTTAGACCAGTATTAGAATACTGGTCCCAATTAGAATACTCGTCTAAGAAAATTTTAAAGTTAGTGAATTAGAATACTGGTCTTAGAAAATTTTAAATTTAGTCAACTCATCATTTATACAATCTTGTGTTTATTGAAATCAAGCTGGGTTTTTCTTATTCCTATGAAGCTGCTTTTAAAGATTAGGTCTTATCTGATGATCACTTATTGTATCAACATGGTCATGATGTCTGAAAATTGCACATAAGGATAGAATGTTGTGAATTGGGGAAATTTGGCGGAAGTAAAAATGCTTCAAATTTCAGAATGTCTCTGTTTTGTTTCTACGTGCCTTGAAATCTTCAAACGAAACCTTTAAGTTTTTTAGAATTTTTTTCTCATAATAAACAATTTTGATCATTGATTGATTGATTGATTGATTGGTTGGTGATTAACGCCACTTTCAACACTAGTGTGTTAACTTGTGGCAGGCAGTTTTTACTAGTTAAGGATTTACCATTTAGCCTTTCTGTATATTACCTTGAAACCAATAATAGAACCCTTTAAGTCTTTTAGAATTTTTTACCCATAATAAACAATTTTGATCATTTATTGATAAATGGGTCCTGCTACACATGTATTATTTAAAAAAAATTACATTCATTTACTGTAAAATAAACTAAATGCACAGACTTATCAGAAGAACAAAACTATTGGACTAGACTATATATTTACCACTGACTTTAATTATGAATTAAACTTTAATTTTATTATTTCTTTCAAAGAGTCTTCCATTATTAAATGCTTATATACAACATTAAAAAAATATCTAGTCCTTAACACTTCTTTGATAGAGTAGAATTTATGCAATACTACAGTATTGTATTGATTTGTGTTAAAGAGCCTGTATGATATAAAAGTGTTTGAGAATTCTTTCTGTATGTTGAAAAAAAACATCTACTGGTAAATGAAATTGTCATTTAAGTAAGTGAAATGTTCGTGGTACAAAATTCATTGTAATATATATACCCCATATCCTTTTTTTTTACCAATACAATAAATGAGAAGTTTGATTTATCAAAGCTAAGAGAAGGTAAAGTTATTATATTGCAACCATTTCATTAGAAGAAAAAGTAAAGATATCGTATTCCAGCCGTTTCATAAGAAGAAAAAGAAACATTTTTGTGTATGTTTTCTTATTTCCTGCATCTGCTACTTATATTGAATGTCATTTAGTCCAATTTTATTATACAGAACGTTCCTTTGTTTATGAGGATAATGATCCGTATAAAAAGTCAGATAGTCTTGGAGAATTCTTGATTGGACAATTTACAGTTACAGCATTTGAAAGAGTTCAATTTGTGGTATTTTACCTAATGATTAAGATCAAGTTTCATTTTCATCAGCTAATTAACCCAAGGAAAGATCAAAACTAAGATGAAATTGATCAATTTTGTCTGACTTTTCAATCAGTTTAGAATGATTTTAAATGTAGATTACGTTCTACTCTGTAATTGACATTTTGCTTGATGGATCATTATTTTCCTTGTTTGCAATGAAATAACAGTTCCTGCATTTTACATAAATGTAATGAATGATTATATATTGACTATCGTGCGGTCTCTTTGACCTTCATCCATGTATCTCTTCCTTTGAAATCAGTCCATGAATTTGTGATGCCATGTATATGATAGTAGACAGACATAATGGTTTTGGGTCTGTTCCTCTGTCTGTCCAATGTCAGGTCAAAGTCTTTGTTTAAGGTAGTTTGTAGTGTGTTTTCAAATAGAAACTGTGTACACTTGTTCATTATAAAGTAACCTGTTTGGGAATACTTCAAAATAAGGGTATTGACCCAGATTCCATGGATCACTGAACAATGAACACAAATTCATCTTTGAAATTTATAAAAAAAACAGCTTTCTCTGAAAAAAATCTCAAAACAACTAGAATTAAGCAAAGTAAGAACAAAAAATAAACCTTTCAATGAAATTCTTTCTACCATTACGGTAATGTATTTTTGATTATTGATAGCTAGTGCAGTAAACATATGGCAATTCTATTCATCAATCATTATTTTGAAAAAATATTTCTGATAATATAACTTTAATGAGAAGAGATTTATTTGCTATGATTTTGATGTGATGGTATATCCTGTTTTGTCAGCTTTGATGTGTCTAGAACCTGTCTTATCCTACTGATAACTGCAGCAGATTTGTTGATGTTTAGACTGGATTTTCTTGTACAGACTCATTTGACAAACAGATATGTAGGATTTGAAAATATTAAAAGCTGTTATCCATTGTTTTACTTAGAAATATTAATCTTGTGTGTTTACATTGGCAGTCTTTCTAGAATTTCTTAAAGTCTGATAAATGTTTTGTTTTTTTAACCGTTGCATGAGCTTTGAAGGATTATCAGAGAGATCTGTCATACATTTTTTAAAGCATTTTATAACTCTGAATCTTTTGAGGTGAAATAAACATACATTCTAAAAAACAAAAAAACAAAACTTGATCTGCAGAAAATAGAGGCAAGAATGATAAGTTATAGAACATCTGTGCCGTAATGTCAACTCCAGATTTATTTAACACCTTCTTATTTATCTATTTCAAACTATACCATGAAAATAATAAGTCACTGAAATTAAAATAAAAGGATTTTGAAAATCCATATTGTATCAACTGGACTCATTGTACTTAGATAACCTAATACAATTATGTAGTCTTGCCAATATGTTGAGACATACCCACACAAAAAAATGTAAGCAACTCTGTACCATCAGAAAAATGAATTTCAAACAATCTGAATAAAATTGGTATTCAAATTAGGAGTTGTTTTATTGAACTAGAAAACAAGCTTGAAAGTTGAAGGGGCATTGGCTGTCAAATTCATTAACTATTGAGTTGACCTCTGAAGACTCCCAACGGTCATATAAGTGATATAAACATAAATAGATAGCCAACTCTTGCAATTGTATTTTTATACAACCCCAAAATTTTTTTGGGATTGTATAATGGTATGATGTCGTCGTTGTTTGTGTCATCGTCATTGTCTGCGTCGTCCGAAGACAAATTGGTTTCCGGATAATAACATTAGTTTAAGTTAATAGATCTTTATGAAATTTTATCAAAAGGTTTAATACCACAAAAGGAAGGTTGGGATCGATTTTTGGGATGATGGTCCCAACCGTTTAGGAAAAAGGGGCCCAAAAACAAACATTTTTCTAGTTTCAGGATAATAGCTTGTGTACAAGCATTTCAATTGCTCTGGAATTATACCACAATGTTTGAAAAACCACAAGTAGAAGGGTTGGATTCATTTTAGGGGTTATGGGGCCAAAATTTAGGAATTAAGGGCAAAAAAGGGGTCAAAACAAGAATTTTCCTAGTTTTCAGCCAATAACTTGTGTGTAGTTGTATGGATCTCTCTGAAATTGTACCACAATGTACCATATAATAAAGGGGAGGCTGGGATTTAGCTTTGGGTTAATTGCCCAAAATATGTAGGAATTAGGGGCCAAAAATATTGGCCAAAAAGAAGCATGTTTCTAGTTTCCAAACAATCATGACAATAACTTGTGTTTAGGTGTATGGATCTCTCTGAAATTGTACTAAAGGTTCAATACTACAAAGGAAAGCATGGAATTGAGTTTAAGGGTTATTGCTCCAAAGGGGGTTTCAAAAAGTTGGGTGGGGGGATTTTTTGTTTACCATTTTTTGAAGGGATTCCTTTTTCTTTCAAAATTTTTCGAATTTTGAATTTTGAAAAGTTTCAAGAAGAAATCTTCGATTGCACAGTATTGTGCAATAGATTTGTTAGATCTTTGACCACATTTTGTTTGTGACACAAGCCTATATAATGTCAAAATTTTTATCACAATCCAAATTCAGACAGTATCAAGCTTGAATATTGTGAACAAATTTGCCCCAACTGTTCAGGGTTTGACCACTGGGGTCGTTTAAAGCTGCGCCCTGCTGAGCACCTGGTTCTAGGTTTGTTTAATTTCGTATTATAGGTTAAAAATATATATTAATCATTGTTTTTACCTGTATCAGAATGAGATTTTGTGGATCAAATCAGTCAATCAAATGATATTCCTATGTTTCACTTTCAATGTTGACATTCTTTTCCTTATAATAACTGAACATGCATAATTCATGGATAATCCATCTTTAGCTAAAATTGAATTGACGATCACATCAATACTTATTCAAGGAGGTGGAAATATTTACTTGCAAGTGAATAATTCATTGTTGACATTTCTTAGCTTGTTTTGATAAATTTGAAACTAACTGGCTGCTAAAAGTGAATATGAGTTCACTATTTTTTTTTCATTCAAAGATTTGACAAAAGAAAATCATATTTTATTTTTAATATCTTGTAGCTTTTGCCCCTCTAAGAAAAAAGAAAACAGTTTTCAATGAACTTGATGCAAAATTAAGTAAAGTTAAAATCTCAGCTGTAATTGGAAAGGTCAATATTTCACAGATAGATAGTGATACCCTCAAGTCTGGTAATTTCTTTCAACCAGTAAATGTATTCAGTATCTTTAAAAACCAACAATCAAATGAATGGACTTATAGGAGATATGCAATCCAGCAACGTATGTCTGGATTCTGGCCACAGCATGGATGTTCTGAATTTTTAAAACGATTATTGTACCAAACAGTGGCAAAGCCAGTGATCCTAGATATCGCAACTTATACTGTACTTGCCATATATATATCACAGTGTTAAACTGGTGTTAAACAGAAGTTACATACCACAAACTAACCTGTACTTGTTAAACAGATGTTTCATACCAATCATCTTGTCAAGATGAGTCTTTCTCTTCCAGATAATAATACACTTCCAAACAAATTAGAAGCCAATACACATAAAACTTACCATCTGTTTCTTCACTTTTATTATCTCAGCATCTACTTATATTTGATTATCTTTATGATTTATATTAGAAAATAAGAAATCATCCTTATTTTCACTTTTTATTTTACATGCATTATTTATCTCAAGGTTTTATGTTTATAATGGAAAGGTGAAAACTGTTAAAATTAATTGTATGTGATAAAAGAAGACTTATAAAACGTTCTGTTAACAAATGTTTGAAAAATGGCATGTTGTCATGGATATCGGATACCAAAAACTTCTAAAAAGGTTAGTACATCCCATATCTATTTGGCTTTTAGTCGGTTAAGTTTTTAACATTGCATTATTTGCGTGTTTATTTTATGTAGATAATCATAGTGAAATACATGCATAAATAGCATTTTTTTTAAAAGTCAGAAGAATAAAAGAAATAAAGTTGATATGGTATAGAAGTTGTCAAGACAAAATATTTAGATTCAACTTTCTAAAATTTTGCTTTTTGGTATACAAACTTTTTAAGTTTTTACAATTTCATGATTTGTTTTCCTTCTGTGCAATGAAGTTCATGGGACATAGAAAAACCAGGCATCTATTCATCTGGTCTGTAAGCTCTCTCATGTGTACAATTCTTGCCAGATTTTTATGAAATTTATATTAAAAGATTTATATCAGCTCTATCTTGGACAAGTTTGAAAATCAGTGCCAAACAACTTAAAGAGTCATGCCCTTAAAAATATAAATTATATGGAAAATAAAATTGTAAACACATTCAAGCCTACATTTCAGTGGATTATTATGAAATTCGTGTCATAGGTTTATCCAAGGATTTGTATAGTAACTAACTATACAAATCCTTGATTTATCTCGGTAATGTCTAGGGTAAGTTTGAAAGTCAGCACTGATAAATTATTTCAACAGGAGTTATGTCCCTTGGAAATCTAAATTATATAGAAAATTGGATTTTTAGCACTCAAATTGTGTACAATTTTGCCAGATATTTATGAAATTTACATGATAGGTTTATATCAACAATGTCTTAGTTGCCAGTGCCAATCAGCTTTTCTTAAAAGAGTTCTTCCCCTTGGGAATATAAATTATATTTCATTTTAGTAAGCACTCTCTCATTTACATTTTTTTTAGAAATTTTATGAAACTATATCAGGCTTAAATCTCAAGTCTTGAAATAGTGATGACCAACTAATTAAGTCTGAGTTATGCTCCTTTGAAAAATAAAAATTACATTGAAAACAACGTTGAAAGCAATCTCATGCCTACATTTCTTGTAGATATTTATAAAAATTTGAAAGATCCCAAAAAACTTTTTTTTTTTATCTTATTACCCTTAGACATTTCAAACATGTGCAGCACAGTTACCTTAGAACATTGTTATTTTAGTAATTTAATTGTGGGAAAGACATGGTTAGAAGACTGACTTTTGGCATTGAATTATTCCACTTATGGTTAAGTAAGGTACACTGAAAACTAGGGGTAAACTCTTCTGGATTAGTCAGCAGTTCATCCTTCACTATTGAAACAAGTGAAGATGTCATTATCAAGCATAAGAGGATCAAATAATGGCTATTGCAAGTGGAATAGAACTGTGGTCTTTAGTATAAGATACCCATACAGCTAAGTAATAATTGCATTTTAATTTTTACAGAGCCAAGCTATGCGAATTGTACGAACCATTGGACAAGCTTTTGAAGTATGCCATAAGATAAGTTTTCAGTCTGCCCAAGCTGATGACCAGTTGGCCAGTTTCCCTGATGGTTGTGACAATGAAACTTGTAAGTAGTATGGATTTGCAGACAACACAATAAGAAAATAATGAGAAGAGCTTCTTTTTGTAAAATGTTATACTCATTTGTTAGTCAGGCAACAATTCATATTTTACTTCTTGTCTTTCTGTTTTTTACTTAAAAGGTTTATTTTATTGTTTTACCAAATTCAGGTTCTCTGAAAGATAGCTTAGCTTGTTCCACCCAAGGATCAATATTTTTTTTCACACAATTTAAGTCATTTTTAGATGACCTGAAAGTTTTGGTCCTTTTTAAAACTTGGTTCATTAAACTGATAAACAAGGTCACATCAAGAACAGGTAAGCTGAATCATATCAAAATTAGGAAAAAATGAATTCTTCAAAGACACATGAGTGACACACAAATAAAATGGTTAAATAAAGTGACTAAATAAAGGGGATGTTGGACTCAAAACTGAACAATACGTTCCATTTGATCTGTGAATAGGTAAGAATTATCGTACTTAGCCACTTTACCAGTAAAGCAAAGTCAATCAGTAGTGTAATACAAACATGTGGTTCTCATTGTCTGTGTTACATAACAGCATATTAATTATATTGCTTATCACTACTGATTATTGGTGCAGAGTACCATTAACAAATGTTTTTACCGATTCCAAACTATTATTTTACTTTATAAAAACAATTTCCATGGCAACTGTGTATATGAATTTCTTGCAAAAAAATTGAACAGCATGTCTTTGATATCACATAAAACTTCAAGCTAACTGATTTTGATACTAGTGCCAATTTTGTGGAATCTTAATTATTTAAGATGAAGACCGGTATAGATAAGATTTTGTAGATTCTGAAAGGTGTGCAAGAACATGGCTTTTATCTTAAAGAGAGGTCAGTTGTTTTAAGTTAATTGTTTATGCTGAAGTTTTAGATAAACTGCTGAAGTATAATTTTATTGATATATTTTTGACGTCAGTTGTAAATAGATTCTAATTCAAAAAGATTAAAGATATTAACTAACATGTATTGCAATTTATCTATTTTATTTATCGATTCATTTATTAAATAAATGATTTAAAAAGAAAAAATGTTGGTTTGCTCATATCTGCATGTAGTTATATTTTTCCCCGTCTTGCATAAATACATACATGTATTGCTTTTCAATGACATTGGTCTTCTTTGTGCAATTTTGAGGTCAACACTGATTTTGCTTCTACAACTTGGAACTCTAAAAGCTACCTCTGTTCAATATTTCAGGGAAAAAATTTAATAGAGAGTTCCAAAACAGCTGCATAAAAGCTGATTCAGAATAAATGCTGTACATAGAAAAGAGTGAAAACACCTGTTTGTACCACTTTTTGTCCTTTTACAGCTATGGATGCAGCCATAATCCACAATATGAACACCAGCCTTCATTTTTTTCAAAGGAAAATTATTGAAAATTTTATACAGATCAATCAGCTCTGTTATACTTCAGTTAATACTTGTGAAAAAATATTTGTGTCTTCAGACTTTAAAACGATGATGACACTTGTAATATTTTAGTAGATATTTGCAGTTCTATTGTACGGGTAAAAGTCAGAAAATGGATTTTTATACATATATATGTGTATACATTTTGTACTATTGGTCAAATTGTATCACATCTATTGGTGGTTATGTGCCTAACTTTAAAAACTTACAATGAATCGATTTTCTTGCCATATATACCTTTTCTCTAAATTTGCATTTGTAACTTTTAATTAATGCTGTTTCAACTATTCATGCATTTCTGTAACATCCGATTTTTACATTTTTACAGAAGGTTTGGTTAAATATGCTTAATTTTTTATGCATAGTTTATTAATACTGTTAATTCAGAAATTTTTGCAATGTTTTAATTATTTGGAAATTTAATACATCATTACATGTATATGTATTGCTAAATTATTATTTTGCAATTTCCATATGGATAGCAATGTTTGTTTGTAGCACTTCATTTATCAATAATTTATCTAAAATTTTTGCCGATTGCTCACACACTAACTAGCAATGATAAGTGCACACAAAAATTTCTGAATTTGCAGTCCTGGTAGGTATCTTCTTTTTTTTTTTTTTTTTTATAAAACTTAAATTGAAATGGGAAATGGGGAATATGTCAAAGAGACAACAACCTAACTAAAGGTCAGAAGGCCATTAATGGGTGTTCTTAGTATACTTTTACCAGTCACAATAAGAGATAATTTTTATTTTAGTGAGGAGTATGAAAGAAGGGAAGGATAAAAATAATCAACACAACAATTCCATGCCAATGTCTACACCGGAGAAAGCACTGAAACAAGCTCAAGATCTTCTGTATGCTATGGCAGCCAAAACTCCAGTATGTATTTTAATTGAATATTTGATAAAACAGATAAACTTATGTTTTTAAAGTGCCAACCATTTGGTTTGAGAAATCATATTTTCCCTAGTTTTCAAATTGATCTCTTCCTACCTGTATGCTGTTATTCAGAAAAATAGATTTTTTTATGCTCCGCCACTTGGAAAATTAGGCATTAGGTAAAACCATTGACTCTCCGTCCATCCCATTTTTTTCTGCACTCTAACTTAAGTCTACTCATTCAAATTTTTGACATTTGTACAAAATGCTAAGAACCAAACCTCACAGTCAAAGGTTGAATTTGGGCAGTCAATCACTTACTGTTCTAAAGTTATGCCCCTTTATAACATGTAAAATTGCAAATGTTTTTGTTTCTGCACTCTAACTAGCAGTGACATCAACTGCTCTTACAAAATTTTCCATCTATTATAATCAAGCTTCAGTCCTCAGACAATTTCTTCTTTTATTTTTTTATTTGGTTAATGAATGTCAATGACTTTTCTTCTTTTATTGACATGTTAGACTCTTGTTAAATTACACTAATTTTGTATGATAGTCAGAATGATTAAGTCCTATTTTTCATGTGTGTACTACATCTGTCTATATCTATTTCAAATTAAGAGACTTTATTTTCGTCATCATCAAAGATTAGTTTTTATATATTAAATGTGATTGAGCATTCTATAATTAGGATATTTCAATGGAATAAAACCTTTAAGCATGAATCAGATCAATATGTACCATATGAGCCAGTCCATGCGAAAAGGTACAAAAAGTCCTTTTGGTAAACTTTACAGGACACGTTATCAAAGTTTGTTATAGTATTTTTGAAAAACGATTTTATCCGAAAAAAAATTACATTAATGTAAACATTCATAAGATTGTCAATTCTATCCCGAATTTGTCAACTAAAACCGAAAAAGACGTAGAAATATCTGAATTTTTGGTATTTGAGCAAGTGTAAAATCATTTGTTCCCCGGACTAATGCTATACCGACCAGAAACTACAAAAAATTATGACACTACAGAGACAAAAGTCAATAATTTCCGTCAGTTCTACAGGTTTAAAGAAAGAAAGACAACATTAAAACATGAGGGAAAATGCAAAAACTATGGCATCTTGTGTTTTAGAAATTGAAATTTAAGTTAAGTTAAGTTATTTAATATTATATAAATCAACCTTAGTTGCACGGGATTCGAACCGTTGCCCGGTTTGATTGCATTGATATCCGCATCGTAAGCGAGAGCCTTATCCCCACTGCTACAAGGTTTAACATTATCAATTGGCAAATCAAGCCATTTAAACTGTACTTTGAAAATGATTGAAATATATGAAATAATTCACTAAAAATCTTGATAAAACTAGGGGGGGGGTCTCAACACTCGCAGGTGCGTGTAGCTCACAGCTTGATGATATGAGGGAAAGTAAATGTGTTTTATAAATCACAAGTCTACTACCAATAATTATGCACACTTTTTAGAATTTCGTAAATTTTTCGTTTTTGTACCTTTTCGCATGGACTGGCTCATATATCAATGGTATATCTTGTTGAATTCTTGTATCCAGTTGACCTTGACCAAAGGGCAAGGATAAAGACTTGAAGTATTTCCTACCAATAAGCTGCTGATGTATGAATTGGAAAAATATAATTAAGTCTTAATCTTTTCCAGCCTTGATTTAAAAACTGAATAAAGCCATTATTGGACTTTGTCCACAAAATTTCAATATTATAAATGGAAGTCTTTTTTAACAATTTTGCACAAATTTTTGACCAATTTAGGCTTATTGAAGCATCAAATTGTCATAGCTAACCAACAACATCTCCATTTTAATATTACAATTTCTACCAGACTAATTGGACATTGACTCTTTTTGCCAATAGCTATACCTAGTGATTGCTACTTATCTGTGGCCATTTACAAATTAGATTTTACTTAGCTAGATTGTTTCGGTTTTGTTATTTCTTTGAACTTTGCAACATATATTTCAAATCAAGGTTTTGACCATGGTTTAATAGATGTGAAATTGCAAGCAGTGCATGAACACATACTTTTGTTTTTACTTGACCTAGCTGAAGAGTGATAATGACCAAATGTCATTTTTTAGATCCATATTGCATGCTACTGGTATTCCATCAAACATTATAATGGTTTTAATACTATCTCATCATGTGACAGCCAATTTATGGAACCTTGATCATCAGTCTAACAACCTATGTATGATCTAATTTGCCTATTGTACCAGTTATTATATAAGCAGGAAATGTGTACATTACAGGCTGTTTATAAAAAGCTTTTTGGTATTTAGACTTACTGTCTAGGGATGCTGTGATGCTAAAACTTATTATAAAGCTAACAAAACATGAAAGAGGGTGGCAATATTGACACAAACCTCTAATATAAACATTACAAGCATATTAACTATATTAACTTCATGATAATGAGAATTGTCAGTGGTAATAATATCAATCTAATATTAACATTATTTGTTTATTGGGTTTGGTAAATCAGTCACATTATTTTAAATTTCCTTTTTATGCCAGGCAGTAGTGGAGGGGGCATTAAGTTTTACCCGTCTGTAAAGCGTCTGTATGTCCCAAAGTTGGTTTTCATTTTCTAACTTTAGATTACTTCGTCCCAAATGTTATGAAACTTCTACACAATTCTTATTAACACAAAATACAGATCAAGTTTGAAATCTGGTGGCATCACTTTTACCGTTCTTGAGTTATGCCCCTTTACAATTGGAAAAATTGCTAAATTCTGTTCTCTAACTTTAGTTTGCCTCAACCAAATGCTATGAAACGTATACAAAATGCTTATTACCACAAAATACTGATTAAGTTATAATTTTGGGAGTGTCGTTTTAACCATTCCAGACTTATGCCCCTTTACGATTGAAAAAAAAATGCTCAATTTTTTGTTTCTGTTCATTAATTTTAGTCTTCTGCAACCAAATGCTATTAAACTTATACACAATGCTTACTGCAACAAAATGCAGATTAAGTTAAATTTTAATTGTGTCGCTTCAACCATTCTAGATTTATGCCCCTTTGTATATATCCTTTCAAACTTTATATAATATGCAAGCATAGGCATCATCTGTGCCCCATGGACACATTCCCCATTTATTTATTCTATTGCCAGTATTGGAATGGGATTTTCAACTTTGTTATCATGCCTACCAACCTGAAAGGCATTTGTTTCTAAATAAAAAAATGTATAATATAAAATTATGAAATATATTTTGATGTGAAACTATAATATAAATCCATTTAAACTACATGTATTTAAAATTGCCTTGTTTCTACCAAACCGGTAAGGAACATGTAAACAAGTTCATTACCTATCATTGAGCTATATTTCACCGAAATAGAATTATTGTACTTTCATTTGTTGCCAGACAGATATTGTTTTCCTGTGAGGTAGATTTAATTGTGATACAGGGTTGTGTCATTTCTTTCACGTAATAATGAAATCAGGATCTGAATAATAACAAGATTTTTTAGGACATTTTCTGATAGCCAATAGTAAATTATCTATCCTTGTTGCAAGTCGGTGAACACCTGTGACCATACAGTTTAATTGTGTGGCTACATTGCCTTTAACAATAGTATTAATTGGTCTGTGACGTGAAGAGTAATAATTGTTCTTTATTTTGCTGACTTCACCCAAAATGTCTAGAAATTGTTACAATTTGTCTGGAATAATATTATTCCCCTATGTACAAAAAAAAATAAAATCTTTTTAGCTCATCTAGCCAAAAGGCCCACTGTGAGCTATTGCTATCACTTGGAATATGTTGATGTTTTCCATTACCCTAACAATACTCGTTTCTCTAAAACCATACTTGGCAACAAACATCCTTCAAGTGGTTAGTGTTTAAAATCTTACTTGCAAACTCACATTGCTGCAAGGCTGGCTAAAATTAGAATTGGATATTGTCTATTACATATATATTGAAAATAGGTCAGCGGCAGCCATGTTCAAAATTTGTAATTCATTTTTCCCAAATTTGTCAGAGGACTATTAAATTTATTAGGCTTAAATGAAGATACTCATGGTCCATTGGTCAATGATAGATTTTCTATGTTAATTTATTAATAGGTCAGTTTTTCAGATACATGTACTATAAACTATCTTTTAGTTGTGGAATTATTATGTCTTCAAAATTTCATCCGACTTTGACCACACTTTCTGGATTCATTGGTAATGTTTAGTTTATATGATATATGTACATTTGTTTGTTTGAAGTATATTTTTTTTCAAACAATTATCTATAATACTAAAATTACGAGGTCCAATTTGTCAGCCGTCATCACGTAAAAACGACGAATCAAAGAATTCAACTTTATATACAACTAATATAGTACAAAGGTGTAGATTAAAAATTACACCACTCCAGGCCCTTTTGTTTTCCACGTAATTAATATTGCCAATAATTAGGAAGTTCCGGGTCGAGTCCGATACTGATACCAATAGTATAATCACCTGTTACCTATTACCTTATCTGTACGTTCCGCATCTGACAGGCGCGTCACCAAACGGTGTATTCAGGATTAATATGCTATATACACGGGTCATAATCACAGGGTTGACACTACTAAATTGTCAAATTGTTACCTATTGTAGTATTTTAATCCGTAAGACTTTCTAAGATAACAATACGAATACTAAAAATCTGGACTAAAAATAAAGTTTCAATTTGTTAGCGGGCATGACGTTTAAACAGCGAATCAAAGAATTCAACTTTATTTATAACTAATATAGGACAATGCTGTTGATTAAAAAATACTCCATTCCAGGACCTTTTGTTTTCCAAATAATTAATATTACCAATAATTGATAAGTTCCAGTTCGACGGGTTCAAACAGAAAGATTTGAAAGCAGAGAAAATTGTGTATCTTATAATCGGCATGACTTTATCAGATGACAGTACTAATACTAAAATAAGGCTTGCGCATAGTTATATACTTTAATTCAGTCACGGACCCGCGATATCACGGGTGTGTTCTAGTCAAATTGATATTTCATGACACAACTTTGGGTCACCCTATGGCCTTCAACAATAAGCAATGTCCATATCCATATATTTCTTAGAAATCCATATTTACATTTGTCCAGTAACTGTCATATTAGGTAGGATATTTGATACCTGATCTACATAACCATGCAGTGCTCCTCAAATTAAGAATATTTTTGTTTGAGTGAAGGCTAATCCAATATTGGTTGGAGGGAATCTTTGGTTGAAAAATAAAATGATATTAAAGAATGATTTTTTTTTGCTGCAGGGAAAAGATCCCCCTCATTATGTTGAGGAACCAGAATCTCAGATTCCACTGACTACATATCACCATATACAATTACTGAGAGCACAGCTAGAGATGCAACAACACCAAACACAACTAGCTATTGCACAGGTCCATTTGTTAAAAGATCAACTAGCAGCAGAGTCAGCTGCTAGAATCGAAGCCCAGGTAAAGTACAACACTGCTGTTATATACATATAAGTGTTCAATTAGTACCAATGATACAACTCTCAATCCAAGTCACAATTTGTAAAAGTAAACCATTATAGGTGAAAGTACAGTCTTTGCCAAACAGCAAGCTATACTACGGGCCCCATAATCATTCAAACATGAAAACCAATTGTCTAATTTAAAAAAAAAAAAAACCAAGAAACACTTATGAACCACATTAACAAAAGACAACCACAGAACATCAGATTCCTGACAAAGGACAGGTGCAAGTGTATAATAGATGTATGACCTATAAATTCAAAAATATTGCATCAGATTTGTGGTGCAATTTTTTTCCCTTATGATTTTTAGGCAATGTGTGCAAACAATCTTTCTTTAATAAAGATATGCAAATAATATATGTGTTATTTCTATGTGATGTCATCAGGCATGGTAGCTTTCTTTCATTATGTCATTCAAAGAAAGAAAATTTGACCTCATAATTGAATTTTGACCAATGAACAACTGAGATCAAATGAACAACAATTTGATTATATATATAAAAAAAATAATAATAATTAACCAGTTGACAGGATTATAGTAATATATATATTTATATTGTTGGCACTACTTATTTCCTTTCTTCACCACAAAGTAAATTATTGGAAAATAGGATCAAATTTGTTAGAAGTTGTGTTCTAAGTTGATAATGTAATCTTTGTTTTAGTTTGAATCAATTCCCCACTGGGATATATGATTTATTTCAACATGAGATAAACTGCTTGAAGATTATAAAAAAAATTGAAAGATCAGATACTGTAAAACTAATTACAACGTAACATTAAGATTAATTACTCAAGTTAAACTATAATATTTCTAGGCACGTTCTCATCAACTTTTGGTGCACAACCGTGATTTGTTGGAACACATGGCACAGTTAGTTACGAGAATACAAGAGTTAGAGGTCAAGGTAAATGGAGTCTCTACATCAACGGAGAACTTGCTGCCGCCTTTTTCACAGCTGCAGGTAAATTTAAATTTAGTTGGTGTAATCATAGTGAAGAATTGTCACGAGTAAGATAAACAAAATATAAATCACAAAAAAAACAACCTTGAAGGAGCCAAATACAAAAATCATTAAATTTATTGCTGAATAAAGTACATGTAAAAGATTCAAAATAATAAGTGTTGCAAAAAAAGTAGTTTAAAGACCTATTGAATTCAAAACTTTATCAGTTTTCTTATTTTTAGAAATTTTTTGTAATCCAACTAAAATTCCTGAAAGTATTGTACAGAATATTTTAGAATAGTACTCATAATCAAATAAAAGTTTTTTTTACAAATTTACATATTTTTGGCACAACTTCCATTCAACTGTTTATATTGTGTTGTGTCAGATATATTATATTTTTAAAGTGTTCTCACTTTCATTGTTTTTAATTGTGACCTTTGTATTTGCAGGTATCATGGTTTCCCACAACTCCTCAGTCTGGGGCTGTTTATACTCCTGATTGCCACGATTTTGAGCTTGACAATTCTTTCGTAACAAATTCTCCAGTTGTTTACTCAAAAAACAAAGTTGAGGACACAGACTCACCTGACAGTGGCCATAAAGAAATGTCATCGGAGAATTTATCTCTACATACACATCAAGGCATTGATCCCATGTACTGGCCTGGTATTTTAAGAGGACAGATTTCTGTCAGCTCCCCAGAAGCAATGTTAACACAAAATCATTTTGCTGGAATAGCATCCATTACGGGCAATCCATTTGCTAATGGTTTTGAAGACAGTTTTAATCAAAACACAATTTTACGATGTTCATATGAAGAAAGAATGAAAATCATTACACCACTGCCTGCTCAGGATGCTAGTGGTAATAAACTAGAGTTAAAACTCAATAAAACACCCAAAATCGACCCACCACCAGAATTTCGTAATTCCAGATCATTTCGTGACTCACAAATTTCAGCCCAGAGTACAGATAGTGCTTCTTCTCAAGATACATGTCCACTTATGAAATCAGACAGCGATTATTATTCAAATACAACAGGAAGTGGTCATTCACATGTAAACAATAATGACAATCATGTAGTTATGTTACATAATATCAATGAAAACTTGGCTACAAAGTCATCAACTGCCCAGGAACTTTTCCCAGAAACAAGGTTTTCAAATATGAGTGACGATGCAATGATCAATGGACCCCAGATATCAGAAACTGTGCCATCAGAACCATATGGAAGTCAAACATCAAATGTTTACCAAAATTCTACGTGTCAAACAAGACAAATGTCAGATACTCAGTTTCTGGACAAATATAAACAAACAAGTTCAACACTAGATTCCATACAAAAGTTAGAACTTCAGTTAAATCGCATGAATCTGGACCAGAAGTCAGCATCGGATTATTGTTTAAGGACTTTGAACAGTGGATCAAAAGAGAATGGTGTCACAAAAGATGGTTCCTTTCGTGTGAAGACTATTCCTCCCCCGCCTCCACCTCGACGGACAGAAAGTCTCACTTCTGATAATGGAAGCTAGTGTTTTGTATGTGTTGTTTTTTGTCTGTGTACTGAGAAAATGAATAGTTTTGTTAAGAAAGAAAATTTATTTGTTATTTTGTAATGTGCTTTTAATGGATTTTTCTTTTTTGTGTATTTACTCATCTAATAAAAAGATACATTTAGGTACAATGTATGTAATGTATAATGAAAATATCTCTTATAATATGGTAAATAAGTTAGCATCATTTTTTATCACAGAAGGCGTCAAACAAGTATATTATAAGGGTAAAGGAAGATAACTCTGACATTTTGTCCTGTCCAGTACTACAGTAAACCTTTCATTTCACAAGAATTCATTGCATATATATGAAAATAATCATCACTGGAATTAGACCAAGCAATTTTTCATTCTTTTTCTCTGTTTACATTTTACAAGCTTTATTAATCTCTGAAAGGTCAGAAATAAGGTAAAAGTTATAAGATGCTTGTGATGTATCAAAATTTAACCCTATTTTATACTAAAACTAGGAGTTATTTTCTCTGGTGTTTACAAGACTTAGGTGTTATATTACCTAGAGGTATTAAACATTTATTGGGTAAAAAAAATCAAAATATTTCCTTTTTACCAAATATTGTCACCAAATTAGATGCAAAGAATATTTTATGTATAATATGTGATCACATACAATTGCTGTCATTAAATATACTTGATTTTATTATCAGTTCACCACTTCAGTGCAATAATCTATTAAGTTTGTTTTTTTAATTTTGACTTACATGATATGAGGTAGCAATTATTGTTTAGTGCCAAACTATCATTCATATTTTCTGTTGATATATAATTTACCTGCACATTGATGTACTCATGAAAATCAAAAGGGCATTTGTATGTACTTTAATTTATTTTGAATTTTACCATGTTAGCATATGAACTTACAGAAATACTCAGTGCTTTTTTGTGTGTTTTTTAAGTCCCAGTTATATGTCATTACGACTGAATATCACTTTCATGTATTTTTTCAACAACTATTTTTATAACTTTTTATTTGCATACTTTTCATATACCCAAAATTGAATACTAAACATAGCTTTGACGTGAATTTGGAAATATATGCCACCTCTAATATAATATTTTATATTAAGTCAGACTGAGTAGAATTTGAAGCTGTCATTTCACACTCTTCGCACAAGTTATTTCCCTTTACCAACAATAGACTGGCTATTAACTCATTACATGACAAAATGGGTGGCTGCCCATGCAATGCATACCAAGTTGAACATAATATGTAGGTGTTTTTAATCAACTTTTACTGGAAAATATAGGAACTTTTGATATTGACTTGTTTTAGCTTTAAAAAAAAATGTAAAAAAATATTTGAAAACTTGCAGATACAGTACAGATATGTTTGCTGTTTCCACTTGCTCTTCATTGGCATTGAAAAGTTATCTCCCTCCTAAGGGTTATGACATAAATCCCCCAAATTTCTTTTTATGCCCCACCTACGATAGTAGAGGGGCATTATGTTTTCTGGTCTGTGGGTCCGTTCGTCCGTCCGTCCGTCAAGGTAGTTTTTGATGAAGCTGAAGTCCAATCAACTTGAAACTTAGTACACTTGTTGCTTATGAGATGATCTTTCTAATTTTTAAGCCAAATTAGACTTTTGACCCCAATTTCACGGTCCACTGAACATAGAAAATGAAAGTGGGAGTTTCAGGTTAAAGTTTTTGGTCAAGGTAGTTTTTGATGAAGCTGAAGTCCAATCAACTTGAAACTTAGTACACTTGTTGCTTATGATATGATCTTCCTAATTTTAATGCCAAATTAGATAATTACCCAATTTCACGGTCCATGGAACATGGAAAAGGATAGTGCGAGTGGGGCATCCGTGTACTTTGGACACATTCTTGTTGTTAGATAAAAAGGACCAATGTAGCTTAGTTGTTCATTTGTGCCCTATCTGTCTTTTTGACAATCATATTTAATTTATAGTTTTATTATCAAATCACCATCACCAATTGATTATCAACTGCATTTGTTTAATTTTAATTATACCTTTAAAATTAGCAATTATTTCTAAAACTTAAATTTAGAACAGATAGAAATAAGGTGCATTCATTATAAATGTTTTTGACCTTACTACAGCTACCGGTACTTTTTACATGATTTTCAAGGAATTAATGTAGCATTTACTGTCATACTATATAGATTTTTTTATGGGCTTGTAAATATAGACGGTTTTTTTTCTTCATTTTTTTCATTTGTATATATTGCATTTGTTTTGTATATTTTAGAGACCAAACATGTCCATGTTACTTGTTTTCAAGATATTTTGTTATTTGATTTATTGCTGTGCAAAACTGTTATTACAATACCATAGAAGATTAAACTAAATTTGTATTTTCCATTCATTTACAAGGATAACTTGTTCATATCATTGTGGATGACCTTCATGAAGGGTCTTATTAAAATATGATGTTTTATTATTGATATTTTAATCTTCTGTAGTCAAATGAAGAAAATCTTTCATAAATTAGGGGGGGGGGGGGGGGTTTCAAGATTTTTCTCCATAATATTTACTTGCCAAGAAGGTACATAAGTATGGTAAAATTTCTTTTTTTTTTTTACTTTCTAAAAAGTTTGAAACTGAAATTTATGTTTAAAGTTAAACATTCACAAAATATTTTTTGGAATATTACTTTTATGTTTTGATGGACTGATGAATCGTATTCTTTTACTTCTACCACTTTTTCTGGTATTTTCATAGTTGTAGTTGTATTTTGTTTAAATGTCACTAATGATTAATTCTTTGTGACAATAATTGAAAAGAATATTAAATAAATAACAGAATCACGTGTGTGTTTATATCATGCCATTTAGGATGTTAAATTTTTTGCAATTTAAAGCATTTATCACTATTTTAAATATAATCACAGTCATTACCATAAAACACAGATCAAGTCTGAATGTTGGTGGAGTCAATTTTACCATTCTAGAGTTAATAGAAAAATTGCTGATTTTTTTTTTGTTTGGATTCTCTGCTTAGTCCATTTTTAAATTACAGAACTTTGACTCTGGAATTTATATTTTTTTTCGACAGTAACCTTCTTTGTGGTAGGACATCCTGGTGCAATGTCAAGGGAGACGAAACTTACATAAGTAAATTCAAGATTTTATTCAGTCCAATTTTGAGGGAAAGTTAACTGTTTAATGTTCTATACATAAATAATTCTTATATTAGAGAATATGTTGATATGATTGGTCCAGAGAACTTCTGGTAGTTGATCTTGAAGTTGGTTATTTTGATAGACGACGTTGACCAAACTTCTTTTCTTCCCAATGTAAACAAGATGATGGCAATAATAACACTGACTTTACCAAATTTATTTTTACTGCATGTTAATTGTTAAATAAAATAATACACCAAAACATTTCTTTGAATGATAATAAGAGTTTTTGCGTTAACAAACAAATATATTCATGCGCCAGGCCTATTCAATGACATCAATATACAGTTTATGTGTGATAGAAGTAACGAGTGTGGAAAAATGTATTTCCTATCTCCAATTTTAAAGATTTATAAGGATTTAACACCTTTTATAGGAATTTATTGGTGTATAAACTGGACCAAGTCACTCACAAACATATCATAAAAGTCTGAAGGGACCAAGTCACTCACAAACATAAAAGTATGTTTGTGAGTGACTTGGTCCAGTTTATACACCAATAAATTCCTTTAAAAAGGCATTTAATCCCATACTAAATCATCAGAAAACAGTAAACTTCCCCCCAAATTTCACCAACAATATATTTGATATAACTTCTTTTGGTTGCTTATAATTGACTGAGTACCAGGATGTCCTTCCACAGAGTAGGTAACCTGTTGAAAAATTGTAAAACCTGGAGTCAACCAAAAGCTCTTATTAAATAGTGCTACAGTAAAAACATCAAAATTCAAACAAAATCCATTGGACAAAACTATATGACACTGACATTTTTTTTTAATGTAGACATCACAACTAAAAAAAATAAAGTACCTTAAACAGGGTACCACTGGTATTCTATATATCATATGAAGAATGCACAAAAACTAGAAAAAAAAAGGGGTGGCAGTTCCTTTCAATCAAAAATGTCGGCATTGTATTACAGCATAAGACATACTACAATGTATGGGGTTATGTGACAATATAATTGACCTAAAGTGCAGTTATTATAAATGTTATAAATATTATAAATGAAGTACATTCCTGAGAGAACAATCAACCTAAGGGAGATAACTGGCAATGCTAGTCAATTAAGATTGGAGTCAAACAACCCTTCCATGTGTGAAGTTCAATCAGAAAATTACTTTGAAAGACATCAATAGGAGAGGTACATAGTATTACATTGATCTGCCTAAAAAAACTGAGTGTTGGTATTGACAGCAATAATTCTATACTTTCAGGACAAGTTTCCATACACTATTGTCTCATCTTCTTTGTTGTATTCTTTTCTCTTTAAAACACACATGATTGTCAAACACTGACTCTTTAGTGAAATATCTTTTACATGCACTACATTTCATTACATTGGGTCCCAACATCTCTTGGAATTTTTCTGCTGAAGTTAAGAATTTTTTAATGATTGGTGGCACACTTGTAGCAGACAAATAATCAATCTTGGAATCAATAATGGTTTCAATGCATATTTCAATCAATGGTTTCAAACGTGTAAAATTGTCTTCATAATATGGTTTCCATCGTGCCCATTCATCTGTCCTATTTTGACGTTTTCGGAGTGAGGCATATATAGTTTCTATTCCTTGCATACACAAATCTAACGGTGGGGCTACTAAACCAACATTCCCTTCAACATTCAGTATTTTCAGTGTTTTCAATTTGTTCTCAAACACTAGAAGTTCTGTAGGTAGTCTTTCAAACAAGTTATAACTCAAATCTATGATAGTCAGTCTTGGAAACGTACCCTGAAAACGAAACATAGTCGACGGAAGTTGTTTTAACTTGTTATGTGATAAATTTAACACTTCTAATTGTTTTAAACAAACAATGGACCATGGTATAAAATCTACCAAATTATTTGAAAGATCAAGTTTTGTAACATTAACAAAGCGGCCAATGGAATCTGGAACAGTAGCAAGTTCAGTTTTTGTGATAGTCAATTTGATCACTTCTCGTGGGTGTTGGCATGTTGATAGTGAGGCTGTATCAATAAGATGGTGCTTTGACCCATATGTTTCCACTTCTCCTCTATTTATCAACTCTAAAAATCTGCTTTTCACTGCGCCCATGTTGACTGTTATTCTAAAAAAGAAGATGGAAATGTCCTTAACAAAACAACAAAGAATGACGAAACAGGTTTTAGATAGATTTACTGTACTGTAAATTCAGGAATTTTGTGTGCATTTGAAATTGGGATTGTTTGACAATGAACAAAATTGTGACATTAATCATAATGCTTCATAGTAATAATGCTATTAATTTTTAAATGCAGTTTAAAGTTTGCCAAACCTATCTTGTCACAATTTTCACAAAAACATTCTAATGTTATGAAGTAAATATATATATTCACTATGATGTATGGAAAATCAATTACAGCTGTAAATCCAAATAATAAGGTTTGTAGTTAGAATAGAGATGCAAGTTATTGCTAACCATAGAAAATGGGGTTTGCTCATTGTCATAGGCCCTGTTGTTGAATATAATTGTTAATGCTCATGCCTTTTGGGTTCTACTAGTTATGTTGTTGTCTTATTGGCAATTATATATACCGTGTATCCTTGTTTTGTCTTTTGGGTTCTAGAAGTGTATAGCTGTTTCATTTGCAATTATTCCCCATTTCTTTGCTTTGTCTCATGTGTTACATGTGTATATATAGTAGTTTTCTGAAGCACACGTTGGCTTCATTTCTTAATCAGGTGAAGATGATTGACTTGTGGATTGTTGTTTCATGTCCAGTGACAAATATTCCATGAACAACAAAATTAAAGAGGTCTGAGAAACTGAAGTCATAATTTCAACCAGAGACATACATTGTATTATGATACATGTACTTATATGTCTCTGTTTTAACTAAAAGACCATCTGTAGTCCAAACCAGAAAGAAATCAGGTGGGCTTAACCATTTTCTCCCATTGTGGATCTTAGCCTTCAAGCTTTAGAAAGAACCCCTGACTTCTAAAATGGCTTGGTTTTATTAGTATGTTGATGGAGTTCAGCTGATGAACTATAAACAGAGACATATATACACATGTGTATATATGTCTCTGCTATAAAGAAGATCTAGTGAAAAGTTTATAAATAAATGTAATTGGTTACATCAGGAACATATTTATTGATCACAGGCACTTGTCTCAGAAAAAAAAACTCCTATAGATCTATATACCTTAATATAACATATATTATATTAAGGTATATAGGAATTTTTTTTATGAGACAAGTGCCTGTGATATTGACGGGATGTTAGGTATACTGTTCCCAGGTTACATTACCGAATGTCAGTGCTTCTGTTAATCCTTCCCCAATAAATTCTTGCCGTCTAACCAGCGCAAGAGCTCTGAAATTGGCATTGATCAGGACGTTCCTAAACAAATATTTATAGTCGATTACATGTTCTAAATATAGCTATGATGTTTTCCCAACTAAAATTAGAACCGAGTACGGAGGAGATAAGTGTCCGTATCGGAAATGAACTATAGACCTGTGAGCATTTTACCAACAATTTCAAAAGTCTATGAAATGGTTATGTCTGACCAGTTAACTGAATTTTTTGAAAATATATTTCATGCTTTTTTATGTGCATTCAGAAAAGGTCATGGATGTCAGACAACTTTGCTGAGACTCCTTGAAGATTGGAAAACAGCTTTGGATAATAATATGTATGTGGCAGCTATTCTTATGGATCTTTCGAAAGCTTTTGACTGTTTACCTCATGATATTCTTTTAAGTAAATTATCTGCCTACGGTCTCTCTTCTAAATCAGTGAAATTACTTCAAAATATATAACAGATCGTAGGCAACAAATCAAACTTCAGGGAGTACTCAGCTGTTGGGCTGACATCCAGAAAGGGGTACCCCAAGGCTCAATCCTGGGGCCCCTATTATTTAATATTTTTATAAACGACATATTTTATTTTATTGAACATGGTACCTTGTATAATTATGCCGCTGACAATACTCTGTCTTATGCTGACAATGATTTTGATAATTTATTATGTACACTCGAAAGAGAAAGTGCTGTTTTAATTGACTGGTTCAGATTTAATTGTATGCAGGCAAATCCTGACAAATTCCAAGCCATTGCAGTTGGAAATAAAACATTTGCAAAAAAGCCTGTTTTTGGGGAAGACGGCTTCAAGCCGTCAATCCCCAATGGGGTTGACCAGAGTGACATTCCCTCACATCATTCATTTTGTTTTTATAGTGTGGAAAACCCCCCAACAAATCTTACTGAGAATGATGAGATGGGGAGACACAAATGAATAAATTGACTTTAAATACTTTTTTACACATTTCCCTTCTGTTTCTCTCGAAATTATCGTATATTGAGCTCTCCTTTACACTATTTACGTTTCTTTTACAATCCGGAAAAATCAGTATGACGAGATATTCTAAATATATCCAACCTACATTATATTTTATAGTGACGTCATTGTTGGAATGCCACACTACGCATAAGCAGGGATATCCTTCACTGGTTATTTAAATCATTCTCAAAGATTGTGCACTTATTTAAAAATAGTATTTGTTAAATTTAAACATAATGATGGTTGCTGTAGATGATTCAAATATCAACATGCAATACTTTAATTTGTAGGTCAACAATTTTCAAAGTAACCAAAAGTCCGAGGGCCTACATGAGATTGGGGAGAGAAACGATCTTTTCCATTTTTTTCTGTAAAACTCTGTTTTGAGAATCTTCCTCCAATTCAGGAGCACCTCAATTTATGAGCTAATTATCCACTAAAATAAACACTTAAAATGTGACATTTAGTATATGATAAGTAGTCTTCCATTAAACTGAATTTTGTGTACCAATATAATCATTGTAATAGTAACAAAAAAATTACAAATGTTGCATTTTGTAGTTTAAACCTATGTATTCATGAAATTTTACAAATATTTCAAAATGTAGGATTTGGAAACAAGCTTCACACAGTTTACATCAATCATATTGGTATTTTTATAAGAACCTGTATCCGTGTGATGAGAGATGTAACTGGGAACTTTATCAATGGAAATTTAAAACTGAATAGATTTTTCAGTCCTAACTTTCTTAATAAGAAAAAAATTTAAAATCTTAAGAGTACTGTCACAAAAAGTGGAAAATGGCCCTAGCCTACAGTTCAGTTGTACACTATTAAGATTTCAAACATAATTGTAGTTGTTGTTAAATGACAGAATTCAACTAGTTGAATTTTAGATAATTAACTATCAACTTTAATTGAATTTTTAGATTTAGAAGATGCAGATCTCTTCCATTGGTCTAAATTGAATCCTAAACTAAAGAAACGAAATTACATTAAACAACAATTGATTCCAATAGTGTCAACCTTCCACATGTTCTAGCTGTTCTTTTTTTTTCATTCTTTTTATAAAGACTATCAAAAGATACCCCCCCCCCCCCCCCACCCTAAAAAAAAATGAAATAGAAACAAGGGCCGTCTTTCCCCTCAGAGCTATTCAGCTCTTTGATTAATATACAGTCAGCAAAAATATCCTGTGATGAGATTGTCAAACTTTTGGGTATTGATATTGACTATCAACTTAATTTTAATCACCACATTAAAAATATTTGTCGTAAAGCATCCCAACAACTGAATGTTTTAAAGCGCATTGGCTGCTACCTTACTAAATTGAATAAACTGACAATTTTCCACACATTTATTTTATCTAATTTTAATTTTTGTCCTTTGGCATGGCATTTTTGCAACAAAAATAACACCACCAAATTGGAAAAAATTCAGGAAAGGGCTTTACGATTTATATACGAAGACTATGTTAGTTCATATGATGAACTACTTTTACGAGCAAAGGTTCCATCACTGAAAATAAGACGTATGCGTAACATGGCTATTGAGTGTTTTAAAATTTTATATAAATTGTCACCACCATGCTTACATGATTTAGTTGTTTTGAAAGACTGGAAATATAATTTTAGATATTCTAATATTGTAGATATACCTAGGGTCCGAACAACAACCTATGGTAAGAACTCTTTTAAATACACAGCTGCTGTTTTATGGAATGATCTACCTGATGATTTTAGAAAAATTGCTAATTTTAGTCAGTTCAAAAATATTTTAAAGTCATGGAATGGAAATGACTGTAAGTGCACAGTTTGTGCAGACTTTTAGTTTATATATTATGCAAATTTATTTACCATCTAGATCATATCCCATTTTTTCAATTTTTATGCTATGCATTTTTACCAGCTTTTATGCCTAGTTTACACTTATATGCTTTTAGCCTTAATATCTAGCTTATGCTTATATTCTGCTTTTAGTGCTTCATTTTTGTGCTGTGATAGTTATTGCATGTGTACTATATTATGTATTGTATTGTTATAAATGTTGTACTGTTAAATAATGTCTCATATGTCGGTTAAAAGCTCATTAGAGCTTATGTTTGTCTATGTTTTATATACCATACCGACTCTAAATAAAGCTTATTTATTATTATTATGATCTGCTAAAAACTCAAAAACTACGTACATGTAGCTGCTTTCCAGTGTGAAAATAATATTAAACCAATTATGCCTCGCTATAATTTAATACTTGATTCATATATGCAGAGGCATATCATATGTATTATATGTCTCTGATTCATGTAATGTATTGGCTTAACATGTCATTCTTGTCTAAGTCTAAGACATATACATTACATAAAACCATGTTCATGTTTAAACCAAAGATTTGTATAGTATAACATTGAAAAAAGATAATTCAGCAATTAATTCTTATGCACATTGGACCTGATCAAACTTCAGAGTTTTATAGTAAATCTACAAATCCTTGGAGGATCATAACATATATTACTTCGCATTCTTATTCAACAAATGTTCCTAGGAAAATAAGTCCATAGCTAGTAAATTATGTCTGGCACTTGTTTTCCTAGGAAAAATTGTCCCAAGTCTTGTTTTTCTTATAGTTTTATTATATCATAAAATATATTTAAAATAGATGAAAAAAATGTTAGATAAGATTGGAAAATTTCCTTATTTTTTTCCAATTTAAATGAAGGACATTTCCTTTATAACCTAATTAAAACATGAATATTGAGTTCCCATTGCTTATAACATTTTCCTTTTATAATAAAAGACATGGACATTTTTACCTAGGAATACTAATGACATAGACATGATTTCCTAGGAAAATTAGTCTGGGGACATAAATTTTATTTAAAAAATTGATACACAACTCTTTAACAATATTAAAACATATAACATTTATATTCACCTTTTAAAATTAAGGGCATGGACATTTTAACCTAGAACTATTAATGACATGGACATGATTTCCTAGGAAAATTAGTCTGAAAACAAATTTTATTTAACAGATTGATACACAACTTTTTCGTTTTGTCTTTAGCAAAGATACACAACTCTTTAACAATATTAAAACATATTACATTTATATTCACCTTTTAAAATTAAGGGCATGGACATTTTAACCTAGAACTATTAATGACATGGACATGATTTCCTAGGAAAATTAGTCTGGAAACAAATTTTATTTAACAGATTGATACACAACTTTTTCGTTTTGTCTTTAGCAATATTAAAACATATTACATTCATATTCACCTTTTACAATTAAGGGCATGGACATTTTAACTCAGGACTATTAATGACATGGACATGATTTCCTACGAAAATTAGTCTGGGGACATGAACTTTATTCAAAATATAACTATGCAACTCTTAAACATTACTAAAACATAACATTTAAATTTCCATTGTTTAAATGTAATTGCATTTATTATATGATTTTAAAGGATATGATTACCTAGGAAAATTAGTCTGGGGACATATATTACTAACATCGGACTAAATATACTAGTAAATTCTGTAACCATGGACTTTTTATACTAGTAATGTTTGTCCGCCCAGACATATTTTACCAGGACAAATTTATCACTTACACTTGCAGTCATATTTTATGGAACTAAAGCTAGTACCAGAGACATATTATAAAACAAATATATGTCTCTGCTAGTACTGAATATAATAATGATTATAGCGTTTATCAGTTAGGTAAAGGAAATATATACAAATACATTTTCATTGTGCAATATAAGAATTAAAATCTTAGCCAAACACCGTCATATTGTAATGGTTGTGACTTTAGGTACATCTATTAATGCATTAACCCAATGATAAACCTTAAAACGACAAACAAGCTTATCTGCAATGGGGTTTTTATATGTATGGCCTTAATAATAAGATAAACAAGTAATCCTGTGTTAGGATGCTAACACAAAAGTCACCAAAACGGACCCCACATCATTGTTCTGCGGTATCCATGATGCCAGATAATGTGTGTGTAAAGTTTTATTAAATATGAAGAATTTTGATTTTTTTTTTTACATTTGAGTCATTTCCATGGTAAAGGCGGCCATTTTGGAAATTCCAAAGTCAAAAGTCAAGTCCAGATAGGCTAGGCAACATTTCTTTTAAGTTTCATTAATTTTGGTGAAGCATTTTGAGATTTGTGAACATTTTCTTTTGCTGTTTCCGGCATGGCAACGGCGGCCATTTTAAAAATTCCAAACTCAAAAGTCAAGTCTACATAATAAGCTAGGCAACATTTGTTATAAGTTTCCTTTAATTTGAAGCATTTTGAAGTTTTTCATATTTTTGCTGTTTCCATGGTAACGGCGGCCATTTTGAATATTCCAAAGTCAAACAGCTGCTGCAATTTGTTCTCTCCATAATTATATGCCATCATATACCATTTAATGTCTCTATAGCATAGTAATATCTATGAATCACAGCTTTTAAAACAGTTCGTATATATAAAACAAAAAGCAATCTAATAAAATACAAAATCTGCATCTGACATTTCCCCCGAGTTAAATCATTAAGTGTTTTTCCCTCTCCAAACTTTTTGTATTCACTTGAAAGCCAGCCTTTCACCTGATCTGACAGAAGCATTGCAGCGTTTAATGCCACTCAAAGGATAGAACGGAAGAACCAGATTCTGCACTGTTTAAATTTGAAACACGTCGATAATGAACATTGTAACAAGCAGGTGTTCTACTATTCATATTCGTGGAAAAACCATTCAGGACATTTGTCGCGAAAAACATTTTAAAATACATGATTCCAACTCATTTGTGTCCATATATTGCAAACATTCAGTAATCACAATTTTTATGCGACTGCAAAAAATTTATTGCGGTTGTATCGATATTGGTATTACGTCGTCGTCGTCCGAAGACAGTTGGTTTCCGGACAATAACTTTAGTATACGTAGATAGAAATCTATGAGTTTTAAACAAAAGGTTTATAACCACACAAGGAAGGAGCCTAAATAATTTAAGCACTTTTGTAGTTTCTAGACAATAACTTGTGTTTAAGTATATGAATCTCTCTCTAAAATTATACCACAAGTTTTCATACCACAAAGAGGTGGTAAGGATTGACGTTGGAGGTTATACATATATATATATATATGGTTCAAACCATTTAGGACTTGGGGGCAAAAAGGGGTAACTAGGGTTTCCTGGTTAATGGAAAATTACGACAATTTAAAAGCAGTGTAAGGGAGATAATCCAATTACATTTAAAGTACACTGTTGTGTATAGATATATATAGGAAGACGTGTTGTGAGTGCCAACGAGACAACTCTCAATCCATGTTTGGATTTACCCTCCTTACACTACTTGTAAATTATGTTTAAAGACATGTTGTATTGTCTTAATATAATAAGCTGTCAATTCAATTTTTATAAGTTACTATTAATTAATATTAATTTTAACCATGAATATATGTATGCCATTTTCTATTTTAAGATTTTCATTATGTATTTAAATGGGTAATTATGGTTACAAACTCCATTAGAAATTTGAATTGAGATTAAGACCATATCTTGAGGGATTTTTGTATGGAAAAAGGTAGCCTGGTATCCCGGCCCGATATTTAGCTGCGCGTCGTAAGTTACTGACAAGATTAGCCAGGACCCCAGGCTGGGAAAAAGGGAGACGGGGGAAGTGAAAATGTGGGAGGGGGGGGGGGGCATTTTTTTTCTCATATCAATACGAAATTAGCAAAAAAAGGGTGTAAAAAAAATTGGGGATGGGATGGGGGTCAATTCATAGCAGCATAGTGTATTGCACGAAATCAAAAAAACAATTGTAAATTCAAATCATATAACCAGTTCTAAGTTCTTCGACTACAGTTAACTTATCTGTGTCAGAAACTCATTATGTGTCAAAAATTTAATTAAAATCCAAGTTCAGATCTGTATCAAGCACGAATATTGTGTCCATTTATGCCCCAACTGTTCAGGGTTCGACCTCTGTGGTCGCATGCAGCTGCGCTCAGCGAAACAATTTATTCAAATTCATTTACAGTGATTTGTTTTCTCTGGGGAAGATATAGTAGAGACTTCCCTTTAAGCATCGACTCTTGCCATTTTAGTCCCATCAAACATCCTTTACTAGTATTCTATTTTGCAGAATATCTCATTGTTAAATATGTTTTTCATTTATTAAGATTTATCCGCAAAAAACTACTAATGCCTCTTGTTTTTCTTTTCATAGTAAAAATACACTTATTTGGTGCACTTGAGTCAATGTCAATATAATATTAATTTAATTATAATGTATTGCTATTATTTTGTTTTCTGTGTATTGCATATGTTATTGTTTACAATGATAATCCTTGTGTGTTTTATGCCCTACTGGGGCCTAATTTGGTGAATAAAAATATTCCATTCCATTCAATAGTAATAAACCTTATAGAGGCCCCTCATGGGGGGGTCCTAGTAATCACATAATCACCATTTTTTTGCCAATATAATCACATAATCATTAAATATTTGCTTATCTTTAGTAATCAAATAATCATAAACTAAAAATACAGTCCTAGGTAATCAAATAATCATGAAATATTTGGCTTAATAATCAAATAATCATTAAAAAAACGACCAAGTAATCACATAATCAAAAACCCCATGAGGGCCCTCCTTATAACTTTACTTTGAATAACCCGAAGCTTGTCTTTGAGTTTCTTGGATAAACCTTCATTCCAACAAGCACAATCATGCGAGTATTAATATGACATTGTATTAATACAGTACACAATGTTAAACCATTTTCTTCATAAGGAGATGTCTTAGGTCACTGAGGTAGGGATAAATCCTGCTTTGTCATTGAAAGAATCACTCTGATTCAAACCCAAATATTTCTGAAACTGACATTCTCAAGATGCTTGATTTCTTGATTGACAACATATTTGTAATGTTTGGAGGACGTGTTTTTCAAACTATCGGTTTTCCCATGGGAATCAATTGTGCCCCTCTCCTTGTCGACTTGTTCCTTTATTCTTACGAGGCTGACTTCATACGGGAACTTTTTAGGAAGAAAGAAAAGAAGTAAGCAATATCCTTTAACTTTACTTTCCGCTGTACAGATGATGTTCTCGCACTAAATAATTCAAAATTTTGTGACTCAGTGAACGCATCTTATCGAACTAGAGACAAAGGATACAACAGATACAGTTTAGTCTTCCTCATATCTTAACTTACATCTAGAAATTGACAATGAGGGTCGGTTGAAAACAAATCTTTATGACAAAAGAGAAGATTTCAGCTTCCCAATTGTGTACTTTTTATTTCTATGTATCAACATTCCAGCAGCGTCTGCATACGGAGTATATATCTCCAAATTGATACGATATTCCGGGGCTTGTATTTCCTATCATGATTTCCTTGATAGAGGGTTGCTCCTCACAAGGAAGCTATTAAACCAAGAGTTCCAAATGATGAAGCTGAAATCATCATCCCTTCGCCACGGTAAATTATAATGACGCCATTTCGAGTTGGTTGTCCCTTATTGAACATCCGTTTCACTGATGATATTCATGTGTCGTTACTACAATCCCGTTCCCTTTCCCGAATGTGACTTACTGAGTAAGACTATTTAACGGGTTTGTAATAACAAGAGCAACATGATGAGTGCCAGGATCTGCTTACCCTTCTGGAGCACCTGAGATCACCGTTTGTTTTTGGCGGGGTTCATGTTGCATAGTCTTATGTTTTCTGTGTTGTGTCTTGTGTACTATTATTTGTCTGTTTGTCTGTTTGTCTTTTGTTCTTAGCAGTGACATTGCCAGTTTATTTTCGATCTATGAGTTTGACTGTACCTTTAGTACCTTTTGACCCACTTTTCCATTCATTTGATGTGGTTGAGCTTTTGATTTTGCCTTTTGATAAGGGACTTTCCGTTTTGAATTTTCCTTGGAGTTCATATTTTTTTATTCTACTTTTTATCCTTAATATCAGCTTATGATTGTAAGGCCAAAACATCCTCTGTATTGTTGCTCTTATTTGATGTGATTTCACATTATTATGTCGCTTAAACACACACTTCTGTTGTTTGCTTGTGCAATAGATTAACAGTACTAATAACACCTGACAGGCAGATCTTTCACTTGAGTTACAAAGATAGTATGGTCAAGCAATGAGTAAGTCTTAATGAAAACTCTTTTTGCTTCTGTAATAAAAGGATTTAAACTGTTGATAACTTTGCCATGTGTTTGGTACAGACAATTATTTGTGACCATGGATCAGATGTTAAAGTCTCCCATTATGATTTCTCACCATCAACTCTTAACTGACAGAGAATGAACTCTAGTTTAGACAGTGAGGGGGTCGAAAACATGTTCCGACAACAATGGGTTTTGTTTTTTGCAGTAGTTCTACAATCAAAATTTCATCTAAATCAGTCAAATTCAGTCAATGAGAAAAACCTAGACTGTCTCTGATGTATACATGTGCATACACCACCTCCATGGTGATTGTGGTCAGTTTCCACAAGTGCATAACTGCTAATACTTGTTTTAACCTCTATATTTGAGACTGGTTGATCTAACCATGATTCAGTAATTACTGAATCATGTCTGAAGGACATGCTAACCTTGAAGTGATTTTATAAACCAATTACAGTTATCCTAATACTCAATTATAATAACTGAATAAAACAGAATCACTTGACAACCTTAACCAACAATATATTTTTAAGCATACCTGTTGTATGTTATATGGTCGGGTTGTTGTCTTTTTGACACATTCCCCATTTCCATTCTCAATTTTACTGAATCACGTAATCAATTTTGATCTAGAATGGCTATTTTGGACGCAACAACTCTAAAACTGTAGATCAATAAATTATTATTCCATTTTCCGTCTTTTTGGAATTTAATTCACTAACTTATTTTCGTGTTTCACATGCACTCATTTAAGCTCTGACAGTGTTTAGACATTTCATTTGCAGTAAATTAAGTGTTGTTCAGTCTATGTTCACATTGTTCCGTATTTATTTACCTGTACAGATCACCATTATACTGAATTGTCTGAAATGCTACTAACAGTACTGAATTGATTTACTCTATACTCTATGTTTAGCAACTGCAACCATGTTCATTAATAGATCAAATCCCATTATACAATTCTTAAACAAGATACTCCGGAATATTCAGGTAAAAGACCTGGTAACATTTGGCAGAGTTCAGATGACCGGATTATTCAACAGTTTACAGCAATAAATAGAGGACACCATAAGCCAAGTGATAAAAAAACACTAACTTGGCCTTAAAGGTTGTGTCCGCTAAAAATGGTTAAAATTCTTCATTCAAGGCCAATAACTCTTATAAGAAGTTGTCCAAAAGTTTGAAGCCAATGACAGTAGATAGATATCAACATTCTGGACATTTATGCTCATGTCAGATTTTTACTATCTACGTGTATATCTGTTTTCAAAATAAAAGACAAATAAATGGGGAATGTGTTCATGGGACACTGATGATGCCCCCTCTTGCATATAATGTTATAAAGGAACACAACTCAAGAACAGTAATTTAAAGTAAACCTATCCAAATTCAAATTTTATCTATCTTTTGTGGCAATAAACATTGTATATGATTCATAGCCTTGGGTTGAGGCAAATTTATGTTAGAGAACAGAAACCCCAAAAAGTAGCATTTTTTTCATTTAAAAAGAGGCATAACTCTAAAGAAAAAGTGTTGTCACAAAAATACAAACTTTATTTTTTGTGTTTTGTTGTAATAAGCATTATGTATTAGATTCATAATATTTGGTTGAAGCAAACTTAAGTTAGAGAACAGAAACAAAAAACTCAGCAATTTTTCCATTTGAAAAGGGGCAGAACTCTAAAAAGATAAAAGTGATGCCACCAAACTTCATACTTGATCTGTATAACCATGTTGGCCATGTTGGTTGGCAGGTTGAATCATAAGACACATCTTTTTAACAAGATACTAAAATGATAATTGTAGGAATTTCAGGATAGCAACAGACAACACTGGGCTACAAGTGATGAGAATAGCTTACTCAACAGTACACCTTAGCTCAGCAAGTTTTGAAAATAATTTTGATCCAATTGATGATGAGAAAAAAAATTCGTAAGGGTTCCACGGAACCCAGTGTCTCGCCTACTTTTGCTGTTAATCGCAGACTCAACAAAAATGAGGAAAAACATCAATAAAAATTTCCCTCTCGATACTGTCTTTTGATTGAAAGAAGCTTCCAAGTTTGGTAAAAAATCCAGGATAGTTTATGAATCTAATAAATGTTTTATAAACTTTAACTGCAGATTGTATATAATGTTAACTGGAAGAAAAACTAAGTCCATTTATAAGTAAAATATGGAAAAAGTGAATATTTTTTTTTACAAAATTTACTTCTGAATAATATCTTATGATCAGAAACAAGCTTTTGTCTAAGTTTGGTAGAAATCCAGGATAGTTTAAGAACATTATAAAAATTTTAAAAACTTAAACCACAGAGTGAATGTTTTGTTTCTGGCAAAAAAACTAAGTCCATTTATAAGTAAAATATGAAAAAGCGGAAAATCATTTTTACAAAATTTTCTTCTTGATACTATCTTATGATCATAAACAAGCTTCTGTCCAAGTTTGGTACAAATCAAGGATAGATTATGAAAGTTATTAAAATTTTAAAAACTTTAACCACAGAGTGAATGTAATGTTTCCTCGCAGAAAAACTAAGTCCATTTATAAGTAAAATACGGAAAAGTGGAAATTCATTTTTACAAAATTTTCTTCTTGATACTATTTTATGATCATAAACAAGCTTCTGTCCAAGTTTGGTACAAATCAAGGATAGTTTATGAAAGTTATTAAAATTTTAAAAACTTTAGCCACAGAGTGAATGTAATGTTTCCTCGCAGTAAAACTAAGTCCATTTATAAGTAAAATACGGAAAAAATGGAATTTTATTTTTACAAAATTTACTTCTGGATACTTTCTTATGATCATAAACAAGCTTCTGTCCAAGTTTGGTAGAAATTCAGTATAGTTTAAGAAAGTTATTAAAATTTCAAAAACTTTAACCACAGAGTGAATATTTGTGGACGCCGACGACGACGCCGACGGAATGTAGGATCGCTTAGTCTCGCTTTTTCGACTAAAGTCGAAGGCTCGACAAAAATCACAACTTTATCAGAATCATCATTTTTCTTCTTCATGTTTCTTTTAACTGATCATATGTTCATACTGACAGGGAAAATTTTACTATTTAAGCAAAACTCTGAGAAGGAATGTTCCCTTTGATCATGGTGATATTCGTCCTTTGATTTTTATTATTTTGAATGCACCCTTGATACCTTCCCTTGCTTCTTCAAAGAAAACTTCCAGAAAATAATGTTCAGTTGTGGAAATTTCAATTATCTTAGAATTTCTTATAAGTTATCATTATTTTTATCTTAACTATAACTAAAAACAAAGACAAATTAATTGGTTTAGCATTGTTATGTTTACTTACTTCAAAGAAAACTGACAAAAAAGTGTCTCAGATAAATGCAATTCACAGAAGCAGAAATATTGCTGTTTGTACTTGCTCAGTTTAAGACTTATTCAAGCACAATTTCATAAATTAACTAATATATGACACAGAAGAAAGTGAGAGGACAACAGATTAATTAAAAAACTAGGATCCCAATTCTATTTCCTAGCCAGAAAATCATGGTTAATTGACATTTTTTATAGTCTAAGAGAGGATATATGCTTTCTTCAGTAATAAAACATAACTTTATAACATCTTTCTTTTTCAAGTCTTATATTTAAATAATATCTACAAATATGCACCAAAATAAATACAAGTAAAATGTCTTCTATTGCACATCAAAATGTTAGTATCCTTCATAACTGATAGAAATGTTCTGATATTTGTATTTCTTGTCTAACAGGGCACCAGTTATTTTGTGATCTGCTTGTCCATATGCCTGAAAGTAAAGCATGATCTCAATGAGACATATGTACAGCATTAGAAAGTTGTAATTATTACAGCAGATGGGAAGTAACTCAAAAGATAAAACGGTGATGTCTTAATTACTTCAAAGTTACTTCCCTTAGATTATTAGAAATTTAAATTGCAACAGTTTTCATGTCATTGATAAATACCAATAATTTGACTGGGTATAGCAAAAAAAAAAAAAAAAATTCGTAAGGGTTCCACGGAACCCAGTGTCTCGCCTACTTTTGCTGTTAATCGCAGACTGAACAAAAATGAGGAAAAACATCAATAAAAATTTCCCTCTCGATACTGTCTTTTGATTGAAAGAAGCTTCCAAGTTTGGAAAAAAATCCAGGATAGTTTATGAATCTAATAAATGTTTTATAAACTTTAACTGCAGACTGTATGTAATGTTAACTGGAAGAAAAACTAAGTCCATTTATAAGTAAAATACGGAAAAAGTGATGTTTTTTTTTACAAAATTTACTTCTGAATAATATCTTATGGTCAGAAACAAGCTTCTGTTTAAGTTTGGTAGAAATCCAGGATAGTTTAAGAACATTATAAAAATTTTAAAAACTTAAACCACAGAGTGAATGTTTTGTTTCTGGCAAAAAAACTAAGTCCATTTATAAGTAAAATACGGAAAAGTGGAAATTTATTTTTACAAAATTTTCTTCTTGATACTATCTTATGATCATAAACAAGCTTCTGTCTAAGTTTGGTACAAATCAAGGATAGTTTATGAAAGTTATTAAAATTTTAAAAACTTTAACCACAGAGTGAATGTAATGTTTCCTCGCAGAAAAACTAAGTCCATTTATAAGTAAAATACGGAAAAAATGGAATTTTATTTTTACAAAATTTACTTCTGGATACTTTCTTATGATCATAAACAAGCTTCTGTCCAAGTTTGGTAGAAATCCAGTATAGTTTAAGAAAGTTATTAAAATTTCAAAAACTTTAACCACAGAGTGAATATTTGTGGACGCCGCCGCCGACGACGACAACGACGACGACGGAATGTAGGATCGCTTAGTCTCGCTTTTTCGACTAAAGTCGAAGGCTCGACAAAAATGACATTATGATAACTGATATATATATCTCAATATATGAACAAAATTCTAAAACATTCTTAATCATTTTTAGAGGTTTTCCAGGAGTAAATCTCATGACTGTTAAATGTTAAAAAAACAATGTGATTTTTTTTATTTTTTTTTTTATCAATTAAAATATTTTGGATACTCTTATCTTAAATAAAAGTTTGTGCTATTAAATTATTCAGATATATTTCTAATAGTGTTAGATACAGCATTTTAAATATACTTTTAACCTGTATTTCAACATGAAAACCTTACTGCAAGGAGCCTAAGCTAATGAGCAGGGTAAATATGTTGTTTGACAAGTGATACTACAATGCATGCTAATGAGATTCTAGGAAGAAGTGTCTAATATACATGATACATGTATGTAGAGTATTTGATCATTGCTAATATTTGATTGTTTGCTCACATACTTGGCACCATATGAATATACATGTAATTAGACAGTTCCTGAAGTGCATCTTATCTCATACACACTCACCCACAACCTAATCATTGATTGATTGATGGAGGAATAGTACCAAAGGGCAAATATAAGATGCATCACAACAACAAATTAAGTTGACATAATCATGGACCCTGCTTTGTACTAGAATTAACATGCAGAGCCAGATTTTTAAAGTTCACCTATCATGACACACTATTCTGACTCTATATACTGCCAAATCTTTACTTATTTCTTAATGCTGTGTGTATGAAGGGGTCCTTAAAACCAATTATTAAGACTTTTGGTGACCTAGCAAGGGATCGAATCCATGATTTACCCTCAGCACTGTTGGTCATAAATTGATAATACTAACTTTTACAGGCTGTCCCAAAATGTGTGCATTCTACATGTATATATGTATACTTTATTTTTGTTAATGTGCCTGTAGTAATTTTGTGTCATGAATTATTACCTTCCATTCCATTTCTATTTTATAACAAACGGATACTAATCTAGACAGATTAATATATTGCCTTTTCCATATCATCTCAAGTATCAACCCTGAGATGTTAATCAAGGGCTGATATGGAAAAGGACATGTATTAATCTTTTTATGCCCCACCTACGATAGTAGAGGGGTATTATGTTTTCTGGTCTGTGCTCCGTTCGTTCGTCTGTTCGTCCGTCCGTTCGTCTGTGCGTCTGTTCAGGTTAAAGTTTTTGGTCAAGGTAGTTTTTGATGAAGCTGAATGTTTTCTAGTCTGTGCTCCGTTCGTTCGTCTGGTCAGGTTAAAGTTTTTGGTCAAGGTAGTTTTTGATGAAGCTGAAGTCCAATCAACTTGAAACTTAGTAAAATAAGACTTTTGACCCCAATTTCACGGTCCACTGAACATAGAAAATGAAAGTGGGAGTTTCAGGTTAAAGTTTTTGGTCAAGGTAGTTTTTGATGAAGCTGAAGTCCAATCAACTTGAAACTTAGTACACTTGTTGCTTATGATATGATCTTTCTAATTTAAAGCCAAATGAGACTTTTTATCCCAATTTCACGGTCCACTGAACATAGAAAATGAAAGTGGGAGTTTCAGGTTAAAGTTTTTGGTCAAGGTAGTTTTTGATGAAGCTGAAGTCCAATCAACTTGAAACTTAGTACACTTGTTGCTCATGATTTGATCTTTCTAATTTAAAGCCAAATGAGACTTTTTATCCCAATTTCACGGTCCACTGAACATAGAAAATGAAAGTGGGAATTTCAGGTTAAAGTTTTTAGTCAAGATAGTTTTTGATGAAGCTGAAGTCCAATCAACTTAAAACTTAGTACACTTGTTGCTTATGATATGATCTTTCTAATTTAAAGCCAAATTAGACTTTTGACCCCAATTTCACGGTCCACTGAACATAGAAAATGAAAGTGGGAGTTTCGAGTTAAAGTTTTTGGTCAAGGTAGTTTTTGATGAAATTAAGTCCAATCAACTTGAAACTTAGTACATATGTTCTCTATAGTATAATCTTTCTAATTTTAATGCCAAATTAGATTATTACCCAATTTCACGGTCCATTGAACATGGAAAAGGATAGTGCGAGTGGGGCATCCGTGTACTTTGGACACATTCTTGTTATAATATACTCCTGATGTACAAACACACCCCATATCAGCCCAAGCAATTGATGTCACTGGAGTGAAATCATGACAAGGTAACTTCTACTAGTTACACATCTGTTACAACTATCATATAATAAATTAAATTAACCTGAGAATGGCCATATATTGACAGTTTCTTCTTTGACGAATCATGTTCTATTCTTCCTCCACCCATACACTCACAGTCCAACCCTGCATTTTCTATTTCTGGCACAACATCATCATAGATATCAGCTGTAAACACAAATTAAAACAACTATAAACTTATATATACTGAAAATTTACATCTTTTGGTAATGTATAGGCTAATTTGTAGCAGCTTGTAAAATAAACATCATACACAAAAATGTTCTAAGAGGTTATATACTTCTTAAGGGCATACAGTTCTAAGAGGTTATATACTTCTTAAGGGCATACAGTTCTAAGAGGTTTTATACTTCTTAGAGGCATACAATACAGGAGATATTTTAGAGTGAAACACCCAAACCACCAGCATTTATTGCAGAACTACAACATTTGTACATACCACTGTGGTTCTTCATTGTGATTCTTAAATATTTTTTATCTTATCAGTAAATAATCTTTGAAAAACATATTTATGCTTAAAATATTATTCTGTAATGTCAGTTTTGTTTAATTCTAATTACTTGTAGCTGTACATGTATGCAACTATGTTTGTTCTAAGCATGCAACCACAACACATCAAACTGATTAAGAAATAGATAGAGTGTGTAAAATTACACACAGTACATACAGTAACACTAACAACATAATCAAGTTCTATTCTTTGTAAAATTTTGCCGAAAGTTCTTAAAATCAAGAATTAGGAATATGCATTGGGAAATCCCAAAATATAAAACAGGAGGTGCATTACTGTAAATGGTTTACTGGAATTCAATACTTTTTCAATTATATCTAGAAGGAATTATATATCCATCAATCCAGACCTGATTTAATCTCACAAAAATTAAAGTGATCAGCAGGGAAAAATTAACCTTTAAAAATTAAAGATGTAAGTAAGGAATAAAATGTACTTCTCTTATCAAATATTATGGTCTCTGACACAAATTATTTTGACACATTCCCTCTAAATTGCCTGTGATGTAATTTGTAATGAAAACAATCCCTGTTATAATTAGATATGATAAAGATGAGATTATCTGTCTATACACACACTTTTTATTTAGGTTTTCCATGTCTAAAAAGAAGGCAGATAAGACTTGCAGTTATAAAGGTGCCAATAAAAGTATAATTTATGTAAAATTAGATAACCATGTTATTTACTAATCGAGGGGGAAAGAGCTATATCTAATGTGCATTAGCAAAAAAGGTACTCATACCACGTCTTCTTATATCTACATCTAGTGTAAATATGCTATCTTAACTTCTTTCACAAAAATGTTACTTTTAGTGCAAATCTTTGGTAAAAAACAATAGAAGATAAACAAGTATTTAAAGACAGCAAGTACACTGCAATCAACTAACAAGATGGAATGTTAGCTTTTGCTGCTAATGAGACCCCCTCCCTCATAAGTTAATAAGTATTCTGTAAACAGGAAATTGATGAGAAATGGATGTGAAAACATATTACACAGAATAGCATTTATACAATGTACGCTGAATTGAAGCTTAAGCTTGGTTCCAAATTATAGGAAGCTCTCCTATATGCATGTACATGCCGAAAAGGTCACAATCTATATATTTAAGTATTGGAATTCCTAACTAAAGAAAACCAGAGCCTGTGTTCCTGGATCTATGAGCATCTTCAACAGTTGCCACTTTCTAGCATTTTTATAGACTAGGACACAATATTTTGAATTTATATATAAAAAAAACTTTTTTTATTTGTCATATCTTGTAATGCTAATCTTTTTTTTTTCTGTTTCTCTCTATTTAATAGAGTTTCTACCTATGCTTTTTTCTTTTTGGGAAAAGACTGACATATAAAGATGACAGAAATAACCATCCAGACGTGATCAACAAATGTGTCAATTAAGTCACAATTGTCAGTCCACTACTTCCAGCCCTTGAATGAAGTTTTTTCCCCTTTTTGTGTTTTTTTTTAACAGTATGCAGATCTCAACATTCTGAATATTACCCCTATGTCCTATTTTTTAGACAAATTGGTTGACCGCCAGTAGGATCAATGGTCACAGTTTTAAACTAGATACCCAAATGATAATTGTGACTATAAAGTTTGAGTCTAATTTCCCCAATAGAGGAGAAGATATTTGTAATCTTTAATGGTCAAAGACAGACACTAAGTGATGAGAATAGCTCACTTCACTCTTTGGATCAGGTGAGCTAAAAGACAGACCTACACAATAAAGACAGACACTAAAAGATGGCATTTAGCAAGGCACATTTAACATCGAAGTCATGTGCATTATATTACACCTCAATTACTTTGTACATGTAACTTTAAAAGCTGAAACTATCTTTTGATAACCCAAGATAAAGTTTTGTTTAGGTTGAATTCACAGTAAGATTGCCAAAAATTATGCGATAAAAAGTAAATGTTGTTCATGAAAAACAGTCAAGGAAAGCTTTCGTTTCCCCTCTTTTGGTCTCCATTTAATTAAGAATATCCCAATATTATATCTTGTCCAACCTTCATTTTTTGGAAAGAAAGATTGTGGTAAATGAAATAAACACCAGTTACAAAATTGGCTTTTTAATGGCAAAAGGTTGGCCTTTCCTAGTTATAACCAGTAAAAGTCTAATAATAGATGAAGAAGTTCTGATAGCTGATTATAAGATGATGTTATTCTAACAATATAACATAATGTACTGTTACAGATGTATTACTTCACCTGTCTTTATTATCAACATTATACACAGGTGGAATATCTTGGCATTCTAAACAAGAGGCCAACAAGGTTAATATCCAATTTGTTATAGCCAATGTCTTTATGTTGATTTCTTAGGTATGTGTAACATGTGTTGTAGATTTCTTACACATTTTCTGTATGCTAGAACAACATATTTCATAAATGTATGCAATTCAATGGACTATGATAATTAGGTCATCAGAAGGACATGAACTACAAGAATTCTAAACACAAAATTTAATTTATCTACCGGTACATATGTATATACATTATGTACATGTATTCCGTAGTAAGAAACTGATCATTATGAATATCACTTATATTAGGTCAACTTTAATCTAAAACTTCTCTTGACAGAAAATTTCCTCAAATAATAATTGAATTCAGTATACATTGTATATTTAAAGTACACTGAAGTTCTTTCATCCTATTGAATTTCAGTATTTTTGTGATTTTACTTTTCATCTGAGTAAGTTTCAACTTCAACCCTAAATTTTGTTACAATATTTGTATGCCGATTTTTTTTAATGTTTAATATGAGGACTTGTGTTGTTTTTTTTCCCCATTCTATTCAGAGAATGACAGAGTGTTCAGATTTATACCAATCAATATTTTTCATAGTTCAGTTAGATGCCATAGGAAGAAATTTGTACATCAACTTAGATGAATGCTCTTTTTGAATTTTATTCATTTGAAAAGGTTTGGAAATAAATTACACAAATTGTAGTTTATAAAAATAATTCTTTAAAAGTAGTACATGTATTTGATGATTATAATTACCGTTGAGTATATGTTTCTTTATAGACATTCTGTCTTTTCATATCAAATATATTTTTGAAAATGTGGCAAAGTTCCAGTTTTGCTAAAACAAAATACAACATTTAATTTGGATCAAATAACATAAAAGGTGCTTGAATTGAGTTTCATTAAAAGTTCAATGAAATCTAGGTATAGCCACTGGTTAAAGAGGATGGACTTACAATTTAAGAACCATTGTCAATATCATATCATTATTTCCTCTTAGAAGTTACTCATATCTTCATGCTACCATCAACATAACTATAAGTGTTTGTCTCACATATTCGATCTTGCAAGACAAGTTTAAGATTTATAATCCTGGAAAATGATTTTCAAAAAAAATATTCTGTAATTGCCAAAAGTATGCTGCAAAAAACTAGGTTCAGTGTACTTACTCTTATGACCTTGACCTAACTAGTTCATTCATAAACAACTAAGGAAACTGTCAGAGAGTATTACTTTTACTACTGATTGTAAACAAAATTAACTACAGATGTTTCTGTAATGAGGAACTCCTGTCTGAGGGGCTCACTTGGGGTTACTGGGGTAAATCATTTAATGAATAAACAGATTAGAAACTGTCAATAAGTCAATCATCAAATGAAACAAGATGCAGACATTTCCATAAGACAGTTTACAGCAAAAATAAGATCTAGAATTATATTCTTACTAAATCAAATTCTGGTTATTTGAAGCAATCTTCCAAATATTTTGCCAAATGTGAAAATAAATATAATTCTAGTCTTTTTTTGGCAATCAATCAAACAAAAAATGTGCATATTTTTCAAACTTCAACTTATTTTTAGACATTATTGAAATAAAATTCAATGAAGGTTCCATCAAACTATCTATTCTCAATTCATTTCAAGCAAAGCTGAAATAAGGGGCACAGTGTTATATACATGCAACTATATCAAAGGAAAATTATAATTACACATAAAATAAAGTGTGGATACATAATATAGTGCAAATTAAAGCATTGTCTTTAACATGGAGGAGACTTAAATGAGACTGCAGTACCATGAACAAATCTGTTGCCAAACGTAAAAGCACGAGTTGTCCAAATCATTCATAAGAAAAAATTAAGTCCCAAAAAGATACCATTTTGGAATCGAAATGTAGCTGACATCAATCTTTCTCATATCTAGATGAAGATAGAAGTTGAGCTAAGATTTGAATATAAGATAGAACATTGCTCTATTCTTAATAAAATCTAATAAGATTCCCAAAATATTATGCTACACTGAATAACAGGAATATTTTGTGATATAATTCAAGTTTTAATGATACAATCTTCTTATGTGTACTACATTTTGTAGCACAGGCATTTATATTATAATATATCAATATTCATAGTGGACAAGTAAATTTATATTATAATATATCAATATTCATAGTGGACAAGTAGATTTATATTATAATATATCAATATTCATAGTGGACAAGTAGATTTCATATACATTAGAACAGGTAGCAACTTCACAAATATCACTGCATAAAAACAGGATTTTGTCATTAGCAAATAGATTTTGAACTGAAATGGCATTTGGATTTGATCCCATCTTAAAAGACTAGGCAATAAATAAGGAATAAGGAATAAAGAAGTTACATTCTAACATGCTCGTACACAAGGTAACAGTCTGCAGGAACACATGTCACTACTCTACCCACACACATGATGGTCACCATCCTGACTGGGCCACCCTGTCTTTGCGATTACTCTTAAATTCTAAAGGCAGAGGAGTGGCAAAAACCAATTATCAAAGCTTTGATTCATCCCAGTTCAAGAATAAACATTCAATCTCTTGCACCACTCGCATGACCAAAAATCTCGATTCTGTCAGTCCAGTACACTAACCTAGAGGTGGATTGACACCACAAACACTTGCACTTTGGAGTCCAGCAAAATCTCCAACAAGAGACAACAGGGACAGTTTTATTTTTGACTAAAAATCAATTGACCTGTACTAGACTGTCTGAACAGTACTGAATTTAAGACTTACAAATTATCTTAAGGTATCTCTTATAAAAAGAGGAATTTTTAGACTTGATTGCTCCAGAACTAGAATTCACTATTAAAAGTTGTGTTTGTGGTGCCATTTTTGTTTTTCATTCTTGCAATCAAATTTTTTCAATGATCCTAAGTACTCACTGATCTCAAGTAAACAATGAGATTTCTACATGTTAGCATAAAATTACAATGCTATGATGATGGTACGATAAAGATTTTTTGATTAGTTAAAATAAGTATTTGTAACATTTAATGTTAAATTATTAGATCCTTATTAATGTACCTCATTTTGATGGAATCATTATAATTTACTTAGTACTAACAGCTAATTTTTCCAAAGGAACATCAAAGGAATACTGAGGATTACATCATTGGAAGGTTTCATCATTCCACTCTAAATAACATATGGTTTATACACCTACCTCCATAATTACATAATCTTATGGAATGAAAGTAATCAGGGCAAAAACATTTCAAGATGGGATTGTCATAATTTCACATTTTTATAACTTTAAGCTGGCATATTGTTTACTTACATGTATATAATGTACATACAACATGTATATATCAATTTAACTTTCTAACTTTAAGCAACTAACGAATGACAATTTATCCTTTATTAAAAATTAAAACACTTGTGAATTTTTAAAATTGTTTGTGTATGAGGGGTTAGAGTCTATAAATTTGTTAGTAGATATAAATATATATCTTAAATCTTATTTTGGTACATGTTAAACTTCATTTTAATTTCAAATATACTGACATCAATATATTATGCCATTATATGTTTAAGCCTGAACATGCAAACTACTGAATAGATGCATGACAATCTCAAACATGCAAGGTAAGGGGGAGTGTTGGCAACTTTAATAGTTGTTCAAGAAGATGTGGTATGATTGCCAATGAGACAACTCTCCATCAAAGTCACAATTTGTAAAGGTAAACTATTATTGGTCAAAGTACATTTTTCAACAGAGAGCCTTGGCTCACACAGAACAGAAAGCTATAAAGTGCCCCAAAAATGACTAGTGTAAAACCATTCAAAGGGGGAAATCCAACAGTCTAGTCTATGTTAAAAACAAGAAACATTTAGGAAACACATCAACAAAAGACAACTATTGAGCATCAGGTTCCTGACTAAGGACAGGTTCAAACAAATGCAGTGGGTTTATACATTTTAATCGGTACCAACCTTCACCATTTTCTGAAACAATAGTGTAACATCATAGAAAGACACACTATAAAATATCAATTGAAATGGCTTTTCTCAATCAAAAGACATCTTAACACAAGTCACTAGACAAGTGAACATATACACTGAACAAATAAATTTGATCTGTTTAACCATACTACATGATTAAGTGCCTAGCCTTAATCAGGAACCTGTACATGTAGTTCAGTGGTTGTTGCTGGTTCATGTACATGTAAGTCATACATGTATTTGTTTTTCAGGATCAGGATTCATACATGTAAATTGTTTTGTTATAAATTACAATACATGCAGGCAGTTTTGTAGTTTTCTCTGTAATATTGAATTTTTCATATAGTATCTTAAATGTCTAACCCTGTTATCGCAGACCATAAAGTATGGGTTTTCCTCATTGTTGAAGGACGTAAGGGTGACTTACTGACTATTATATTTGCTAAAATCCACTTTTTTTTTAACTTTAAATGAGTGTTGTTTCATTGACAATCATACCACATCTCCTTTTTATATGCAAAATCCTAGTCCAAATAATTATGACGTCTCAGAAGGCTATTTTAAGAAAAAAAATATAATAGCCTTTCGAGACGTCATAATTATTTGGACTAGCAAAATCCAAGAGTTCACCAATGTGTTTTGAAGCTCATCAGGAAGTACCTGCCTCATTTTGTGTATAAGCTTTCAATGGTAAGGAGTCAAGAAGAAAGCTGTGCATGAAATCTTTTTTTTAATACAACAGTATTAAATCCCTGTTTTCTGTAATGTCTCTAATGATATGCAAGATCATGAATTTAGCCAGATATTGTCATTTAAACTTTGTCATCTTTTTATACTAGAACAATGAGGGAAAAGTTGTCCCCTAAAAGGATATGTGTTAATCAAAGCAACATGCACACCGTCCTTAAATTAGAAAAAAAAAGAACTGTTTATCCGCACCCTCCCCCTTTTTTTCTAAAATTTTACGTTATGATTGGAGTTCTTACCGTGATAATTAGCTTTACCAGAACCTCTGACGATATGTTTAAATTCTCTGTCTTTGTCTGGGTCGTGCACTTTTATCAGAATGTATTTAAATTTTCCATGTGAATCAATTTTGACATCAGGAATATTTGTAAACTTCGGGTTTTTGTGTGCAGAAGGTGATGCGATATCAGTGGCTGCTACCGCCATTGTTTTGCTTTGTTGTCGAAAAATTGATAATGTTCCAAAACTATAATAATACAATCTTCCCGAATCAGCTACTAATTTTCTATAAAGCATTCATGGACTTCCAGCATTGATAGAAAAAGTGTTTTCCAAAGTAAATGTTTTGATTGGCTGAAAAGGGGATTCCCTTTTGTGGAGCGAAGTAAAAAGGACATCAATTACGGTTACAGTAATGAAACTGTATCCGTAGAATAATTAAAAAAATACTCATAGATCATGGATCGACCTTGATCATCAACCATTCCGTATCGTCGTATTTATATACCTAGTTAAACTGTTAATTAAAAAAGTCTTAAAAGTGGTCGTCTGGGATTTTATCATGTTTATATAAAGACAGACATGTCTTAAAAAGCAAGTGTCAGTGTCTGAGGTCAGTGTACTCTATTTGGATGCAATATCAGTTTAAATGTATCTATATATATAGGATCATAGCCTAATTAGCGTCTAATATAAGTTGCCGTATACAAATAAAAATACCTCGTCTAATGATACAGTGGTTCAAAAGAATCAAAACAATCATACATTTTGACAGGAGAACCAATTTTTTTTTTTGGGGGGGGGTCACCAATGTGTTTGTTCAGGCACATTTTATAATATTTTCAGCTCTGACTTCTTGTCTTAATATTCAAGTTGACCAGAGACATATAATACATATTGTATTATATGTCTCTGACGACACGTATTATAAGTCCCCGTTTTGACCCATCACTTTTTAAAACTGTTTACTCGAGCCAAGCAGCATTTTTCAAACTTCGGTATAATTTCTTACAGTCGTAAAAACCTGGGGCTATTTTATACCATAGATATAATAGCTAAATCATGTCTTTGTTTATACTAACTAGTATAATAGTCTCAGTAAAAACAATTGAAATTCTAGCAGATAATAATGTTATTCCAATGTTACCAATATTTCAAATATCACAAAGTTTATGAAAACAGCTTACAGCAATTTTGAGTTATTGTCTGAAAACTGCCCCTTTTCAGTAATGATTAACACCCCATAACTTCGGAACGTAAGATGTATATAAAAAAAATGAGACAGCGAGTGCTCACGTCAACAAATGTTAAAAAAATCCCAAAGTTTCATGAAAACTGATTCAAACATTTTTAATTTATTCTCCGAAAACTGGAAACTCACCCATTAAATGAATAATAGAAAGGGGAAGTCCATAAGAACTGAACAATAGTGAACGCGATTAATCAACAGACCAAGTGAATAAACATCTCCCCTTTTCACATTGTCACCTGTCAACAGATCAAGTGAATAAACATCGTCCCTTTTCACATTGTCATCTGTCAATAGATCAAGTGAATAAACATCGTCCCTTTTCACATTGTCACCTGTCAACAGATCAAGTGAATAAACATCGTCCCTTTTCACATTGTCACCTGTCAACAGATCAAGTGAATAAACATCGTCCCTTTTCACATTGTCACCTGTCAACAGATCAAGTGAATAAACATCGTCCCTTTTCACATTGTCACCTGTCAACAGATCAAGTGAATAAACATCGTCCCTTTTCACATTGTCACCTGTCAACAGATCAAGTGAATAAACATCTTCCCTTTTCACATTGTCACCTGTCGACAGATCAAGTGAATAAACATCTTTCCTTTTCACATTGTCACCTGTCGACAGATCAAGTGAATAAACATCTTCCCTTTTCACATTGTTACCTGTCAACAGATCAAGTGAATAAACATCTTCCCTTTTCACATTGTCACCTGTCAACAGACCAAGTGAATAAACATCTTCCCTTTTCACATTGTCACCTGTATTTATATCACCTGTACATATGCCTCATAAAAGAGAACATTTTGGATGACTCCACAACTTCATTTTCAGCAAATTCGTGTGATGAGACAACCGACTCTTTACGGATTTACTATGTAAATGTAGAAATGTTGTTTGAAGTACTAGCTGTTGTCAAACTTGGACATCTAATTTTTCGTCCATTAATGTGCTCTAAGTTATCTTTAAGCTTTATAAGTCATCCATTATATCAGATATTTCTTTTTTCAGGCAGTAAGTACACTTGTAAAAGGTTCTAGTTTGGCTGTTTTTCATCAGTGTTCGGACATCCCGTTGTCAAGTTCTCATATGCATTCCAAACTAAAAGACAAATTGAAAGAGTTGGTATATTTGTTTCATTAGAGAATGACGAACGTAGATACAAGTATCTCGTTTTGAGGAGGGATAAGTCCTGCGGCTTTTTAAAGAATCACATTAAGAATCACTCGGATTCATACAAAAAATTCTCTGAAACTGACATTATCAAGACGCTTGATTTCTTGATCAACAACATATTTGTTACGTTTGGAGGACGTGTCTTTCAACAGACTGTCGGAATTCCAATGGGAACCAATTGTGCCCCTTTCCTTGCCGACTTGTTTCTTTATTATAATGAGGCTGACTTCATACAGAAACTTCTTAGGAAGAAAGATAAGAAGTTAGCAATATCCTTTAACTTTACGTTCCCCTATATAGATGATGTTGTCTTTCTTAATAATACAAAATTTGGTGACTATGTTGAACGAATCTATCCCATCGAACAAGAGATAAAGGATACTACAGATACAGTTAAGACTACCTCATATCTTGACTTACATCTAGAAATTGACAATTGATACGATATCCCCGGGCTTGTATTTCCTATCATGATTTCCTTGATAGAGGACTGCTGATCACAAGGAAGCTATTAAACCAAGAGTTCCATATGGTGAATTTGAAATCACCCCTTCGTAATTTTTTCGGACACCATCACGAGTTGGTTGACCGTTATGGAATAACCGTTTCACAGATGATATCTGATATGTTTCTTATGTCGTTACTAATATTTATCAAAAGTACCAGGATTATAATTTTATACGCCATGCAGACGCGCGTTTCGTCTAGATAAGACTTATCAGTGACGCTCAGATCAAAATAGTTAAAAATCCAAACAAATACAAAGTTGAATAGCATTGAGGACCCAAAATTCCAAAAAGTTGTGCCAAATACGGCTAAGGTAATTTACTCCTGGGGTAAGAAAATCCTTAGTTAAAATACCCTTCCCTTTTCACGAATGTGACCTACCGAATTAGACTATTTACCGGATTTGTAATAACATAAGCAACATGACGGGTGACACATGTGGAGCAGGATCTGCTTACCCTTCCCGAGCACCTGAGATCACCCCCAGTTTTTGAAGGGGTTCGTGTTGCTTAGTCTTAAGTTTTTCTATGTTGTGTCTTCTGTATTATTATTTGTCTGTTTGTCTTTTTTATTTGTAGCCATGGCGTTTACAGTTTATTTAAATCTATGAGTTTGACTGTCCCTCTTGTATCTTTCGTCTCTCTTTTACAGAAACTAGTCCACTTTGTAAGTGTTGGTATATGTGTTAAGATCGTTCAACATCAAAGTCGTTAGGCTTGGTTTCAAGTATGCTAGCTGGTGTTGGTTGGTTAATATATGCTCTCCTTTTATTTGACCAGAGTTGTTTATATCTTCAATTCCCCATTTCTGAGTACTTTGTGTAGTATGAATCTAAATGTAAAAAACTAGTCTTTCTTGATCGACTCTTTAAATTATGATTAATTGTTGGTACCTAGAAGTGGACCATGCTCATTGTATCGATTGTCTGGTGTTACTATTAACCATGATGTATGGGTGTGTCTTTTGAACTCCTGCTATTTGTTAATCTTTCAGTACCAATATGATTTATAACAAACCTCTCTAAATTTGTCCATTGATCAATTTAGAAATTAAAAATAAACTAAGGTTTCAGCTCCCTCAGGCATGGTTGACCTTAGATGGTTTCTGTTTGTTTTTTTGTTGGACTTTTTTGGTCATTTAGCTCTACACTGTTTTAGATCTTTGCCAGTCTTGGCTTTCACATATTCGGCTTTGAACGTTACTGATAAAGTTTTTAATCAAGAAAAACGCATCTGACGGACGAATTTACGAAGTGTTGTTTTCAGCTGGTTGTTTTCATTTTTTCTATAAAACCTTAGTGTGCTTGTTTCTGGCCATAAGCACATTCAATATCTAACATCGTTCCAATTTTGTTCAATGGAGTTCCACAGTGTTCCAGGTAAACCGTTTCGCTTACGGTTGAAACGGTAACATCAGTATTAAGAGTTTGTTAATAAGCCTTCAATGCAAACTTCAGTTCCTGTTGATTTTCCCAAAAAAAAAAAAAAAAATAAAACAGCAAAAATACCGCACTCCAAGGAAAATTCAAAATGGAAAGTCCCGAACCAAAGTTAAAAAAGCTTACACACATGGAAAAGAACTGTCATATTCGGATTTTCCTGTTTTGGTATATCTTAATGTAATTAAATGGCGGATAAAAACCTGGTTGTATAGATAACCAAACCTCTCACGTGTATGCCACTGGTATACATTTCAATTATATTGATAACACTGTGTAAACAACACACACAGACATAATAGGTAAAAATGTTAGAAATGTGGGTACAGTAGTTGTTTTATATTCTTAATCACTATAAAAACAGAAAACTAATATGTCATCAACGAAAAACAAAATGACATATAGACAAATAAAATTGAGAATGGAAATGGGGAATGTGCCAAAGAGACAACCACCCGACCATAGAAAAAAACAACAGCAGAAGGTCACCAACAGGTCTTCAATGTAGCGAGAAATTCCCGCACCCGGAGGCGTCCTTCAGCTGGCCCCTAAACAAATATATACTAGTTCAGTGATAATGAACGCCATACTAAACTCCAAATTGTACACAAAAAACTAAAATTAAAATAATACAAGACTAACAAAAGCCAGAGGCTCCTGACTTGGGAAAGGCGCAAAAATGCGGCGGGGTTAAACATGTTTGTGAGATCTCAACCCTCCCCCTATACCCTTAGCCAATGTAGAAAAGTAAACGCATAACAATACGCACATTAAAATTCAGCTCAAGAGAAGTCCGAGTCTGATGTCAGAAGATGTAACCAAAGAAAATAAACAAAATGACAATAATACATAAATAACAACAGACTACTAGCAGTTAACTGACATGCCAGCTCCAGACTTCAATTAAACTGACTGAAAGATTATGATTTCACCATATGAACATCAGGCACAATCCTTCCCGTTAGGGGTTTAGTATCATACCATCATAACATATACGAGAAGAACATAACCCGTGTCATGCCAACAACTGGTTTTTGAATAAATGTGTTTAGTTCCGATGCAAAGACCCTATATAAGTGAATCAATATTAACGCCAAAATATGCAATCTTTAATGACCTGACAACAGTATCGTAACTATACCCCTTCTTAATAAGTCTATTCAAAGGTTTTGTTAGTTTTTGAGGTGAATACTGACACCTTTGTTCTTTATAAAGAATATTTCCATAAAAAATTGGATGCATGTGAAATACCTGAACGTATAAGAAGTCTGCATGTTGAGCTATATTTACGAATGATGTCCTTATACCGATGATAAAATTTAGTAAATGTTTTAACTAGTTTGTGATATCGAAAAACCTGGTGTAATAATTTTTCAGTAATATATAAATTTCTCTCGTTTAAATCTAAAACATTGTTACATACACGAGCGAATCGTACAAGTTGAGATATATAGACACCGTAAGATGGTGACAAGGGAACGTCACCATCTAAAAATGGATAATTAACGATAGGAAATGAAAAATCATCTCTTTTATCATAAATGTTAGTATTCAGCTTTCCGTTAGTGATATAGATATCAAGATCGAGGAAAGGACAGTGGTCATTGTTAGTATTAGCTTTATTTAAAGTAAGTTCAGCAGGATAAATTTCTTTAATATACATACTGAAATCGTCATTATTAAGAGCCAAAATATCATCCAAATATCTAAAAGTATTATTAAATTTGTTTATCAGATGTTGTTTCGATGGGTCTTTGCTTATTTTTGTCATAAATTGTAACTCATAGCAATACAAAAACAGGTCCGCAATAAGTGGTGCACAGTTAGTCCCCATTGGAATTCCGATAATCTGACGATATACGGAGTTCCCAAAGCGAACAAAAATGTTATCTAGTAAAAATTCAAGGGCATATATAGTATCAAAGCATGTCCAATTGACATAGTTTTTTGTTTATTGCTACTAAAAAATTCGTAAGGGTTCCACGGAACCCAGTGTCTCGCCTACTTTTGCTGTTAATCGCAGACTCAACAAAAATGAGGAAAAAATCAATAAAAATTTCCCTCTCGATACTGTCTTTTGATTGAAAGAAGCTTCCAAGTTTGGTAAAAAATCCAGGATAGTTTATGAATCTAATAAATGTTTTATAAACTTTAACTGCAGACTGTTTGTAATGTTAACTGGAAGAAAAACTAAGTCCATTTATAAGTAAAATACGGAAAAAGTGATTTTTTTTTTTACAAAATTTACTTCTGAATAATATCTTATGATCAGAAACAAGCTTTTGTCTAAGTTTGGTAGAAATCCAGGATAGTTTAAGAACATTATAAAAATTTTAAAAACTTAAACCACAGAGTGAATGTTTTGTTTCTGGCAGAAAAACTAAGTCCATTTATAAGTAAAATACGGAAATGTGGAAATTTATTTTTACAAAATTTTCTTCTTGATACTATCTTATGATCATAAACAAGCTTCTGTCTAAGTTTGGTACAAATCAAGGATAGTTTATGAAAGTTATTAAAATTTTAAAAACTTTAACCACAGAGTGAATGTAATGTTTCCTCGCAGAAAAACTAAGTCCATTTATAAGTAAAATACGGAAAAAATGGAATTTTATTTTTACAAAATTTACTTCTGGATACTTTCTTATGATCATAAACAAGCTTCAGTCCAAGTTTGGTAGAAATTCAGTATAGTTTAAGAAAGTTATTAAAATTTCAAAAACTTTAACCACAGAGTGAATATTTGTGGACGCCGCCGACGACGCCGACGACGACGGAATGTAGGATCGCTTAGTCTCGCTTTTTCGACTAAAGTCGAAGGCTCGACAAAAATGACCTAAAAGAGTTTGAACATATATATTCACATTCTGACTTTTTAAATGCCCATTTAATTAGGTGTGTGAATTTTTTCTTAATGAGAATGTGAGGCAATGTGGTATACAGGGTAGAAAAATCAAAACTTTGAACAGATTCAAAATCACCAATATAAGCATGCAATTTATCAAGCAGTGGCGTAGCTAGGCTATTTTCAAGTGTACGCCCAAACCTCGGCGAGAGGTTTGAGAGCCACAATCGGGTCCAGGTTAAATCATCAACTGGTTGTGGGTTCGAGAGGCCGAGGCCCCCTGACCTAACGAGTTATTGAGAATAGGATACCATTTCCGTCATTAAAAACTCATCAATAGCAACATACTTTTGAGTCTAATTTGTTTATCTCTTGTGTTTAATTTATTCATTGTGTTGATTTGGAATCCTAATGGTCAGTGGTTTAAGAGAAAATGTCCAAAGCAGTTACTTTAAAATATATATAAAAGGAGCCGCACTCGATCAAATTTTGTTTGTGCAAATTTCGTTAATGACATGAAGTAATTAATTTGCATAGATGTTCAGGTGTATTATGAAAATTCTTAAAGGGTTCCATGGAACGCTGATTCTCGCCTGGGATTAATTCCCGCGAAAATAGAATCCATTTATCATTTATAACTACAGGTTTTAAAAAATCTTCATCTGGAATATTAACTTCTGTCCGAGTTTCATGACAATCTCTAACGGTTTTCAAATTTACCATGTAAAAAATAATAATCTCAGACCGTCTGTTAAATGCGAAAAGATAAGTTCGTCTGTCAACTGAAAAGTTAAAAAAAAAAATACTTCAAAATTTTACTTCAGACATTAATCATAAAAAAGCTTCTGCCAAAGACTCATAAAATTCGATGAAAGTTTGACAAAGTATTTGGTGTGTAACACACTTTTACCCCAGAATGCATCTACTTGTTAACTTCAAACAGGTTTTCCTTTTTTAAAATCAGTTAAATACTGGAAAATTAAAAATATTATATATAATTTTATCATTATGCTCTGGATACTCTAAGTCTTTTGATCACAACAAGTTTCTGTCCAACTTACGTAAAATTTCATGAAGGTTTGACAAAAGTAATGATATTTAAAAAAATCTTTAACAACATACTAAACCTAAGTAAATGGTGACGACGCCGACGAAATCTACGATTGCTATGTCTCGATTTCGCGACATAAATGTCGCAGGCTCGATAAAAATGCAAACCACATATAAGAACTCAGCAGATAATGACAATTCCCAGTAGATCCAGACCTTGACAGAAAATGAACAAATATAAAACGGTACCATAAGGCATTTGATTGAAAAGTAAATGTCGTCACTTTTATTTGCAATTAAAGCTACTGTCTGAGGAGAGATTTACAAGGCTGATGTGCTTTTAACCAGTTCTTTTTAATTTATTTAGATTTAAATATTTTTTTCTCCAAATTCAAGTGTACGCCCGGGCGTTTTGACGTAAACTGCGTAGCTACGCGCCTGTCAAGTACTTCCAACGAGTTCTTGACACTCCAAAAGTAATTAATTCCACTATTTTCGAAGGTCTTATTTGAACAATTTATTATCAGATTTTTAATTGTACCAAGTGTGCTGGTAAGAAGAATAGTAGTGGAACAATGGCTGAAGACGAAATAAATCTATATTTGTAAGGTGTTTTGTGTAGCTTCGGAAGCCAGTACATATAGTTGGGACTTTCATTGTATTTGGCTCTGCTTGTAAAGCGGTAGCTAAAGTTTATGTTTGTTACAGATGTCGTTTTCTGAAAATGGAGTCAGTTGGAATGTTGGTGAATTGGTGATTTCTTTTTTTCAGAACCTCAATGTAAAATTTACGTCAAACAATAATAATGTTATTAGCAGCTTTATCGGCCGGGACAAAAACAAATTTCATGGCTAGTTCTTTTAGTTTATGTTTGATACGAGAAATAGGTTTTTTGTGGTTATTGTTAATAGTAAAATGTTCTTTAAAATGTTGAATACGTATATCAACTATCTTCATTACTGAATTAAAAAAAGAGTCCAAAGATTTTTGTCAGCTTTTCCCCCGTTTTATCCATTGCATACAGTATATTAAAGCACATAAGCAAAAATGAATGACTAGAATACAAAAATTGTAAAGAGGCACTGGTTTTGGGAACAGTACTTCTGCATAAGCCTATGTTTTTTTCCTACATAGACATTAGTTTTAACTCTTCCTCGCATAATCCATTCTCACTGCGGATTTCCTTCTTAAATTTTCATATCTCCAACTTTTGAGGTTTTACTCGGATTTTTTTCTTTTGTTCATAAGTACGTCAATCTACCACGTGTCAGCAGATTATCGTCCCTTTTCAAAAACTTCTATCCCAGTTAGGCAGCAACCATTTGATTTTGTGTGTGGGGGGGGGGGGGGGGGGGGGCCTATGGTTTTTTTTTTGAAAAAAAAGTTTGTTTCCAGTTTTTGGAGAAAAAAAATAATTTGTTTTTGACCCTGAGAAAAAAAATTGTTTGTTTCACCCTTAGCGGCCACTATATGTAATGTTAAAATTGAAAGAAAAAAAAATTTTTTCATCTTGTCGCCAAAAAAATAGATTGTTTTTCGCCGAAGGTGAAAAAAAAAGTTTGCGTAGAAAAAAAAACCATAGACCCCCCCCCCCCCCCAGAAAATCAAATGGTTGCTGCCTTATAGATTGCCTTTAAAGATGATTTTTACAAAATCTTGGAATTTTAGGTTTAATGTTCTTCAACTTTGTATTTGATTGGGATTTTTGATTCGACCGCTAACAATGATACTTATGAAGACGAAACACACTTCTGGCAAACAAATTGAAGCATTGTATCGTTGATGATTTTTTACCAACACCAGTCAATGCTACTGCTAGTGAACGTTTTGTCCTCGGGGGGTATCAGCAGCCATGTAGTCAGCACTTTGGTTGATATGAATGTTAATCATAATTATGTTCATTTTCTGTTAATTAAGTTTGTTAATTTACAGTTTATAAAATGTTGAATTATTCTAAATACGAAAGACTTTTAACCCAGGTATATTTTGCCTTTCATTTGCATTATTTGGCACAAGAATTTGGAATTCAAACATTGAATTTGATTTTTTATTCCAACTGTTTTCATTTGATTTATTTCATTCGAAATTATCACTGTATCATCAGAAAGCAACTTTCTACAAGAAGATCTCAACAAGATAGAGGGGGGCAAGGGGTTTAACTGTTATGCTGTTATGGGGCAATTTAATTCTTTGTTATCTGTTATTCTGAAAATATATTTGCTGTTAGCTGTTATTGTCTTATTCATTGTGAGCTGTTATTGGGCTTTTAGTTTTTTTGTTATCTGTTATTGTGATAATGTATTTACTGTTAACTGTTATTGAAAATTGGAATGTTAGCATTTTTTTGACAGCCAATATTCGGTAGAAATTGAAGATCATTGGACATTGGGGTCTACCACTAGTAATATGTTGGTCCCGTATTCGGAGAAGGATTCCATTAACATATACCCATTACAGAAGTGAGGTCCAGGACAATTTCAGTATATCTTATGATTATCCTTTGTAATAAATTCCATTTTTTTTTGGAACATGTATTTAGAATGGTCTTATTCTTTTGTATGAGGATAATGTTCCTTGTTTCCCGTACCAACATATTAATTCAGAACAATTATTAATATGACAAAAAGGAAAACATATGGCCAGGAATATCTGACAAGAATCTCAATTAAGGACTAGGTCCTTGCAACCAGTTAACCTTTTATATAATATGGTGCATTGGCTCAGCTCTGTGATTCTTTTTAAAGCAGAACCAAACACATTGTACAATGAAAGTTCCAACCATGTACTGGGTCCCGAAGCAGCACACAGCTCATTACAAACAAAGATTCATTTCGTCTTCAAGCCATTGCTCTCCTACTAAACTATGTATTCTACTTACTAGTACACTTGGTCCAATCAATAGCCTGATAAAAAATTGTTCAAATTGAGCCTTTGAAAATAATGGAATAAATCACTTTTGAAGTGTCAAAATTGGTTCGAGGTACTTGATAAATTGCATGCTTATAATTGGTGCTTTTGATTTTTCTACCCTATATACTGACCACTTTGCCTCATAGTCTTATTGAGAAAAATTCACACACCTCATTAAATGGGCATTTAGAAAAAGTCAGAATGCGAATATATATATTTAAACTCTTTTAGGTCATTTTTTAGTAGCAACAAACACAAGAACTATGTGAATTGAATACCATAACAGCCCTTGAATTTTTACTAGATATCATTTTTGTCTCTCTGACATATTCCTCATTTCCATTCTCATTTTTATTACACACTATTTAAATTACAAGCATGTGTGAGTTTCTATAACTGTATAAAAATAAATGCTGAAAAAAAGTATTCTATAACAAATAAACAGCTACGCCATGAGCGCATGATACGCCCGTCGCCCTTTTTGAAATATTCGATAACTTCTTTACGTCATATCAGATATTTATAAAAATTGAAAGGGAGCTTCAGTCAACATATATAAACAATACACCAAAGTTTTATGCGAACTGCTGAAAACTTTTTTGAGTTATTGACCGAAAACTGGAAAATACCACCTTTTTTAATGAATAAAACCCCTTAACTCAATAACATAAAATCTAGAATTAATGAAAATAGAAAGGGCGCTTACAACAATAGCTATAAACAATTCAGCAAAGTTTCATGAGAACTGCTGAAAACGTTTTTGTGTTAATGTCCGAAAACCGGAAAAGCCCCCCTTTTTAATTAACAAAACCCTTAACTCGGAAACGTAAAATCTAAAATTTATAAAAATTGAAAGGGAGCTCATGTCAATAGATAGTAACAATTCACCAAAATTCCTTGCAAATTTGTGAAAGGATTTTTGAGATATCAGAAAACTGAAAAAAAAACCCACCATTTTTATTGAATAAAACCCCATTACGGTACTCAGAAACTTAAAATCTGAAATTTATGAAATACGAAGGGGAGCTCACGTCAATAGAACTGATATACACAATTTCCAAAAGTTTTATGCAAATTGGTTAAAGAGTGTTGGAGTTAATATTCGACATGTTGACGACAGACGGACAACAGTATTCCATAATACGTCCTGTAAACGAGCGTATAAAAATATATTGAGTAGTAAACACATTCTTGATACATAATTTTAAAAACATGTTCATAGAAAATGGAATTCATTACAAAGGATTATACCCGTAACAAGAATTACTGGATTTGTGAAGGTCCCGACTTATTTTAATATTTCATTTACTGTTATCTGTTTTTGTCCATTTTAATTCCTTGTTATCTGTTATAAGCCAAATCAGTTTGCTGTTTTGCTGTTATTGGAACCCCCCTTGCCCCCCCTCAAGATACGCCACATGGGAAGAAAAATGGATGATGCAGTTCCATCCTTACGAATGTGTTGTTCTGCCAATCACAAAAAAGAAGGAACCAATACACAATAGTAACATCCTCCATGACCACAACTTAGAACATGAATCATTCAAATATCTGCGAGTCACCATAACATCTGATATGAAGTGTGGTGCTCATATCAATAAAATCTGTCAGAAAGGTAATAGGACAATAGGTGTCCTTCATATCAAACAGGGAGACCAAGAAACAGGCATATACAGCTTGAGTAAGACCAACAGTTGAATACGCGAGTTCAGTTTGGGATCCTCACCTACAAACAGACAAGTATAAGCTAGAAATTATACAAAGAAGATCACCAAGATATGTAATAAACAGGTACCACAACACATCATCAGTTGAATATATGTTACACAAACTAAAATGACCAACACTAGACGAGAGCAGAAAGAATACTAGACTAACCCTCTAATATCAAATTTCGCATGTTATAGTAAAAATTGATGCTGGTGACAAAAAAATGGAAAACAACACGTTTAATAATTTATTGTGTCCGAAGCGCTTTTCTGGATTTACCTTCATCTACTGATACCACCAGACAGATTATCAAGACACACTAACGTTCACTCTTTCCAACTACCATCTTGCAAGACAAGCATGGGGTACCACGATTTCCCGAGAAATGGCTATCTTTTTATGTAAAAAATGGTGGATTAAATCTGGTTTTGTAGCTAGCTAAATCTCTTACTTGTATGATAGTGGCATAAAATTCCATTATATTGACAACAATGTGTGTCATAACAAACAGACATAATAGGTTAAAATGTCAAATAAAGGGGTACAGCAGTTGTGTTATATTCGTAATCACTATAAAAACAAAAACACAAATATTTCTTCAAAAAATAACAAAATGGCATATAGAAACAGCTAATAAGCAAAAATGAAATACAAGCATACAAAATTTATAAAGAGGCACTTTTATAAGACTGGTTTTGGGAACAGTACTGCATATCCCCTGCATAGAACATAAGTTTAAATTCTTCATCACGTTATTCATTTTCACTTGGATTTTATTCTTAAATTTCCACATTTCCAACTCTGAGGTTAGTCTGTTTTGTTTTTTTTGCTTACTGCCAACAGTACCACATGCTGTAACTGTCCCTTTTTAAAACTTCTACCCAGGTTATAGATTGCATTAGTTCATTGTCTTATGAAGACGAAACACGCTGCTGGCGTTAACTTTTTTAAGCATGGTAGCTTAGTTACCAGTCAATGGTACTGCTAGAGAACGTTTTGTCCCCTAGGGTATCAACATCCAAGTAGTCACCACTTTGGTTGACATGAAATAGTAATGGTATGCTCATTTTCTGTTAATTTAGTTAATTTACAGTTTATAAAATGTTGCATTATTCCAAATACTAAGGATCATTCTAACCTTGGTATATATTGCCTTTGCATTATTTGGAATTTTCAGTTTTAGTTCTATTAAACTTTGAATTCTAACTTTTATTCCAACTGTTTTGATTTGATTTATTTGATTCGAAATTAAAAGTATGGTATCTTTGAGGAGATTTTACCATTAGTGAAAGACTAATCGGTTTTAAAGAGTGCCATGAGTGTTGTTGCCATGGAAATATGTTGTTGTAAGCAAGGTTGATTAAACTTTTTTCATAACTGTTTGTTCTGTTAGTCATCTTCTGGGCCATCCTTTTATTTCATCACCATCAGAATATCCAATTACTGCTTGACTTGTTTTTGGTGTTAATGATTTTTTGGTTGGTATAAAATGTGGTATTTTCAATTTGGCGCAAGTCAATTCTTAATGGTGGTCCGTGGTCCTATAGCACTAAGGTTGTGATATATAATTGATTGATGTTTCAAGACCATCATTGATTGAGGAATACCATCTAGATCTATCTTCTTAAAGTACCCCTCTCTTACTACCTGTCTCATTAGTTCCTAAATAATAATACTACTGGAAATTGACTCATTTGCTTGGTGTGATACATAAGTTCCTTCATTATTGTTTCCTTCTTGTATACATTTCCATATTTGGGAGTCCAGACTATGGATGATTTCCTTAACTGATCATATGCATAAAAGTCAAGTTGCATTCATTGCAGCATAACCAGCTTCTCCTCTGAATGAGCCTTGGACAACAGTTATGACTGCTTCCTTCATATATAACTGATTCATAAACAACCTTACTTTTGGTGTCTAAGGGCTTCATTTCCTTTCCATAATCAAAAAAATGTCCTACTCACTTTGATAACAGCTAGGGGGTGGATGTGGCTGATGGAATGCAGGGTTAATTATATCCAATTATATCCAATTTTATGGCTTCAGTAGACTTACGGAAGGCTAACATCCATCCAGTGAATAACCATTATGCTAAGCCCAAATTTAGCAAATAATTCCTTAATTTTATGAACTATGAGTGGTTAACCCTCAACTAAGGAACAATTAACTTGATCCGTCCACACTTAGGCAGCTATAAGACCACAAACCAATACAAGTAGAGTTCTGACAACAGTTTGAATGCTAGGAAGTTTTAACTTTGCTGACTGTTTATACATATATCAAAGGTGTGCATGTGGTCAGGGTTTTTATTTTTATCAATATTTGCCCTTTTGGAAGATAGTTGTACTTTTGTCATTTTTTGGAATATTTACTTGCATTAGAGGTACAGAACTTCTGTACATTTTTTGCAATGCACTAACGAGTATAAGCTTATGAAAGACAACCCTGTTTTAATAAGAAACAAATAATGAAAGAAAACTCATAATTCAGAATCAATCAAATTTAAATACAGTGGAATCATTATTATTTGTTGGATACCATTAATGGGTACAGATGAACCACGAAATTAAACATTTAATAAACAATAATTTTTTTACATGCTTGTATGCAGACTTCAGCAAAACCATGAAATTGAATATCCACTAACATGTAAGTTTTCCTGAATCCATGAAAATTGGTACCCACGAAAATAAAGGAACCCACAGTAGCCACATATGTCAGTACATATTACATGCATGCATATAGTTACTAGTGTATCAACTGTGTGAAAAGTGGAAAATTTAGTAGTGGTTGGTTTTTCTAATTACTGAGGCTCCCGCAGGGTCAAAAACGACCTGCGACCTCTGGGCTTTTTAGAGGCAACTTCCGACCTGAGGGAATTCTAAAAACGACCTGCGACCTGTAAAATTTGGAAAAAACGTCCTCCGACCAACTTTCGTCCTCTGTGTTGGAAAAAAAACGACCTGCGTCTTGTACATTTCCCTTAAAAACGACCTCTCAACGAATTTAAAAGCGACCTTGCGACCTGAGGGGGTACCCTGTGGGAGCCTCATTACTCACTGGACCAAATATTTACAAAATGGAACAATTATGAAGACAAAATGTTACAAATTTTTAATCCTGTTATCTACAATAGAGTTTATATAAATAAACATCTACTGAATATAAATGATAACAAAATCAACCTGATCAGCAGTTATATTTTGTAACCATTATGCAAATAACACAAATTTACAAAGTCATAATGGTAAGATGCCACAGGTGCATTCAAATGTTCACTGAGGTACCACAGGTCAACAGACAATATACAAACATCATTTCAAGTAATAGTATACAAAAGCACATTTTTTTATGAGACATGCTTGGTATGATACTGGCAAGCAATTCAATACAATCCAAATTCATTTTTCATTCTATGCTAATATGGTGCTAGATGATAATCAAGGAATCAATGTGCAATTGCTTTCAGTTGATACAGATATTTGTGTCTATAGAAATCAGAAATATGTACCGGTATGTACCCTCATAGTTAAGGTACTGTTGATGTTCACATCACACACTTTTTGAGAGAAAAAAAAACAATTTATAACCACTATCATCCTTTAGGCAATGTTGATGTTTTGGCATGAAGTTTTTCTGTAACTTTCTTTGCTATATCTAAATAAAATTGAGCCTGAAAAAACATAATAAACATGTGTTTACAACTAGGAATGAAACATACTACATATTTGTGAATTTAGACTCAATTCTATTTGACTGATTACTATTTATTATATAGAACTTACAAATATACAAGTCAGTAGTTGTCATTGATTCATGTCAGTCATTGTTTTTTTCTAGATTGTTTTGTTATGAATTAGGCCATTAGTTTTCTCAACTGAATTACCACTTAGAGCCAACAATACAGTATGGGTTTTTCTTATTGTTGAAGGCTGTACAGTTGTTCATATTTGCTTACATCCACTTCATTTGAAGATTGGTGAATAGTTGTCTCATTTGCAATCATATCACATCTCCTTATTTTCATATTGTTAATCATTTGTGCTCAGTTTATATATACCTATTTTATTCTTTAAAATAAAAGGTAAAATGTCAAATTGGTAAAAAAAAAATGTCATTTCAGTCCTGTAAAGAGTAGACCAACACTTTCAGCAAACAAGATGTTTCCAAGAGCCTGAATCACTCACCTGGTAAAAAATATGCTGTTTTCATATTTATGTGTTTCCCTTTATTGCAAAGTTATATTTGCATATATAATGAGTGGCATTTTAGGTCTTGTACAGTACTAATGTCATTAGTCATTTTTAATGTTTACAGTTTATACCTATCTATTTAAGTTTTTGAGATAAAAAAAAAGTCATTTAAGTGATTAAATTAATAATCACTAGTGTAAAAAATTTGGCCATTTTTTCTGAATATTTTGCTTTTGAAAGTTTGGTTTTAACTCTTATAGTTTTCATATTTATGCAAAATATAATACAAAAATCATCATATAGGGGAAATAACTTCTATAAGGAGTCACTTAACAATTCCAACCATGTTGACTGATTTGTAGACCTTATAGCACAAAATTTTTTTGTTTTTTTACTTTTTCTCTTAATCTATTTAAGTCTGTGCAAACACTGCAAAAAACAACAAAAAAGGGAGCAAACAAAGAACTGTCTAGCTTGCTTTACTTGTAGTGATTAAATTTATGTTGAAAGTCTTTGATATTAAGGTTTTACTACAAGTATAACAAAAATTTAACATGATCAAGGATCAATGTAAATAAGGTAAAGGTTACATGAACTCTGCCAGACAGACATGTACACCTTACAATCATAACATACACCAAATAAAGTTAGCCAGTTACATATAGTATCTGAAAGACAGACCTTATTTACAAAATTGAACATTGACCAATGAGCAATATAAATGAGGTCAAATTCAATGATCCATGCACTCCTTCAATACACCAAATATAGTAGACTTATTGTGTAAAGTATCTAAGAAACAGTCAATCATACAACCATAACAATAACAAATGACCAATGAACAATGAATAATGAGGTCAAGGTCACATGAACTCTGGAAAACAGACAAGGATCTTGGAAATTATTTGAATCAGAAAGTGCATCATCTTGACTGGAATTCTTACTTATTTTATCATTAGGAAATATTTTGCATCAAAGTTGAGAGCAAAATTTGCTATCAAAGGGCTTGGGTGTTGTGATGTTGTAGAAAGACGTCTCATTAAAATAAAATAGCCTTACAACAGTTGATATCTATTTGGACTACAAACACAACTGGAAAGTCATGGACCAACTGTTAGAATAATTTGGTATACTTCTATCATAAAATGCTTTAAAATTCATTGAACAGATAGAATGAACTTCAAGTTTGTGTGTTACCTGTAAACTATCTGGTGATGCAACAACAACAGGCTGGCCGGAATCACTTCCTTCTCTTATCTGTAGGTCTAATGGTACATCTCCTTTAAAAGAGGTTAGTTTATTAGATCAGTATAATATTTCATATTACAATTTTCAGTTTGAATTTTTAGATGTATAGCTATGTGACAAAAGAAGTATTATCTTTGTGCAATTAGATCAAAATGAAAAAAGTAAATCCAAAGAATAAAAAAATATGGCCATGGTAAAATAAACTCAATTGATTGTAAACAAATAATTTTCCCTTATGCTCTGGAAATGTATTTGTTTTTTTAACCTTCAATATGACCATTGAATTATTCTAGGCTTTGCATTAATCAATAACAATATTTAGCCATGTAATTAACTGCAAATATCAGTGACAGAATTTTTCAACAGTGCATTTTATCCACTTTATCTTTAAACAGTTTCTTATTTGTATATATAAATAACACATATATAATTTTAGTTACAAAACAATTGATGTCATAACAAATATCTAAACTAATTAGTGACATTCATCCAGTGTAAAAAGACCTGACTTAACACATATTTATGTCACCAGAGACAATATAATACCAGAGATAGACAACTACATCAAATCTGTTCAAATCTCATAAATCAATATTGAAATGATATTTGCAATACTCTATTTTCAGACTTTTATTTTTCAATGCATCATAATATGGAACTTTTTTACTTCTATTGTTCCAATTTTAACTTGAATTTAATATGGCTATGTATTATACTAAGAATATCCAAAGTTAACCTTATTGAAAGTCAAATTTAATATTGCTATTGAGCCTATTCATCATACCTAAAATATCCAAATTAAGTTCATTTGCTAACTTCTTTGTGCCATCTTTACCAAATATGTGTTCAGTGTGGCCACATTTAGGACAGACATACACATTCATATTCTGAACAAGACCCAGGACAGGGACATTTACTTTCTGAAACATTTCAGTTCCTCGTCTGGCATCTAGTAAAGCTATGTCTTGTGGTGTGGATACAATAACAGCACCTTATCAATACAAAATTTAAAACATATATTTAAATGATAATACTGTAAAAAATAGCTTTACTGGCAACAATCATCTAAATGCCAATTATGAGCTTTGCCGTTGTAAACAATGTAAGTTTACAGAAATAATGAGATGTGTAGAAAAAGTTATACCGGTGTTATTTTCTTCAGAAACTACATAACTAAAATTGCTTTACAAGAATGACATTCAAATGGGCATTGCCATATTTTTTTTTCAATTGTTATTCTCACATCCGTAAAGTGTTTTATTATACTTGAAGAAAACATTGATATTTTAACATTTTTGGATGTTTATAATAAGTCAAAATCTTTCTTATTATAAGTGGCCAAGTTTGCCTAGAAGTGCAAGCAACTGCTAAGAGCTCAAATACAAACAGCAACTTATTTATAGTGACTAAACAGAACAACCTTGTAGTGGAGTGGAAAAGGGTTATACATTTGTAAGACTGGGAACTGCGATGGTCACGCTGAAGTATGATGGTCTACGCTGAAGTGCGTTGGTTAATACGCTGAAGTGCGATGGTGACATTGTGACATTAACGTGTTGATAACTACGCTGAAGTACGATAGTGGTTACGTCGAAGTGGGATGTTCTACCTGAGACATTGAATAAAAACATGTTAAAATTAAAAAAAAACATAAATAAGATTTTTTCAAAGGAGCTCCTAATTTTTGTTCACTCCAAACCAAAGACTTTAAAGTCTTGATTTGTTTTAATTTTATTTTGAAATTGTCAATTTTAGGCATTAGCATTGAGTCAGAAAATAATGGTGTTCACGGATGAAAAAATTATTCAGCAGGTCTATATAATAGCACTTGTCATATTTTCCACCAAAATCTTTGAGACATTTGCTGATAAACCACTAAGGAGAATAAAATAAATTTGGAAATACACGTAGGAACCAGTCATGTTAATTTCGGCCTAACATTTTGTAGACAATAAACACTGTAACCACAATAAAATAAGGATAGAGTGACGGTCTTATTACAAATCAGGATTTATCTTCAAGTTGGAACTAAAATAACATTATATCAACTTGATATTGCACAAACATTGATAATACTAGTAAGCAATTTCATTATTAAATTGTCCACACAAATCGTGTGAAGCATACTTGAAGAAAAGTCCAAATTATTATTAAGATCAAGATATTTTATTTGTCGTAAAAAGGTTTGCAGCATACTTCCGAACACTGGTTAGCTCATCTGCAAACCAAGTTCATCATTTGTCTGCTTTGTTCCCCATGACTTGCTGCCTGGCATAGTTTAAATTTTTTTTACAAACTCCACCTACACTGCTCGAAACTGTTCTGACCTTCAATGGTTTGTTACTTTCTTTTTCCCTTCATTTCCTTTGTTAGCATGACACCTTCATCCACAAAACCCATCCTCCTGCCAGCGAAATTTTAATGTTGTTATTTTTTAAAAATAACTTCGGCGTGGACCATCGCACTTCAGCGTGACCATCGCACTTCAGCGTCCCCATCGCACCTCTGAGTCCTACACATTGAACCATAAACAATTATTTTTGGTCTTCTTTTAAGGTATTTAAAATAAAGATAATTGCAACTACAGTCTTCTTTTAACACACATAATTGCCAGTGGTACAATAAACTAGAGGCTCTCAAGAGCCTGTGTCGCTCACCTTGGTCTATGGGAATATCAAACAAAGGACACTCTCCAACATTGTAGTCGAGAAAAGACCATGACAAAAATCTTTATTTTGTTGATCTTGTATTACCGATTTTTTAGTCTGTTTAGTTTCTTTGACTTATTAAAAGATCCTGACTTGCTGATCATTTTTGAGTGTTCATTTATCTATCATAATGATGCTTAACAGGAAAGGGTTTCTCTCTAAATATCATAGTTTTCATGATAAAAGGCAAAAATGGAGAAAACAAATCGTAAAATTTGTCATTTATGGGCAATTACTCCTATAAGAATTTGTCTAACAGTTTTGACTTATGTATGGAAAAGTGGTAGAGCTCATTATTCTGAACATATTTTTTCCTTTCAGATTTTCTCTATTTATAAAGGTTTAAAAAATAATAGACAAAACTTGCTTTTTACCCCTATGTCCTATTTTTAGCAAAGACAGCGACGTTGGTTGGTAGGCAGGACTTATATGACATATTCTTTAACTAGATATCCTTAATGATGATTGTGGCCAATTAGGGTAAATTTGTCACAGTAGTTACAAAGGAGAAGATTTTTGCAAAAGATTACAAACATTGTCAAAAAACTGTCAAAAAATTAAATATGAGGGGCAATAACTCCTCAATGGGTCAATTGACCATTTTTGTCATGCTGACTTATTTGTAGATCTTACTTTGATGAACAATTTTGCTGTTTACAGTTTATCTCTATCTATTATAATCTTCAAGATAATAACCAAAAACTGCAAAATTTCCTTAAAATTACCAATTGAGGGGCAACAACCCATTAATGGGTTGTCTGATGTGTCTGAAAATTTCAGGGCAGATAGGTCTTGACCTTATGAACATTTTTACCAATGTCAGATTTGCTCTAAATGCTTAATTTTCAGAGATATAAGCCAAAAACTGCATTTTGCCCTGTAGTTTTAGAGAAGATTTTTGTAAAAGTTAACGAATGACAACGACTATGGACGCAAAGTGATGAGAAAAGCTCAATTGCCCTTTGGGCCAGGTGAGCTAAAAATGTATAGTATTCACTCAATGGCCACTTTCCAAAATAAAAGTAAAAGTCTTAATTCACTCTACTCAAAGTATAACTTAAGAGGGTTAAGAGTAAAATACATTCAGTTAAAATGAACAAAATGTTTGTGAATTTTATTCTACAATGAAATAGGAACACAGCTGAAATATATTTTAGACACAGTACTAAGGACATTTGAAATATGTATCACAGTTGATCAATAATAAAATAAATTTGATCCATTTGAGATGGTATTATTTTAAACTATATAAAAGGAATGTGGTAGCAATTATGAGATTCTTAAAAAGGGAATTGAATGAAAACTTAAGTATGCGTTTATACAATATCATCTTACTGTTATATACAATGACGCAAATGTAAAATAGCTGTGTCATATAGGGTGTGAAGATTATAGGCGTTTTACTTACATATATGATCATGGTTTTAGTAGGACTCAAACAAAAAAAAACAAAAAAAAACTTGTTTTTGATTTTTTAGTTGTTTATTTATGAAAAAAATCTCCGTTACAGGAAAAACATGTGACGTCAATACTGACCTATCATTAGGGATTGTAAAGAGTTAAAATAAACAAACCACAGGTATATTCTATGACAAGGAAATGCTACCAACTATTTTAAAACTTGTGTATTTTGTAACAATAAAATATTACATACCATCAATAGGTATATTTTGTGACAATGAGAGCTGTGTATCTCCTGTTCCAGGTGGCATATCAACAACTAAGTAATCAAGTGGACCCCATACTACCTAAAATAGATCATGTCTATAAGTGCATTCAAACTGTAGAAAGTAAATGTTATATTACAAGATTCCATATCTCTCATTCTGTTCAAATATGCAAAATTAAAATCATTAGCAACAGCAGCAGCCATCTTTCACACAATATATATCAGATTGTGAACAGGTTTGATCCAGATCTATTCAAAAACAGTCATTTAAGGACACTAACTGAATAATGAGTCAACTGACCATATAGAACTCTCTTTAATGGTAGATATTGTCATGCTAAACATTTTTGCAGTTTAGTTTCTCTGTATCAATCAAAGTTTTTAAGGAAATGGTAAAAAAAACTAAATATAATAAAAAAAAAGTTGCATTTTAACTCGGAAATTGAAAAACAAGAATGTGTCCCAAGTACATGGATGCCCCATCCGCACATATCATTTTCTATGTTCAGTGGACTGTAAAAATGGGATAAAATTTCTAATTTAGCATTAAAATTAGAAAGATTATATCATAGGTAACATGTTTACTAAGTTCAAGTTAATTGGACTTCAGCTTCATCATAAACTACCTCGACCAAAAACTTTAACCTAAACAGGACGACCAGAGGGATTGGAAATTCCATAATGGTCAACCAACTTGACTAGAAAAACAGTTATGTTAAAGTATTTGTAGATCATTTCTTGCTGTTCAAAGTTTCTTTCTTTTTATTGTAGTTCTAAATGCAGAAACTTCATATAACTGTGAAAATGTTTTTTTTCTTCTGTTGTTGCCATTTTTACAATATAATTGGTTAAATAATGTATTAATTCTAGAATGTTTACCTACTTGCCTGATAAGTTTCTGTACTGCTGACATAACCATAGGTCCTCTCCATACTATGGCCGACTTTTCCTCTACCAGAAAACCTATTGACATGCTGTAACATAAAAAACAGGCTCATTTTATAGATTGACACATGACAAAAAGTATTGACACTCTAGATGTCATTTTTTATTACCATTCTGGTTTTGGGTTATTGTTTTATTAACATTAACCTCATACCCCAGTTTTTCATATCTAATTCTAAGCATTGATGAACATGCTGAAAATTAGAAACATGTACACAAAACTTATCAGATATACAGAATAATATCGGACCATCAAATGTTTTTCTTAATATATTTTTGAACTTAAAAACATTTCAGTACTCTTAATAAACATATTTAGAGTAAGACTGCATGCATTGTACTGTAAGAGAATAACATGAATAGTTTGTACAAAACTAGTAGCTTATCTGGTTAAAATTTGTTATGTTGAGAGTTACGTTAAAACAAACTATATAAACAAAATCTTCCAAGTAGACAGGACAAGCACTAGTCAGTAGCAGTAGTCATCATCAGAAATTCAGTTTTTCAGGAACAGGAACTGTTTGGAGAAATAATCTTTTAACATAAAAAGGGTTACAAAAAGTAAGGTTTAGCTCCTTAGAATTAGGCTCAATAAGCAATGAGTTAATAGTATGACAATTCTTGCTGGAAATTTCTTTAATAGGTACATTGACCATTTACAGTCATTTTAAATCTTGCCATCAAATGACAGAATTTACATTTAAACAGGACAGTAATATCATATTTTGCTACTTGTCAGAATATATCAGCATTTTTACAAAATAGCACTGAAGGTAACTTGTGATGGGTCCTTGACCAGTATGGTACATTCAAACTTTGTTAAGGCTTTTTTATTTAAGGACATACATACCATTTTATTCCAAAATTGATTAATGGTACCATCAAATTTTCTGAAAATGTAAAAATAACAATTATTTTACAATTAATAATTCATAGGAAAAAATAAAAAAGATTATACAAAACATAATATGAACATTGTATAATAAAGTATGAAACTCTGTAAATAAGTATGTAAATAAGAAAATTAGAAAGAACAGGTTTTAAAAATAAATCTAACAAGGGACTTGTTAAGCATATTGGATCATATGAATCTGATTTTCCTATCAAGCTTTTATCACAAATTTCCAATGGCTCAATTGTTGTAGCTATGTTAGTTGACAACACAGCAACATAGTACAGCTTACAGAAATTTCCATTATGTTTAATTTCAGTAATTTAGCAATTCTAAAGATTTTTTAAAACATATTGTTATTATCTATGCTACAAAAATAAAGGGTCATTTAGTTTAGGGATTATGTTTCTTCACAAGGACTTTTGCAGAAGAGTTTTTTTATGCTGACATCAACTAAATACTAGGTTATCATACCTGCCAACTGTCACTATTTGCGGGGGATTTCCCCCATGGAGGCTCCCAAATTGAAATTTTTAAAGAGCAATTGTGTCCACAATTTTAACAAAACAATTAATTTTACAATGAATTGAGGCATATACAAGTATGAAGAAGCCAAAAAACAACATGACACTGAATTTGAAGGCCCCCTTGAAGGTTTTTTATGAGTATGGCAGCCATCTTGCACGCAAAACCCCCATGGGCAATTTGAAAACTTGGCAGGTATGGGTTATTATCTCATGTTCAGCACTTACAAAGACCATCCCTGTCTTACTGTATCTTAATTCATTCAACTGGTTTGATAAAGAAATTTTTAGTTTTATTCAATGTGGACATGGTCATCTATATCAGATTGTCATTAAAACAGCACTTTGTTCTCCATTGTATTTCCATTTGAAACATGGTTTCAATCCATTCAAATTTACAGACTTAAATAACAAGTTCACAAAGAGTTCATACTATCTAACAGAAATAAAACGTTTGTTGGGAAATGGATATAGGATTATCAGTCACGCTTAAAACTTAAAACTATATGACTCCTCCTATTTACCTGGACAAAGTTAACAATATCATTAATGTATTGATATTGAATTTAACGTTTATTGATATGAGAATGGGACACCATCATTTAAGAATCTGTCATCAAGTTTATACAAATTATCACTTAATCCAAAATTTTATGTATTTTTAAATTGTGGTTTTTTTTTTATAGAAAAAGAAGAAGTGATTTGAATCAAAACATATCATGATTCTGTTCATAAGATAGTTCAGAGGTTCAGAAGATAGTCATCCTTTCCCAAATCTGTCTTTCATATGAATCCATCCAAAATTTGATGCTAAAGACATGCATGTATTTAAACAATAAGGATCATGACATGACAGTGTAGCTATCTAGATATGTCTTTCTTTAATCAATTCAGGTTGATTCTGTAAAAGTGAACTTTCGTTTAATTTTATTAATTTCTAGTTTTAAATAATCCATGACATACGGTTATTAAGTACAGGCTCTTCGTGTAAATTCATCATTGTTGGTATTGATGGACCATAGATATCAGCATCCAGCAAACCAACTTGTTTTGTCTGTAAAAGTTAAAAAAAAACTTTCAATCTATTACCTGAAAGAGAAAATTTGTAAAGTCAAGATGAACAGTGAGCTATTGCTCAAATATGATAAGTAAAGTATTCGAGAAGTTGAGATTTGATTTATTAGAAAATGAATTACGATATGATAACCAAATTTTAGGAAGCTCTGATTTGTAGTTCCTGAGAAAAATACAACCAAATTTTATTTTAGAAAGGCTGTTGCTCATATATATATATAGTTTAATAAAAAAAAACCTATATATATATAGTTTAATAAAAAAAAAAGTATGTGTAAACTGAAAACTTCTGGTCATGTGCAGTATGTAAATGCTTACATATCAATATACTGTTTGTGGCTAGAACATTCGGATTAAACCTGATACTGGCATACAAAACAAACACCATTGAAGGTACATCAATTATTACGTAACTGGAAACTCAGCATAGTATATATAATACAGTACAAAGGGAGACAAGCTGTTCACATACATTGTTCCAACATATAACAGAGTTATCTCTCTTTCTATACTCATATACTAAAGCATACATAGCAAACACTACAATCAATGTCTTCAAAATGACATCAGAAATGATATCTATCTACACTATTAAATGAGAAGACCTCATTTTGTGTGTTGCATTTGGCATTAAAATTAGAAAGATCATATCATAGGTAACATGTGTACTAAGTTTCAAGTTGATTGAACTTCAACTTCATCAAAAACTACTTTGACCAAAAACTTTAACCTGAAGCGGGACAGGCGGACGAACGAACTGACGGAAGAATGAACGAACAGACGGACGAAGGAATGCTCAGACCAGAAAAACATAATGCCATAAATGGGGCATGAAAACTTATTAAGTTTCAAGTTAATAGTCTATAATATTGTACTGTTTTAGAATCTTTTACTCATAT